>NW_020230177.1:497500-812500 GCF_003227715.2 Harpegnathos saltator | reverse complement strand
CGAATGGAATGAGAACTGGTCGGTGCCTGCGCAATACCGATTGCACTACTGTAAACGGAACAATTATGGTATTCGCGACAATTAACAAAGGTACTGATTTTTAATATCGCGTATAATGGGCAATGAAACTCGACGATAACATAATATCCGCGCGCTGTATTGACAACGGAAATATTACGAAGTATATATCACTATTTGTAATTATTTTCGGAATCTAGTACGTGTGCGTTTGTTAGTTTGTATGCGTGCACACACACTGTCCATGTTATTTGAGGGATAATCTTCTAACTTCGCGCCACGTTTTATTATAATTAACGAAAATATTGGCACGTCGTTTGTGCTGAGTAATAATATCGATGCGTTGTTATTAGGCGATAATAAATAATATATGAGTTGCGTGTGGACAATCGGATGCGTAAACGATCGGAGCAATCGTTGGACGATCCCGATCGGTTCCGAGACTCAGACAAATTGGAAAGCATCGCAACTCTTTAACCGGCTCTACCAGCGGCAGTAACTTCGTAACTTCGTACCTCTCTAGAAAATAACGTATGCGGAAAGTTTATGATCCTCTCCGGAGAGGATCATAACTTTCAATTTGAACGTCGATTATTTTCCTTTAAACATCAGACGCACGTGCGCGTCCTCATATTATTATCTTTTTTTAATTTTTCTACAAAGTATAAACGCAGTCAGCGCGTTCTAAAGCAGTTTCCCGCTTCAAAGTGCTCAAGCGAAATATGATTAATACACGTTAGTAACGTTTCCTCATCGTTAAAAAAAACTGCATTTCGCCAATTTTCGCCGCAATATTATACGAACGGACGAGAGAGAAAGAGAGCGGGAATACTCTCGCGGATATCCTATTACCGCAGCGGCCAGAGATATTCAATGACCCAGAATCGCGCAAAGTAATGAAGCGATATATTTTTTCGCGGCAATACGAGCGGAAAACGCGATTCGTCCACGTCGGCCGCGAGCCGCGCCGGTAATTCTGATTTGCGACGAGACTTTTTCAATGCCCCGACGCGACCGTCGCCGTCTTACCCGTGGCGCGCCGACCACTTGCAGGGACACAGGGTCGCTTTTAACTTCTCTGACGTTCCCATTGATCTTGTTGGAGGCGAGACATATGTACTGGCCCTGTTGCTCGTACGTCACGTTCGTCAGGATCAATCGCTGCCCTGTGCCGCATTCCAATGGCATCCGGCCGTCCGTGAATACCTGCGCCCATCTGCACACGCGTGGCCGCACGAGAATTTGCACGTTAAAGATATTTCCTGTTGCGAATCCGTCGTACAGAGAGGGCGCCGTTAGCGAAGGAGAAATTTAAGAACAAGCAACGCAAAGAGAAAGAAAACGGGAAGCCTGTTTCCCGTTTGTGGGGAAAATGGTGCGGCGCGATGTCGAAACATAATCGCGAATGCGCGACTCCAGCGGCCGAAAGAAATGCACAGTGCACGCATAATCGAGACGGAGAAATGAGAGTAGAATATGAGGATATGTGCGTAACATAGAACGCGACGAGGCGATAGCTATTCGTATGAGAAGCGGATATCCGCGTTGGGAATGTAAAAGAAGTATACTCACGATTTGGTAGTCTGATGTTGTACAACTATAAGGCGTATTACTCTCGCGTCCCGGACGATATTTTTGTATGAAAAATTATCTAGCGATCGAAACGTGCGGAGAACATTTTTTGCGGCTGGATGCAATAACGCGTCGCGGACGCGAGGCTCTAAGGGAGAACAAGAAGCCAATTATACAAAAACGTAATCGTCGGACGGATTGAACATACGAAGTACGGAGATATACAAAAAATAGCAACGCAATAGCCACTTGCGAGATGGGTATCCGCATTGGAAATGTAAAATGAATATATCCGTAATTTGGTAGTCTAATGGCATCAAGAGCGCGCCGCGCTCGTTCCGGACGATATATATTTTTTTTTCATACAAGTTATATATCCCGCGCTGGCGAAGCGTTCGGAAAAATTATGTCGACGATGCGGTATCATCGCGGACATGGAGTTTTAATGGGAAAAAAGTCAATTATATAATCGTGAGGTAAATTAAAAATATGAAATACGAAGATGTAAAAAGTAATATCTAGTTGCGAGTGAAACATCCGCGTTCGAACTGTAAAATAAACGTAAAATGAGTATATTTACAATGTAACCGAATGATATCAAGACTGCAGGGCATGCTGGCTTTCGCTTTGCGAATCATATTTCTCTGCACGTGGGAACACTACATGTCGCGCTTGCGGAACGTTGCGAAAAATCAGAGGGAGGCCAAAGGCCGAGTAAACAACACGGATCACCTGTACTCGGCCGGCGGCATGGAGTCAGCGTGACACTCAAAGGACGCACCGGAATACAATAACGCGGTGGTCAGCCGGTCCGGCCCAACCGCGCTGATTGTCGGTGGATCTGCGAAGAGAAAACGGCATTAAAGATCGTTCACGGTGAATTGCGCTCGCGACTATTCCCGGTATCTGCATTTTTACGCGCGGAATCAGCTTCGCGGAAATTTTCTATTGGGTGTGTGAATATGACTCCGCCCTTTCCCAACAGATGTTGCTTTTAGTATTGTTAACGTGTACTAATAACTGGCAACACTTGTATTCGATAGTACTTCATGTCAACTTTCAAACGCACTACGTGAAATTTGGTTTAAGTGTAAGCAACAAATGTTTTACCCTACTTGAAAATGTCGGTTTTCGTTCCAAACAAACATCATTTGCGGGAAGTATTATTACACTATTTTATTGCAAAGAAAAGTGCAGCGGAAACTTATCGTTTGCTTGTGGAGATTTACGGTGCTCCATCTAATACAACTTGTAAGGAATGGTTTCGACGATTTCAAAATAATGATTTCGGAACTGAAGACAGAGAACATGGGAAACCACCAAAAAAATTTGAAGATGCTGAATTGGAAGCATTATTGACAGAGGATTGTTGCCAAACTATTAAAGAAGAAGTTTACCGACGATAACTAATGCGTTTGAAGCGAGCCATAGAAGAAAAACGGCCAGAATGGGTGAATAGGCACAGCAAATTAATTCTTCAGCATGATAATGCCAAACCACATACCGCAGAAGTCGTGAAAAGATATTTAGATGGACAGGACTGGGAAGTGCTACTCCATCCGCCATATTCGCCAGACATAGCTCCTTCAGATTACTACTTATTCCGGACGATGCAGTCAGATCTTACGGGAGAACGGTTCACTTCATACGAAAGTATCAAAATTTGGCTTGATAATTGGATCAGCTCAAAAGACCAGGCAAGGAATACATAAATTACCTGAAAGATGGGCAAAGGTTGTAGCTGCAGATGGAGCATACTTTCAATAAACTTTTCTTTAATTTTCTAAACAAGCAAATGTGTTTTATTTTAACAAAAAAGGGCGGAGTCATATTCACACACCCAATAGAAGATTACGTATTACCGCGTTAAAAGATGTACACGACGTCGCGCGCTCGTAACAATCGCGAGGCTCGAAGAATCACGACACAGCAGACTCCTTGCGATTGTTAGCGACGCAAAAAGTGTAACACCGCGCACATCACAATCATGGCTGTGACGATTCATTGGAAGATGGAAATCGCATGCGGAGAAAAAGAGACTGCTCGAATTAATGTGCCAAATGCAAAGAAATAGAACTTCTACCTCTTGGAAACAAATCGGATTTTCAACATTCCGTTCGACTCGTTAATTCCAGCGATCCTTTTCTCCCGAGCGTGTAGTATTTCGAGAATTTAAAATTTACGTGCGGTTATCGCCATCGCGAGCGATTTGAGATCGCGATACGGTGAAACAATCGCCGAGAGTTATACTTAGTAGTCGCGAAAGTTCTCACTATCCCATAAATTATGGTCGCGCGAACTTCGAGCCACATAATTCGAATAGAGATGACGGATCGATGCGCGAGTATAGCGGCGTACAGACGTTACGTACAGTTCACGGACACCTGGACCGACACCGGGCTGCTCTCGCCTTCGATGTTGGACGCCTCGCAGAGGTAAACGGCCGCGTGGTTTCTGTAAATCGGCGAGAACAGCAGAGTCTCGCCGATACTGGCCACCTCCGTCACACCGGGGCTCTTCGTTTTCCTCCAGAGGATCGAGGCCGGCGGATTGGCGTCGGCGAGACAACGGATCTCCAGTTGATCGCGACCCTCCTCCAACTGGCCAGTTGGGACGCCGACTAATCTCGTCTCCGGCGCGTCTAAATTCATGCGAAACGCGCGCTTAATCACGCCAGCCGCGGCGCATATTAGTCCCGCGCGAATACATGCATATTCGTTGTATTCGCGCGTAACTGTATCCTGGGGAAGGGGGGAAGCGACCGACGCATTTCTCCTCAGCTTTCAATTACGGCAGAAGCTCGCCTCAGTTTTGCCTTCCACTTTCCACACGTCTCGAGCTTTAAACATTCTACGTTCTTAGCCGTGAATTCTCTTGCCCGACCGCTGAAACGTCAGTTTGCCGGCGTAGCCGACGTGCAGCGCATTTCCGGATGTCTACGGAGACCTTCCTGATTACCCGGGTCGAGATTTCGGTCCTGCATTAACTCTGCGAATTCCCTCGACCTCGAGTGACCAGCAAAACTGCCAAGCCTCCGAGAATGAAGGATGAGAATTTGCGCGATCAATGTAGAACCGAAATTCCGACTCGGGCGAAAGCTGAAGGAACGGAGAGAGACTCTCCGTCTTTTCTTTCTCCCACAGTGCATACCACATAACGACACGCAACACTCGGGAAACAACTGCGGACGGAGACACAAAGATGCACACACATATGCATACAGCCGCGCGCATTTGCTTGCATGGTAACGTTGTGATAATAACTTATTTAATCTGGCGCGTTTGATAAGGTCCCGTGAAAGAGAATGGTATCAGAGAACCGAGCAAGGGTATATAACCGGGAAAGCCGGACTGAGAGTTGCGAAGGGTTAATTAGAGACGGTGGATCCACAACGGAGCAAAGATATTTGAGCATGGATTATGACCTCATAACATCAAACGACTCGCGTGAATATTATCCTGCTAACAATATTAATATGATAATGTGCTGCGCGCGGTCGGCGCTTCTTTGGTACGCTCGCTCGTTACCCACTTTCGACGAATCGGCGTAAAAAAACGACAGTAAGAACCAGCCGTAACGATTTTAATGAGAGCCTCGCTCTCGTGGAAATTATCCCGGAAGGGCTCCTTCATATTCATGTCGCTAGGTAAACAAGAGGAATTTAACGTGAATGCGGCAACCGGGTGGAAGCGGCGGGTCTGCCGTCATTGCTAGCCCGGGCTTTAATCGCACCGGAATCGCCGTGCGCGCGCGCGGGCAACCGTGAAAGATAAACATTAGGTACAGAAAACAAACGCGGCGCAAAGTTTTCAGATTAAACCGCTCGTTAATGAGCCCATAATTAAAAGACCAGGACCCATATTCATCCGGCAGCGCGGAGCGTTCGGCGCGTTCGCGCCGCTCTTCGCTATCGAACTCCACGCGATAATTACGCGCGACGTTTCCGCGAATCTCCGTCGCGCTGATTGGCGGACGAACGCGCCGAAAGTGAAACGCGCCCGAGCGAATGTTTATTCTCTCCCCCGCCCGCCCTCCTACTTCCATCTCATTTATTTAATCAGTCATCGTCATTCTCATATCACTCTATTGTAACGTATTAAATAATACTCGCGTCACTCTATTACTATATAATATTATCCTACCATTCATATTTTCCGCCAGCTGTCGGATTACGTAATGTTCGTTTACGCATTCGCAATTTTTCGTCTCCTGCGTTTCTCATCTTTTTTTCATCTGGCCGATCAGAGTTAAGAAGTTCAGTTCAGCTTTTTGCTCTCTTCGACGTTAAGTCCGCCGTATTCTACGATAGAGACGTACGCCGGGACATTGGCGAAGGATCAGAGAGGTAACGAGACGACGATCGCTCGGTCGACGAACAAATTCTTTCCGCAGGACGCGATAAAAATCGGACCGGACTTTTTGACCGACCCAACGCCGAGCTCTTCTCGCTCGAGGAAGTACTTCGAACGCAATTTGTATCGAGCACAGATACGTATTTTTCCCGTAGCTGGTTATCCTGACCGATAACGAGACATTGAATCACGCGGGAACGCGGTCAGCCGTGGCACCGTTTCCCCGATGGGGCGAGTAAGCCAGAAACAACACGGTGTTGACTTCGGTCTCGCGGATAACTGATGGTACCTGGTGGATGTGTGGTGTGTAAAAAAGCGCGAGCTTGGGTCACGCGCGCTAATTACCTCCTTGGAATAATTAATTAATCATCGTGAGCGATGAATTTCGCGAGGTGTGTACACCCGCGAGCGAACGAACGAACGAGCGGTACCGATATCGTCGGCGCACCGAGTTTCGTTTTAGTATTAATTTATATATAATTGAAATTGCTTGCACGCGCGTGCGCGCAGGTTCAGATTGCAATCTATCATCGCTCTCGCTAGTTGAATTTTTAATGAATGATTGATTGTTGTATTATGCATTTACATGCTGTGCGCGCTTTTAAACAACAGAAGCGAAAGAACGCGTGATGAATGAATACGCTGATATTGAAGATTCGTCTTTGGGACGGTAAAAATTGCACACTCGCGCGCGTCTCCGCCCGACGACGTTAAGGGGCATTGTTTAAATGCATCATATTGTGCGTATTTCGTTATTCACCGAGGCGCGTTCACCGGCCCCGATGAATAATTCTTTTCCTTTTAATTCGCTCTCGTTAATCCCGACAGCCGCCGATGATAACGGGCGAGCGGTAATTTTGGGGGTTGATTTTGATGAGAAAACCGGAGCGTACTCGCCGCGTACGGTGATGACGTAATTCATGTTTATTTACGCGATATTTATTTAATTTACCGCCAGTATAAACCGGAGCCAATTTTCATCAGCGAGCCGGTTCACTTCTGGTTTCCATATTCATGTAATAGGTCGTCGTTGCGGCCATTAAAAATGTTAAACGGCGTTACGTTTAATGAATAACATTACGGCATATCCGACGAGAGAGATGAGCTGCAAACACAAACTGAGTTAACCCGCATCGTTTCAAGGCTTTACATGATACATACACGCTCTCTCTCTCTCTCTCTCTCTCGCTCTCTCAATTTACACTACACGACACGATAAAGCCGCCGTGTATCCACCGTTGAAGAAAGCGTCTTTGCTTTTCCGAGAGCTGTTACTCTATGCGCGCGCATTATCTCTCTGTTCTTTTTCTCTCAAATTAAATCAGGTCGCTCACTACTGAGTTACAATTATCACTTGGAAAAGTTGCAATTTCTATGATCTAACGCACACCCGCAGTTTCGCAACTCGCACAAAACGCAGTTATTTTCGTTTCTCTCAAGCCTATGATATTTACTCGAGCGAGATGAAATTTGATTAATTAACGCTGCACGCCCGTCCGTTTCGAACATTCATTGTATTTAACAAATGCCGTGCGCGGGAAAAATATTCGCTCTCGGATGTGGGAGAAACTTACGGACGGCCGGATTAATTATGACAAACAGAGTGGGTGTTAAACCAAGCGAAAATGGTAGATCTTGAAATAATTGCGCATTGGAGAGAACGCGCGCATGCAACGTAATGAGTCGCGTGCGAGATCGAAGCCGTCACTGTCTACCGCGATCGCGCGAATTCAGTTCAGATTTAATTCCAATCTCGCTTAATTCGATTTCATTTTGCAACTCTCTGGCAGACGCGCGCGCGCGCTGACCAACCGCAACCGTGCTGCTTACATTTTCATGAAAACTAAGACAAAGTATGCGGCATTGCGCGGGCGAGGCGAAGCCGCTGTAGTGCGGAGTAACGCGAATCGACGTGAATTAAAATAGAGAGATTTTTCTTCATCGCGGAAATTACACCCGAGATTTAATCGGGAAGACGATAAATACGGCAGTCACGCGCCGAAGAAGCTACGGTGTCCTCCGAAATTTTCCACGGAAAATGTCTCGTCGAAATTGCCCACCAAAAAAGATCTTTTCAACAAAACAAAAAAAAAAGAAACCTTCATCTCCCTTCGAGTTTATTTGCAAACCGTATTTGCAAACTGTAAATTTACATTCGCGAATAGTGAAAAATATGCCACGATATCCGCCATTTCTAAAAATACGAATTCAGGACGGATTGAAAGCATTTATTTCAACTTGTCGCGGAGTGTTACCCTGAAAATTCGGATCGGTCGCGTTTCACGAGACGGTCTGTTAGTTAAATCGCGCTGAAGAAGTCACCTGGACCTCGAAATGAAGAGAGAAGCTACCACGCTTATCATGCCCCGTCGTCGTACAAACGAATGAACGAATCGGACAAGTGCATTTTCGCTAACAGGGACCGCGAGCTGCGCCGTTTCACGATACACTCTTTCGATCGCCCGTAAAATCCGCCGGATTGTCCCAGGCACGAGGAAGAGCGATCGGGACAGGGGTAAAGATGAGAGATGAAAAAGTCGAGCGGCCGATACGCGCGGCTGCTCGAATCGAGTCACCCATTTCCGTTCGGGCGTGGATAGCCAGCGCAGCTATTCATTTCACGTAACAACGATTCCGAAATACGCGCGACGGAACAGCCGCTGACCCATTCAGAATTTCAACTGTGTTCTTTCTCTCTCCCCCCCTGCCCCTCCCTCTAACCCCATTATCTTCTTTCATGCCGATCGGTATCGCGCGTACGCTCCTTTTTATCCGACTTTGCGCACGTGTTCTTTTCTGCGTGTTCTGCAAAAGCGAGACTCAGGGATGTGAATGCGTATTTGAGGATCCTCCTTCTTTTCCTTCTCCTTCTCCGCGAGTTTTTTCTTCCTTTTAGCAAAGATCGAATCTCGTTATGGTAAAGTTATGGCGCAGCGGATAAATCACGAGAAGGCGCTAACTTGTTTGCGAGCCCTCGTCTCTCTCTTTCTCTCAAGTGAACGAACGAACGAGGCGCCGGAAATTAGCGTGGGATCCGGTAAGAATCGAAGACGCTTGTCGAATATTTATGAAAACGAAGTGCTCTCGAGAGCAGTTCGCGTAAAAATGATGTGCGACGGTGACGGTGGCCGCGCGAGGGGCTATTAATGCTTCCGGTATCCTGCAACGGTAATTTTGGCGGGGCGTAGGCGAAAAATTTCCGAAGAGAATTTCCCCGTAAACTCGATTATTCGCTGTGCATGTGTGTGTGTGTGTGCGCGCGCGCGTACTACCCGACACGTTTCACCGCGGCGCGCCAAATGTCGATCATTTGAAAAATCTTTTATTCAGTCGACGGCCCCGCGCGGTCCGTTCGCGCGCGCGTTCGCATGACGCTATTTCCATATCCGTGCCTGTGTCATGGTCGTCGTCGTCGTCGTCGTCGTCGTCGTCGTTTGAAGTTTACTCAAGAAACGACTGAGAATTACGCGCCGGTGAATAATACTCGCTCGTGCTTCGCGCCAACTGTGCACTCCGACGTTGGATTTTTACGCATCGCGAACTCGCGCAGACGATTTCACGACGGGCGTTTTTTTTAACGAATTCCATTTCACACGCGTTGTCGTCGTCGTCGTCGTCGTTGCGTTAGTCGCTACCTTTGAGCTGACACCCCCCGCTCTTGCGACGAGCGCGAGAGCGACCGCGTGTACATACAATTGCGAAGACAGCGTGGATAAACGAAAAGCCGGCGACGAAGTTGTGCGTCCTGGCCGACATTTCGCAAAATTTCCGCGCGTCGCAACAAACGGGTGAGATCTGCGTCCTCGTAATGGCTGGTTCGCGGTTAATAAAAGCGAACGATATGCGCCACCGCGATCGCGCGGACTCAAGAGGAGCGAGCGCGATGATGTGACGCGGCTATTCTCGGTGCAGTTTTTTAGGAGACGAGGCCGCGACTCGAATGGGTGACCGAGTGCCCATTCGGCCATATTTCGGCCAATCGTTCCTTGGGCAAACTTCAAACAGCTTTGTTTTGCCCCTTCTTTTTTTCCGCGAAACCAGAGCGTCGACGAGAGGGCGAGGACAGAAGCAAGCCGGGAGACAAAGCGCTGAATCGCTCGGTGGATGCGCGCTCGGTGGATGCGCGCTTGCTGCGAACTCGTCTGGACTCGATCATTCATCGCGATTGAAATTTATCTTAAAACATTCAGAGCCGCCTGATATATACGTCCAAAATTCTGTTGGCTCGCCGCGCGAGCAAGGGAATTTTGTGGAGCGCGCTTGGTTGTCGTACGCGCGCGCCTCGATAAAGCTCCAATAATTAACATTTGCCAGGTCAAAACTCACTAACCTTCCTGATTGTTCGCACTGATTGAAATAAAGTGGTAATTTAATCAGGCTTCATCGAGGTTCTCGCTGCGCTTCGCGTCGTTCAAATCATCGAATTGCGCGCGCGCGCACGAGAGAGAGAGAAAGAGAGAGAGAAAGAGAGAGTGCGCAGATTGCGACGCGGACAAATCGCGGTGATTATCGCGACGTAGAATTGTCATTCGCGCGACAATGGTTAACAACGTGATTACCTTAAGCGATGTATTCGGTCGTCGTGCGGCAGCTTCCCGCACATACTCACGCACACACATACGGAACGTATTTCTACCCCCCTCCATCGACCGGGGTAGAAACCACCGGTGGAGGACGCTGACCGAAATACGCGGCAGAGCTACTGACCCGTTCATATCGCGGCGCTCTCTCTAAAAACTTCACCGGCCGAGAATGCACCCCCCTCGTTAGAGAAGAAGGTAAATTCCCGGTCGGCCGTCCGAAATTCCCGCGCGGCATCCGTATCGGAACATATCAGCGCTTTGAGGCAAACTTTTCAATTTGCACTGAAAAGTCCTGCTCTCTCTCTCGCTCTCTCTCTCTCTCTCTCTCTCTCTCTCTCTCTCTCCCCCTCTCCCTGCTCTCCCGCACTCTCGAGTAATACTCGTAATCAATATACTCCGCATGCGTATACAGCCGGTGCACAGGCCGACGTGGCCGCTCTCCGGACGCATGGAGGGCGAACGAACGGGTACACGCGGGGATGCCTACAAGGGAGGTTCGCAACGAGACCTCAAGATCGCAGTCTGCGCCGAGAATTACGGCCGCGGAACGTCGTGGATTGCGTGCTGACCGATTGGATGACATTAGAATGAATTTTTCGCGTCTCGCCGGATGATCGAAATCACACACTCGACCGGAGCGCGCGCTCCCGGTCAAACGGAGGTCGACAGACGCGAGTCGAGGGGCGCGAGTGACACATTATTCGAGATCGCCGCGATTAAATCAGCAGCGCGAGCCGCACGAGGAAATCACAACCGGCATATTCGCGGAAATTCCGCCAATTACCCGAAACGTTTTCATCAGAAATTTATAGCGCGCGCGTGCTTGGTATTAATATTACGCGATTGACATTACGGGCGACATTCTCGCATGCGCAGAAAAAGTGAATTTTCAAAAGGGCAAGGACCCAATTGCTTGATAATCGAATAACGATCGCGTATTGTTGCAACGCGCTCCACGGAATTTCTTTGTGATTTTAAATGCCACGCTTTGTCTGTCACGTCACGAAGGAGGGCGGGGGAGGGGGGGAGGGGAGGCGAAAAGCGGGACACGAGAGCTTAAAAAGCTCGACTCGCCGTAGCTACTGTCCTTGGTAGATCACGACGAAAACGTCCGGCGTTAATCCTGCGCGGTCCACTTCTCGCTCGGTGATCGGCAGCGCGCACGCGCGAATACGACTTTATCTAGCATGCAGCTCCGGCAATTTATTCGCGATGGTGGAAATTTTTACGGACGCAAAGGACACGAGAGCCTTTTAATCTGCCGGCCGGCGTATACCAGCGCATACCATTGCGTTGGGCGATGCTTTTTCATTTCGCCCGCCAAATTAATTTCTGCTGCGGGAAAAGGCGGGAATACGCGCACCAAGATCCGATCTGGTTGGCGTATCGATTACTGATTTGATCGAAACTGTCGACTAATTAATGTTACATAGTACCGGATTTAATAGCCGATTTAATTCCAGGGGAAGGGAGCAAGGGAGAGAACGCGGCTGATTGTACGAATTCCCTTTGTGAATTGTAAATTTCCTTTACCGACTTGGCGAGATATATTTTAATAACGCATTAACGCAGGGAGTAACGCGATCCCCCTTGTCGGACTTTCCGTCCAAACAAATCGTTCTTCTCGGACCTTCTCGGACGGTCTCGTTGAAACTGAGCTGACCGCGCACGCACACGAGCGACAATTAGCCGATTAAACAACCGCGATAATGACGCGTAAAATCGACGTAACGACGCGCGAGGACCGCCGTATTCAACAGCTGTATTATTCCGCGGCAACCTTATTTGCACTAACTGCGGCTCGATTGTAGTCACACAGCGTTGCCGGCCGAGGCTGCAATCGATACTCATTGACCGCTGTCCGCAGCAGCACGGTTTCGCAAAAAGCGTGAAAATCTGCCTGGATGTTCGGTCAGGCATCGAATTGTCGATAAGGTTAAAACGCATGACACCCGGACGTACCGATTTGAGGAAGATTGATGAGAGAGAGAGAGAGAGAGAGAGAGAGAGAGAGAGAGAGAGGGGGGGGGGCGAGGGAGGGAAGGAGGACAGAGGGAGGGAATTCACAATTTCATGCTGCGCTCGCGCGCGTTCATGTGTTTGCGCATAGATGTGTGTACCGAGGTAAATCGGTGCATCGATGGGGATGGATCGAGGATGCGGAACGGTTTGAGGTCAGTGTGTTATACGGCCACACACGCCGCGCGTCCGTGGTGATTTTTTTTTTCCTTTTTGGCCGACACGTTTTTCACGACCGACCGGCCGCTTCACCGGATTGTCTTTCCGCAATTTGCGCGAAAAGCACGCGCACCGCGGCGACCTGACTTTTTACCAAGTGGGTTCTCGCGCGGATAATAACGGCGCTGACAATACGATCCGAAGGGAATACCGATATCATGCAGAATCGGAGTAACCTCCGTTTGAGAGGCGTGGAAAGTGAATACGCGCGCGTGTGGCGTCCGCTTTGCTTTGATTTCCATGTCGCGGAACGTATCTTTTTTTCTCTCTCCCTTTCTCGTTTCGAGATAATAAAGCGCGTTATTTTCAACAGCGATGCAGAGAAATCGGATATGGCTTGGCGTGTGAAACATCGAACGGATTTCTCTCTCTCTCTCTCTCTCTCTCTCTCTCTCTCTCTCTCTCTCTCTCTCTCTCTCTCCTCTCTCTTTCTCTCAGAGATCAGAGATAGCCAAGACCTCAGTTTAGCGTTACGATCGAGTTGGTCTCTCACGAAGCGACGTTAAAGTATCGCACTCGCTCAATTGTAGCAATTGAACGTGAAGCCCGGTGCAGTCGCGTCCCGTGAGCCGCGTCCGCGAGATACCGATTACGCGAGCTAAATGCAATACAGCGCGCGCGACATCAGCCGGGATATTCAAGCGCGAAAGTTTTTCATTATGACCGGGAAATATATTTCTACGTGTGCAGATGGCGGCCGAGAAGGAAGGGAAGTTCCGCAGCGTCGTATATTTTCTTCCTGCCCCCTGCCTCCTGCTCCGGCCGTGCTTCCGCCGTTTCCATTATGCATACAACATACTTGATGGCCAGCGTAGCTACGTGAAAAAAAGGGAGGGAAGGGAAAGAGAGGGAGAAAAGGAGCAAGAGAGTAAGAGAGAGAAAGAGAGGGAGGAAGAGAGCGAGAGAGGCGCGACCTTAATCTCGACCTACCGTCCGAGCCCTTCTTTGCGCGTTTTATTTCGAAGTCTCCTTCAAACAAAAGCAGTTTTACCCGCGAACGTATATGTATAATCGGCCGGCGTTTCATTTTACGTCGCGAAAAGAAAAAAGTGTTTATTACACCGCTACGCGCTTTTGTGTGCCCTCAAAGCGCGTGCATTATCGATATCGCTTATTCAACGAGAATCACGTCCCTTTTACAACGAGAATAATAGGAGCGCACGTCGCTGATTGAATATCGATGTCACATTTAGCGTAAAAATTACCGGGCACTTGAATGCGAACGGAATATTTGACGGAATTCATCGCGGCGAATTATTGTACGCCATTCAGCACGCGCTTTCGCGATATCAAAAACATGATTATTGCTAATTACGTGTTCTATAACTCTTCTCTCTCTCTCTCTCTCTCTCTCTCTCTCTTTATCTCCCTTTCTATCTCGCTCTCTTACTCTCTCATACTCTTGCTGCCGCTATGTACACCGTTTCGCAAAGGATCAAATTGTCGCGCGTTGCTGGCGCGTTATCTCCGCGCGAATTCCGTACGGATAAATTCTCGTATTAATGGCGTTGCCCGTCACACAGGGAGACTTATGATAATAAGTCATTGTAATTCATCGGGACAACGATCCCTGTCACCGTTCGTAATCAATTACAAACTCGTCAGTATTCAGACGCAAACTTCGCGGTGAAGATGAAGACACATCAGGCGGTCTCCTACGGAGTCCTACTTTCTGTCGGGACTCTGAAGGACGAGTTCGCCAACTATGGCTTCATTAAAGAGTCTACATACATCGCGTGTCGCTGGGCATTACGGCTCTCATCAAAATTACATGTTAGTGTGCAGGCTGTGGGGTAAATGTACCATAAAGCGTCTTACGCGGAAGGTCTTAGGCGAGGTCGAAGGCGTAGTGAAAAAACGCGCGAGCGCGCGTGCTCGTTCCGTTCAAGATATATCTGCACACACACACACACACACACACACGTCAACTTTCCCGAGATAATCTCGCGCGAGGAGGAGGAAAAATATTGCCACAGCGCTTTCCCTTTCTCTCTTTCTCTCTTTTTCTGTTTCTTTCATATTAACGAAAACGTATTAACGAAAATGATAATAAAATATCTCAACAGATAACTTCGCGGCGATATTTCCTTCTCCTCCCGTGAAAACTCGCCTTAGAAATAACGAGGTGTGCAAATACTTCTTTTTACTCCGCCGTATATACGCACGGTCTTCCTCCTTCTTTGCTCACCAGCTCGGAGCTTCATAAACCTCCGTTTGTAAGCTTCCGCTGATACACTCGCATCGCGCATTCTTTCTTCCCTTTTCTTAAACACACCCATATACATCCACACGCACACACGCACACACTATAAATACACATACGCACGCGCAGAGACGTGCACAGATGAAGGAGCTTTCCGGGTAAGATGTGAATCTAATCAATCGATCAGCGAAGCTCTACAAGAAGATCATATGTACTCACATCGCACGTCGAACCTCACTTCGATGCTGGAGGACATGGTAGGATTGGCGTACGCTGGATGGATGGCGACGCATCTGATCGGCTGGCCGTAACGTGATCGCTCGGCCAGAATCTCGCAAATACTGTAGGTCGCCCAAGTGCGCGGATTATCTACCTCGGTCGAGTTTACCTGCGGCCTCAGCGTCCTCAGCTCGGTCTCGCCCACGTACCTGCATCGCCCGGAAAATTTGCATTTCCAATGGCCGTTCTGCAACAACTCTTACTCGCTCTCCTTCAACGCAATCCTCCTGCTCCTTCCGCTTCCCTTTTTCTGCCCTTTCTCCTTCGCGCCATCATCTTGCTCGAATCGGGAAACTCGCTCTTTCTCGTGTCTCTTCCTTCTTCCTTCCCCTCTTTCCCTTTATCCTTTCTCAATCCCTCTCTCTCTCTCTCTCTCTCTCTCTCTCTCTCTCTCTCTCTCTCTCTCTCTTCTCGTTTAGCTCCCTTCCTAGCTCTCTATCGTTTTCGCCGAGCTGCGCTCGTCGAGACTCGCAGTCGCGAATTACGCCGAGATTCGCTCTTCGGCAATCTCTCGGAGTTTCGCGAGCCTGGAAGAGCGGCAGCACTCCCGCGAATTAAGCCTCTCGATGCTTGGTTATTATAGGTAGTCTGATGTGAATAGTGATAGAGGGAAACGTATCATGTATCCGACAGATCCCCGAACAAATCCGTATCTCGCAAACAGAAGAGACGCGGGACGAGATACATTCGTGTCGGCGGTAACGACGATTCGAAACCGACGTGTCACATAGAGTGAAGTTAATTGAACCGAATTTTCCGGGCGCGATCAGTCCGCGACTCGCCTCGATCGAAATGCAATTACGAGATCATTACGATAAAGGGCCACGATCGTGACACCTCGCGCGAACCACCTCAGCCGTTTTTTGTATTCTTTTTTGCTAAATGTGAGAACCGTTTGAATCAGCACAGCCGACGGCGCGCGGTGTCAACTCTCGCGTTGACTTTTAACTTCGCCGAGAGACTTCATCCATATTTATTAAATCTCTCCCGCGAAAAAGAAACATTCGCGAGCTTCGGAGAGCTTTGCGCGGTTTGCTCTCGAGAGATAACGAGTTTATTAACTTACATCCGCCACCGCTTCTCGAATACAGGAATAACGTAAGCAATTAGCCGGGACGGCGTCGCTGGATCGACGGTGAGGGAATTTCGAACGAACGACGATAAAACATCCTCATCCGTGACGACGGGCTGGAATCCGCGGTGGGGCGAGGCAATCGCGGACGTTTCCGAGCGACGTGTATTTCGGAGCGATACGAGCTCGAAAAAAGCCGGATAAAAAAGGATTAATTAACGACGATAGATACTCGCGGTATCCGTCGCGCGAGATGACAACTCTGGCGACAACGATCGCCGGTCGCACCGGCGACGTCGCCAGTCGACGCTTCGTCGACGATTGCATTTTTATGAACGCGAACTCGATACCCGCTCACCGTTGATTGCGCGCGCGCGCGCGCGATCGTCTCTCCGGTCTCCCCGGTCGGTCATAATTAACACGTTTATGCATACACATATTCGCGCTGCGTCGCGTGTGTCAATTAGGATAATTCCCAATGAGTAAGTGAGTAAGCGAGAGCTGACAACAACGGTCGCCCAGTCAGGGGACCTCGTCTACAATTTGAAGGGCGTCCCGGCGCGACGTCGTGGACGTCGACCGAAAATTGCAAGGGTTTAGAGCCGAGAGAGAGAGAGAGAACGAGAGGGAGAGAGACAGAAAGAAAGAGACAGAGAGAGAGAGAGAGAGAGAGAGAGAGAGAGAGAGAGAGAGAGAGAGAGAGAGAGAGAGAGAGAGAGAGAGAGAGAGAGAGAGAGAGAGAGAGAGAGAGAGAGAGTGAAAGAGGGAGAGGAAAGAGAAGGAGAGGTCGAAATTACGCTGCATCGCGTGCGCAGCTTGTTGTTTTTATCCCGCCATTCCCGTAAAGCCATTAAACGCGCGTTCCCGCGAGCTCTTTCCGTTTTCGGAACACTACGAGACGAGGGTGAGCGGGCAGCCAGACGGGTTGCGCTTCCCCCCGAATTTTCGCCGCACTCCCCCTCGCGTGACACTCGCGTCCGGCGTTTTCTCTCTCTCGCCGCACGAAATGCATCGTGTACTGCCTCCTTAACTTCGTCCGGGCAGAACGGATCATGATTATTCATGGGCCGCATGTTCCCGCTATCGACAGCGTCCTCGATGCATTACGTGGAATCTTCGAGCGGTGGGCTCGAACAAGCGGTCTCGCGACGACGACGGGCGAAGAAGAGGCGGCGGGTGCTGCGCGGTGGGATCGATCATATATTTTGATTACGTGCGACAGCTCGAGCTTAACCGGCTGATATGAGACCGACATCGACGATAGAATAAAGAGAAACAAAAAGGAAAGAAAACAAAACTGAAGCCAACCGCCACGCTCTTTTTTCGATCGGAGATCAACGCGAGAAAAGAGCGAGTCGTTTCGAATTATGAAATTATGCTGGGCGCAAGCGAGCGCACTTTGAAAGCGACTTTGCGATCGCGGCTATTTCCCGTTGAAATCGAGCGGAGAACATTTTCTAATATCTCGCCGGACTAGAGATTTAACGTCTTCCGTTTGCAATTCCCGGAGCGTTTCGCGATGATCAAGACGAAGGAAGGACGCCGAGCGTGCACCGTAGCGGCTCTACTCCGTATCGCGCGCGTTTATCCTTTCCCGCTCTTATCGCTGGCACATTCCACCTAATCTCCGGACTCATAAAGCTCGCGAGTCGCCGAATGATTACGCCCGGAAGCGAGTGAGCGGAAGGAACGCGTCTGCGAGGAGACCGAGAGAATGCAGGAGCGAGACGCGCAGGAGACCGCGCGCGCTAAAAGAGGGCCGACGGCGGCGGCGGCGGCGGCGGCGCACAAGTTAAGTAGTACGGAATCTACGTGCAACAATTACGAACCATTTAATTAGAGGCGAAGGATTCCCATACCGCGCTCTGCAAGTGAGCGTAGCGATCTCACCTGCTCGGGCTGTCACGTTGCTGCCGGGGAGAATTAGACGGTCGGCGTACTCTATCTGCGGTCGCTGAGGGCTGACTGGAATGAGAAAATTAGCAGGGATTAATCCGCCATATGTGTCGGATCGCTCGTAGGCGCGCGGGTCGTCCCGGAGACCGCGGGCCGGATGTTCCACCGATCGTCTCGTGAAGAAGAAAGAACAACGGCCGAGAGGGAGAAAAAGACAAGAGGAAATTTGCGGAACTCACCCCCGCGCCCTGGAGCCGAATAGCAAATAATCCATCATCTGTAGATCGCGCGTGTAGATTGCGCGAATAGCGCGAATTTGCAGATACGATTTCGTCGAAATATCGATATGATTCGAATTGTCAACCATTATGGATATTAAAGCGCGGCTGCAGTGTGCAGCAGCGATTATTGCGCAAGGATTAAAAAAGAAAAAAAAAAGAAGCGAAACAAAAAAGAACGGAAAGAGAAAGGAAGGGCACGATGGGGATTTTCCTGTCCCCCAGCACAGCTCCATTTTCACGGCGCGCTGCAACAAATCCCGTTGTTTCATTGGTAATTGTGTCGCGGGATTATCGGACGAGTGTAACATCGAGAGAGGAAGAGAGGCGCGAAGGAAGGGAGAGAGAGAATCGTTTGTGTGGTTTTACAAGGGTTAATCGGGGCATATCCGGGCGTAATGTACACGATCCCCGGACAGACGACGATAATCCACCATAATTTCGTCGACGATGAAAATACGAAATACGACGACAACGACAACGACAACGACGACGACGACGACGACGACGACAATGACAATGTTACGCGGTCCGAAGCGACAACGACAGGAGTCCGCGACGCGCGGGTGAATTTCCGCGACTATTTGTCGAGTTAGGCGAGTTATTGCGCGTCGTGCAGCAATCACGTCGACCGTTTCGTCAAGCGCGCCAGGCCACGGGCTTTCCATGTCAATTATCTCAATAACTATTAGCGGGAAAATAAGCTAGCTCCCCGGACTGAATGCAATTCGGTTTCTCAGCCTCGTGAATTATCCACTAATTATCAAGCCGGCGCGCAATGCGAGCGCGCACGGTGTAAATAGCGATATTAGCTCCGGTATTCACTCGTACGAGCCCGTTCACTCGCAATACGCGTGCTGGCAAGGAGCGCACGGATGAAACGGATGCGCGGGAGTCTCCCTCGTAAATAATTAACGACAATGTCTCCTCTGTCCCCGTGTCATGGGTATTTGCTCTTACCTCTGACGACCAGCCTCGCTGGTTCGGATGCTAACGCGTCCTGCGTCGTGAAATCACTCGCGGTCACTTGGCATTGCCAAAGCCCGTCGTCGAACTCGAGTGTGGCGGATCGCACCCATAGCGAGCAGTCGCCCATGTCCGGCGAGCCCACCCACTCGTACTTCTTCAGGTGCATGCCTATCGGCTGAAGAACAAAAGAAGATTACGAGTCAGCGAATTATGATTTCTCATCTGTGCACTCCGCCCCCCTCTCCTCCCCTCTTCCTTTCTCTCACGACCGTTTGCTTTACGATTTATTTCAATAGACCGCGAAGAATTCGCTGCTGCGTCCAGAGTCAAGTTGTACGTGTGAACAGTATAATTAATTGTACTTGAAAAAGTGATTTTACAGCTAATAGAGAACAAATGAAACGAGATAAAAGATATGTATATCGCGCGTCCGGAATTAAATTGAATTACAATACGACTTATTAACTTGGAATTTTTGTAATCCAGTTGAGATCTTTCCTGCAATCAACGAAGAGCAACGCGATAGCCAACGTGTTAATCGAAGGAGAAGAGTTCCTTGCGAATTGGACGCCGTTACGTAAACGAATCGTCACATCGATTCTTCGCTCAAGAGACTCGCGAGTCTCTCTCTCTCCCCCTCTCTTTCTCTCTTTCGCCAATGCTTAATTGTCGAAAAGCGCTACGAATAAAAGTCAAACGGTACCGCGCTTCACTGAAAATGCTTCGATCGAGCATAACGAGAAGCGAACTTCTCTCGATCATTTCGTTAAAACCGCTCGGAGCAGCGTAAAATAATAAAAATGGGGCACGTGGCAGTTCCCAAATTTAAACTTCGATTCATCTCGCTATTCTTCCGATGCAGAGACTCGATAGATCGCTACACATATATTATAAGGGACATGTCACGCGGGGGAATTTACGACTCGCGCGGTCCGAGGTCGTGCGGCCGTTTGTCGCGTCAGGATCGTGAGCGCATATTGAAAACACGGGCGCCGCGAGATTAATAGGAGAAATTTTCGCCGACGAGAATTTCCCATACAGCAGTCCACGCACGTCAGCATCTTTTCGATCGTTTAATCGCGCTCCCCTCTGCCCCCTCCAGCCCGGACCCGTATCGATCGTCGGCACTTCTCGTTACCGAGATCCTCAGACTATGCGCTCAGTCACCCCCTCGGCCAACCCATTCTCCGCCCCGTCGATTGCACCGTGCACTTCCTCTGAAATGAATCATCGGCTTCCGGTCGTCGTCGTCGTCGTCGTCGTCGTTGCCGCTTGTCGAAGTCGCTCGATTCTTCTTTCTCGCGGATTAATTCGCAGCCGCCAGGAAAGTGCGGTCCTAGCAAGTCTCGCAGTCATAATGTGGCCGTAATTCAGCGATCGATTCTGCATAGGGGTGCTCTTTAGTCCTTACCGCCCCTCCGCAAGCCTTCACGGTCCCACCGAACATCTTGAAACTTTTTTCTTCCCTCTTCTTCTTTACTCCTACTTCTACTTTCCCGCGAAAGTTTAATTAAAAACTCGCTCTGATAATTCTCGTTTATTAAACTTGCTATTTTCCGCGTCGTTTCTAATCGATTCTGTTTGGCCGTCAATTGTAAACATTTACGATTAGATTCCTCGCAGCGAGTCCTTGCGCTATTTGCGTTCGTAGCTTGTTCAGCTTGTCCCAATGGTGAATTTAATTTCTCTTTCTCGCTCTCTCCCGACTCCTCTGGTTCTCTCGATTTTCCCGCTCTCTTTACTTCCTCTCGATCTCGCGCGATTCTTTATCGAGACGGCAATTATATACCGCGTACGTTTACAGTCGTACAATTATCCGTCGTAAAATAGTACAATAGTCCGCGTGTATCGGAAACTCTTCTATCCGTGCGTTTGTGGTGGCTCCGTTGAATCGCCCGGCGAAAAAGCTCGGTCGCTTAAAGGTATTAGCCGGTTAACGAGTTTCTGTAATCCGCCGATGGTCCACTGTCTTGAATTAGCGACGTCGCTTGCGTGCATTGCTAATGAAGATACCGAGGTCCGCGCGTCGCAAATTGCCTCGGCGTTTTTATTAAATTATCCCGATCCGCGAGGCATTATAAAAACGCGCTATAAAGAGCGCTCTTTCATCCGCGGTGTTCCCCCCGGCGAAGTTTCGCCGGGAACGGTTATATACGTTGTTACGTAATTGTAATACGTATACGTAATGAAATGAGCTCGGCGGATCTATAAATCGCCCGACCTGAGAGCAATTAATTTCCTCGAAAACTTCCGGCGCGCGGAGGTTACTCCACCTCTACATGTCTATTTTCCCCAAAAGAACGACAGATAAAAGATTGCTCGTTAGGGGCTCATGTGGCCGTACGATGTTTCAAGATGAGCCCACAATCCACCGCCTCCGTCTGAAGGACGTGCCGCAATTTGCGGAACGAAATAAAAAAAGAGCAGCGTTTTCCCTCGCTCGTGATCTACTCGATCCGAGAATATCTCCGCACGTCTCCTTGCTACGAAGGTGAAATTCTCGCGCGGTAGACGGCCGCTTTGAAACGGACAAGTGCTTAACTTCGGGTTCCTCCGGGGATGCAATGAGAGTTCCGTTAGCTACGATAGGACGACATCTCGCGCGCGCGCGCGCGCATGCACGTGCGACTATATTAGTAATGAGCGGAGCCGTGTTCCCTGCGGAATGCGCAGTTTATCACCCGGTGGCAGACACAATAATACAATGGGAAATCCAGGCGAAGATTATTCGCGCGTAGACGAAGAGCGCGGGATACGCGCCCTCAGGACAAGAAGAATAATGAGTTTGCTGGCATGCGCGCGCGCGCATTCAGAAGCTCGTGGCTGTTGGGGTGAAACGCGACGTCTAGTGTACTATCAGCAGGAATTAGCGTCTTAGGTCATTGTCGGGTTAATATCTCATGTCGTATCGTCCTCGAATTATCGTTCTCCTTTCCATTCTCCGGTGTTACTAAATGTCCACGGACACGTTCGCGATTCAGCCGCCCTTCAGCCGCGAAAGCGGCAGCCGGCTGATGAAGTATTGTCGAGACGTGTGAAACGTTGATGGCTACGTTGCGATAACATTATCGTAATATTGCCACGCTATATCGTCACGCTAATAATCGCGGTGGAAAAGGCTCTTTTCAAGACTCCGAACGAGCGGTCTCCTTTCCGTACAAAGCGCGGGGAGAATGATTTTCGTGGGAGAATGCGTTTCCACGCGGCTCTCGCGGGACAGGCAGATAGTTATGAATTGTTCGTTTCCAATTAAAACAGGGTCGATTAAAGTTTTTAATTGGAATTTAATAGAGAGAGAGAGAGAGAGAGAGAGAGAGAGAGAGAGAGAGAGAGAGAGAAATATACTCAAGTAGGTATAAAAATAAATAAATGTAATAATACGTTGATGCGAAAATATTGCGAGAAACGAGAAAACGAGAGAGACCGAGAGAAAGAGGGAACCGATGAGATTGACTTTATTTTTCTTGGCAAAAAAGTGGCCGTGTGTGCGTCGTTCCTTGCCGAATATACCGGAGGGCTAAAGTCGCGCGGAATTTATAGCCGACCGACCGTGCGTCGTATACCCCGCAACTTCCGACACGCTTCGCGGCCCATGTCCATGAAGAGGCGCGCGCATACTAACTTTTCCGATACTCTGAGAAAGCAACCGAGCCGTCGCAAATCAGCTCAACGGCCTTTCGAACACACGCGAAAGCACCGTTGTCGCTGCCTTCCTCACGTACAACAAACCGCGCGAGGCATTTTTCGAATGCGCAACGAGCAGACTGACTGACAACTCTCTACCCCGCACACCCCTGTTTGCCGAACGATCCCGCAAATTTGGCCCCATCGGACGCACGAAGAATCCAAACGGCAAGTTCGCGCCGCGAATTTCTGCCAACTTTTCGGCGCTCAGCGGTGGATGCGTCGTCGGGATACCGTCTCGACTCACCGTCGAGGGTCACGGCGAGGCCACGGCGAGGCCACGGCGAGATTTCCGACGGCGAAGAGTTTCCGGAGCTCGCTGAAGAGGGACAGGGATTGGGGGGAGGGCAGGAACGGCTGCCGGTTACCGCCGCAATGGTTTTGCACCATCGGTCTACGTCCTACGATCTATTTCGTTGCTCTCGAAGAGATTGCCATTGCGTCCGCATTACTCCGGGGCTCTCTCGTGTTATCGGGGCCTTTGGCCCAGGGGGTATGTACCCTGGCCGTTTGCCGTGGCCCGTGCCTGTATGCTATGTGTGTGTGTGTGTGTGTGTGTGTGTGTATGCATGTGTACATTCGTCCATGTGCACGAATCAACGTGGTGGAGAGCCGAGGCTGTGTGCGAGCGAGCGCGTGTGCGACGGCGAGGGTGGGCAGGGGTGTGTCTGCGGGTGCATTACGCTGATTGCTGGTCGCGGCCTCTCCGGAGAACACAGAACGGCGAAGAGGACGGCGGAAGAGGGGTCGAGAGGCGGTGGGAGGAGAGGGAGACGGGGTGGCGGCTGAAGAGGGCAGACAGGGGCGAAGACGGCCGTGAAACGGCGAGGAGAAAGAAAAGGGAATAAGGACTCTTCCACCCTCGCCGGTAAATAAGCGAACGGCGCTCCCGGCGCGCACGGGTTTTAATCCTTTCAATGAACGACGTAGACTCTTCTCTCTCCCGCTCTCTCTTTTCCTTGCGCTCTCTCTCTCTCTCCCCCTCTCTCTCTCTCTCTCTCTCTCTCTCTCTCGCTCGCAGCGAGGTGAGCGCTTTTCTCCTCGCGAATGTTTTTTCTTCTGTCTCTCCTTTTCTCGTTTTCTCCTTTCTTTCAATTTCCTCGCGCTTCGCGACGAAGAACGTGGACCGTCGGCGAGGTTGACCAGCGACTCGATTCGTCGTTTACGCGATGTCTACACGTATTTACGAAGATTGAAGATCGATGGAGCAAGCGTGCGTTATTTGTCAAGCCCAGAATGGATGCTGAGGTTGTACATTACCTCAGGAAAGTTTAAATTTCTCGTGTGTTTTATCACTATCTGAGCTTAATAGCTCCGAGCCCGCTGATATCCTCACGCAAAATTACCGAAGCATATTATTTTGTTGTGTGTGTACATATGTGTGCGCGTGACTTATTGGGTTTTTATGGTTACGGGCGATTTGAGGCAGTCACCCTACGCATCCATCTTTGAGAAGAAATGGATCGGTGTGGAAATCATGCGTCCATTCTGGTGTCCAGTCGACAACGTTCATGATATCTCTGATTCGTGTTCAAGTGCGGAAACGTACTCGAAACACGCATGGTGTCCGGAAATGCCCGGGGGTAAAGGTCACACTCGTGCCGTGTCAAAGAAGAAAAAAAGACAACGTGTCAAGGTGACAAACTAACGCGCTCCAGCTCCTCACAGGCGCTCCGCGAAACACTAAATCACCCTCGGAATCAGACGTCGCGCACCTCGGGGGATTCCCGACGGCGCAGGCCATCTCAGGTGCTTCGACGCGTAAAACGGATGCGTCGCATCCGGCGCAATGTCGCAGAAAGTGCAAACAATGCCGTGCACAGGATGAACGTAAACGGAAATGACGTCAGTGGCTGCGGGGATCCAGGCAGCACGGGGTACACGGCGAAAACACAGCAGGACCCGGGGTGAGGGACAGGACGAGACGTTGGAGGCGTCGTAAGCAGGAGTAGCCGGGAGGATCTCGCGAGAGGAGAGAAAATTATCCCGCTCGTTATTTACATCTTTCATAAATATTCACTTTCGCGGGAGAAAGTCAAGCCGGAAGGAGCCTGCCGGGCGAGGGGTACGGGAACGCGGACCAACAAGTAGAGCGGCCGCGGGCTGAGCGGGGGCTGAGAGAGAAAAGCTAGGGAGAAGAGGATATTTGCTTGAGGAAGTAACGAGAAACCGCGCGGGGCATAAATCTCCGAGCTTTCGGAGGCGATCTCGTTTCAGGATCACCCACTGCGAAAAGCCTTCCTTGCGCTGTCTGAGATAGTAATGCGATATTCAAGTCCCAGGCCGTCCTGGTCCTCCGCCACCCATTTACTCCCCCTCCTTCCCGCCCACCCTGCCGCTATAGTCCTCTTCGCCAGCGCGAGACCCGGTCTGAAGAGCATCGAACGATATTTGCATTGTTGTTGCCGACAAGCGGGGATCCCGCCAAGATTCCGTGGAATATTTCGAAGGAGGATCTCTTGCTTTCTTTTTCTACTTCTCTCTCTTTCCCTCCTCATTTTTCTCCCTCGCTCGTCCGGGCAAGAGTGTTTACTCCTTTCAAGCGTTCCGCTGGCACTCGGAAAAAAATCTGAATCATTTAAGACGCTCGTGGTGGAACCGTAAGGCGCCCGACCTCAGTGCGACCCTGTGAACCGGGATATTTTCTGTGTCCCAACGTTCAACCTTAATATTACCCAGGCTAACTCGATAACGTCTGTTTGTCTTCGCGTTCCGTCCTCGCTCGTCCGCTTTATCAGCCGGCTCAGTATAGATTATCGTTCATTTCGACGCATTTACGACAGAGACAGCTTCATGCTACACGACATTGTCCACTCGCGGATTTTTCCGTTTGTCTGATAATTAATCGGAGAGAAGGAAAATTTTGTTTTGTACGAAGAAGGAAACCGTTCTAAGTCGGAATTAAATGTTCACTCTCGTGTGTGGTATCGAGTGGCGGTTTCGACATCGTTCCCGGAGGATTTTCACGCTCTCGAGTGAGGCTTCGCTCGAAGAAATTTAAAAAGAATGCGCATTAATATAAGAGAATACATATTGCGTAGATATACGTGGCTCGAGGGGGTGTGCGAATTCGCAGTACTTCGGCGGACGAGGGTAATTTAGCTCGGGTAATCTCAGCCACGGCAAGAAACAGCCGACAGGCGTGAAGGAGGACCGACAACACTGAATATCGAGAGCTCGCAAAACGACGCCGGGGCGAATTAGCATATTTCCAGACGCGCGGGCTTTATATTATGACGAATTTGCATATAACGGCGATGAACATTTTTTTTCTCCGCAGCGTTCATTAAGTATGCCGGAATAACAAATACCGCGCGCTACACCGGGGAAAATTCGTTCCTCCTCGCGCAAAATCCCGCCTTCTCGCGATGCTCGCGTCGCGCGCGGGGCTGCGACGCGGCAGCATTATTAACTTTGGACGCCCTATATTATTAACAACCACCGATTTATGCGTAATTAAAGGATCAACGCGGGAGAGAGAGAGAGAGAGAGAGAGAGAGAGAGAGAGAGAGAAAGAGAGAAGAAATCATCTCCACGCTTCTCCGGCGAGTGAGAAAATTACCGGCTTATTCCAAACTGTAGCGCAATACCTCATTTCGGCTTATTCGCGACGCGAGATTGAAAAATTACTGTACTCAACGGTACATAAATCTTAATGAAAAATCTGTTCCGCGCTCGAATATCGCAAGTAACGTCGCCGTTCCAAAGACGCGACCCGATAATGGAGATAGATCGGAAAGCAAACGGCAAAAAAGATGTATTTATGCTACTGTATGCACAAATCGCCATATGTCTTCTCTCGCCCTTTCGTTTCTTTCTCCACAATTCAACAGGCGACTTGCAGAGACGAGTCGTTGGCCGCCCCTCGTTGCAATTTCGCCAAATTCGCAAGTTTATCTTCCGGTTAGATCGTCGTGTTTCAATTTAATGCTGATACTTCCAAGACGTCTCAAACGGAACAAGGCAAAACGTACAAAAGCGTTGAGAGTTTTCCAAGAAAACCATTTAAATTCACATCAACGAATCAGTATCGCTGAGATAATGATGAAAAAATAAATCTTTTTATTTATAGTCAGTTGTATTATTTCTTCCGACAGATTGTCGCGTTTCGACTTATCGCTGATATTTCGCAAGACGCTCGGGGCGCAAGCGAACGGGGCGAAAAATAAATGCCGAGTAAACTTCGTAAAAAAACCAATTAAATTCTCACTCGTTCGTGAGAATTTAACTGGCATCGAGGAAATAACGATAAAGAAAAAAATAAGTAGTCTCAAGCGGAACTTAATTGTCCGTCGCACGGAAAATTACTTCGAACTCGCGACGCGATATCTCCCGCTGTCGATTATCTCTGTCGATACCGATGTAGAATTATCAATACCCCGTATAATCGAAATATATTGGTACGAGAGAAACGCGCCCGAGCCACTCGGGATGCCAGAGGGTGATGTATTAAGCGTACATTTTCCCTAATCCAGATGTCATTAAAACAGATTATCTACATGAATTAATATGCAAATTAGTTCACGCGTCGCCGGGACACGTATACGTACCTGCGCCCGCCGCCGCGCGCGCGCGCGCTTGTGTGTACATGTGCGTACGCGGCTGCGTGTGTGTAGAAGCCCGCGAAAGTTATAACGGCAGAATGTGTTACGCGTTATAATACGTTTTACGTGTTCCGCCAGGCACTCGTGCATCGCACAGCTTCATATCCTAATTAAAAAAATTAAACAAGCGTCTGGCGCCCTGTAAACGCGTGATATCAGCGCGATATTACGTAACCGTAGGGCACAATTACGTGATGTCTTCGTAGGTGCGAAACATTAAGAAGAAGCCGCACGACCATGTGCAATCTCACAGGTTCGTTTTCTCGCAGCCACCGCCGTGCCCATGTACGCGTGTGTGTATATGTGCATACGTGCGCGCGCGCGCGTGTGTGTTCTTGTGTAACAAAGCGCGTCGTAGAATTTCATTTCAAAGCGCAATCAAGAACAAAGCTAAATTCCGTCGTAAAATAATTCCCGGAGGAGAACGGCGCGACGACCGACCCCGGCGGGAAAAGCGACAGAGAGAGAGAGAGAGAGAGAGAGAGAGAGAGAGAGAGAGAGAGAGAGAGAGAGAGAGGGGAGTACAGGGGTGAGGTAGGCGGCAGGGGGGAGGGCTCTCCTTCGGTATATCATTGCCGATATTTTCTCTAATCCAGATGTCACCGGTGCCGGCTTACCTTCGTAAATATGCAAATTAATGTACGCGCGACGCGACCGCGCGCGGCTGTTGCTTGTGCGCGTAAGTGTGCGCACGATACACATTCGCCCGGCATATTGCGCCCGGTACGGCAACGCGGCCTCTTCAAGAGTATTTAGCCCATGAGACTTTCGACGACGGACGGCCACAATGGGCTGCGCACACAGCCCGCCGAAAGATGCGGAATGATAAATTCCCAAAGCCACGAGAGAGCGGCCACTCGAGCGCCCCTTATCCGTCCACTTCGCCGCGGGTTGCACCCTGCGCTCAATGTAGTCGTCGTCCCCCTTTTGTTTGGCCCTCGAGCTCTCGTGAAAACCGACGACGAGAACGTGGACGAGCGAGCCCTCTCCCCCGCCCCCGTCCTCTTGTCCCCTGCCGCTCGCTCTTTGTCTTTCTCTCTCTCTTCTCTCTCTCTCTCTCTCTCTCTCTCTCTCTCTCTCTCTCTCTCAACGCTCTTTGCGCGGCGGTTTCATTATTAACACGCGGACACCGCGAGGCTACCCGCCACTCCTGGTTTTCCTCCTCCTCCTCCTCCTCCTCCTCCTCCTCCTCCCCCTCCCGCTGGCTTTCAAGAGGGACAATCGGCGACTTTTCCGAGGCTGACAATCGGCGTCCGTGATTATTCGCGCCGCGTTTAACCCTTTGTAGTGCGGTCGCGTGCTTACCGGCGGTGGCCGGCGGAAAGTACCGTCGATTTAACCGCGCTAACTCGTTTGCGCCTCCATTGAGCGTGAACGCCCGCGTAGCTAATTTAATTATGTTTAATTGCCGGCACTTTTAATCTCGCCGAGTCGCGAGTCGATGTCCTCGAGTCCCGTTAGAGCGCATTAGCTCTTTCACCCGTCGCAACGCACCCCCGCCGTCGCCGCCTCCACGTGACCCACCCACCCTCCTGTCTTCGGTTGGAACATTGTCGTTTAATTCAGCGGTGCGCTCGGGTTTGGAGCGCGGGGACCTTTTTGCCGCGAGTTCTCTCGGAGACTTTGATATTTCGCGTGCCGCGCCGGCGAGAGGGTGGACGGGCTTAAACGGCATGAATCTCGCGAACTACAAAAGAGCGCGAACGATTTTTCCCGCGACTGGGGTGCATTCACTTTCGCAAATGCTCTGTCGTGCCTGCTCCCTTCCGCCTTGCCCGCGCGGTCCGCTCGTAATTATTTACGTCGATTTTTCCGCGACAATTGCGCGGAGCGCGCTCGTGCGTAAACCCGCACTCTGCGCGCGAATTTAATCGCTATTAATACGTATTGTTTCGTCATTACCATCGGCGGGTTTTTTGTCCCGCGACTAATTGCATCACACGCGAGAACGATTCTGCGGGCGGGTGTTTTCTGTAATAATTACAAAAGCGATATGCATTTACTTCCGTGAGTATTATCTACGGTCCGGTGGCCGTTGCAACAAACATACGCGATAAACAGCGGCCGCGATAGCGGCCAGGTGTGAAACTGCAACGCCAATCGAGATCGGCTGAGACCAGATGAAAATTGCGCCTTTCGATCGCTGCCATTCTCAAACAGAGCTCTGCGCGTTCTTTTCATTTATTTCTTTTGTTTTTGCCTCTCGTAATCAAAACGCGGTTAATAATAGTCACGGGGGAATTTGTTGAGCAATTACCGTCAAATGAAAATAATCAGCCGACTTCCCGAGACAAGCAAAGCGTATTCATGACATGAAAACTCTATGATTATTCTATTCAAAGGAGGGAAAAAGGGGATTCGTGATAAGAAACATCAGTGAAAATTTATTGGAATCTATAGAATAAAATATTGCCAATGCCGCTCTTCTTCTTCTCCCTCTCTCCCTCTCTCTCTCTCTCTCTCTCTCTCTCCCTCTCTCCCTCTCCCTCTCTCCCTCTCCCTCTCCCTCTCCCTCTTCCTGGTTGGAGAGAACATGTCCGCTGGAAAATCTCTGTGATTTGTTATTCAGTCCTCAGCGTCAATTTAATGCCTGTCGTGCTTCCGACCGTTCCTCAGGATAAAATACAAATTAAATGGTCGTCATTGTGGTGCGATGGATGACGCCTAATTGCGAAGAACTGCGGCGCAACTGAATACTCCAATCGAAGGGAGCTTGTTACAACTCGCGTGTCGTCTTCACGAGCTACGTCGCGGATTTTCCCACCTTACTGTTTTGGCTACTATTCTCCGTCGTGTGCGACTGCTTTCTCTTCTTCTTCTTCTTCTTCTTCTTCTTCTTCTGTCCTCTCTTTTTTCGCGGCTCGCCGCGGTCTTTCATCCGCCAGCGGCGCGAATTTCGTTTCCTTTTTCCTTCGAGGCGTCGTAACGACTTCAATTTAGAGCACACTTCGCAGTCTGTCCACGGCGGTGTGCCGTTGTCCCTTCGAAACTCGTCTGTCGGGCTTTTCTCTCTTTTTCTTCCTTCTTTCTTTCCTTCCTTCCTTCCTTCCTTCCTTCCTTCCTTTCTTCCTTTCTCTCCTACCTTTACCGACTTTATACGCTGCATAAACGTCGCGCTAGCTCATTCGAAACTTATGACCGTTTTCGCGAGGAAGACGTGAAAGAAGGGTGGCTAAGAAAGCGAGCGAGAGAGAGAGAGAGAGAGAGAAAAAGAGGGGGGGAGGTAAAGAAAGAGGAGGGAAAAACCACCGGAAGAAAGCCATGAAAGCTGCGTTTAGCTTTAGACTTACCGTAATAAGATCACGCTACGTTAAATCTTGGCGCGAGGCGAACGGACTACTACTTCGTACTCGGTTGCACTTCTCGCGGCAGAAACTCTTAACTTGGATGAGATTAACGTCCACCGACAAGGCGCCGACACCCGCATGCGTAAGGGATGTACGTGACACGCTGGATGTGCGAGTCGTTCGCTGGCTGAAGGGAGCTTTGCAGGGAAGATTGACGAGATTTCACGGCGCAGCCGGCCGATTAACGTTGAGACGCGCTAACGCTTTAATAAGGTTATCGCTTGTTTAAACTATCACACCTGATTCGCCGAGGACATACTGCGATCTCCTGGAATGGACGCTCGCGTTGTGAGATACTAATCCGTCAGAAAACCTCACGAAGCAGCGATCAAAGGAGGAGGACAGGGGAGGGGGGAGGAAGTATACTGAAGATATTATATGTGCACTTCCCGCTTTCGTTCGCACATCTCGCAAAAATTGTACCAAACTTTGTCCAAACGTCGAGTCTCGCTGAAGAGAGCAGCCTCTCTCTCTCTCTCTCTCCCTTTCCTTCCATCTCTCTCTCCTCCTCCCTCTCCCTCTGTCTCTCATACCCCCTCAGCAAATTCCTCCTTTGCATATATTCTCCTCGGTTTACAAATAGCGAAATAAAAAGCGAGAGACAGTCCAATTTTTAGGATTCGACTTTATCCCGGCGCGCGCGATTAGAGTCGGGAAAACATCGCGCGGCGATACCGGAGCTCCCGAGGCTTTGCATAAAATGCCGCGAGCATGCCAATCAAGGCCCGATCCCTCCTACCCCCTTGCGTTTTTTCCTCTCGAGTAGTAGTAACTAGACGCGCTCACACCCGCGTGCGCGCGGGGCCCTGCCACCGGTGGCTTCCTCCCCGGCAGCGGGGGATGATGCTGCACGCATCATCCCCTGTTTCCACGGCTTCCGGGCCGTCTCATCTTCAATCAGGCGCCAGACGGACAAATATATATATATATATACAAATACACACACACACACACACACACACACACACACACACACACACACACATATATATCCAGCGAGTTCGACGTACGTGGCGCGCATCGGAAAGATTCATCCACGTTCACGATACCTACAAATAGAAACGATGCGGCAGAGAGGGGAGGGTATATCGATACAAGTCGATGGCTGCACCCTCGGCCCCGGAAGGAAGGAAATGTATCGCGGATTTACGCGACCGCTAACGTGGATACATCGCGACCCGTACAGCGTGTTATTCTCTATTACGGCCGTCTATAGACCGTGCCGTATCGCGCGGCGCTGGTACGTACGTGTTCGCGTACAAATCGCCGCCGTAATAATTCAGGTCGCCCGATGCAGCGTGCCGGGCGATGTGACCACAGCCGACCGAGGAGAGACTCGACGCAAACGCAAGCAAGCCGTTCATTCGTTCACTCGTTCGTTCGTCGTGAAGGTCGACAGCCGTTTAGTCGGCGGCGGTTCCGTTGAAATGTTAACCCAACCGCACGCGCGAGAGTACGCGACGTACGAACTCTCTCGTCGTCGGCGTACTCTCTCGCGTTCTCGCGAGGGCCGCCGCGGTGAAATATCGCCGAGCGCTATCGCGCGCGCGCGTTCGCGAATTTATCATGCGAGAAAACGCGTTGCCGCCAAATTCCGGCTGATCAAGCGAACGAAGGGCCGCGCGCGTAAATCGTCCCCTTTGTGACTTTATGGGGCCGCGACGTCGCAATAAACTATGTATCCCTATAAATCGCAATGGCGGAGGGAGGCTACGAATTAACGATATACGCCGAGTTTAACGGTCTCCGCCCTTCTCTCTCCCGCTCTCTCTCTCTCTCTCTCTCTCTCCCCCCCTCTCCCCGCCGCCGATCTATCTATCTTACCTTCCGTACGGCGCGTCGTTCTCTTCCGCGAATAGCTTCGCGCGCGAAGATCGAACGGAACCGGAGCTTGCGGGCGTAATATACGTCTTGGCGCGAGCATAAGTAAACTTTAGGCGGCGCGCGAGCGCGAGAAGGAAAATTCAGAGTATTCCGTTACTCTTAAGTGAATAATTCGCGCTAATCCTCTCATCGCGATGCTATGTTCTCGGCGATACTTGTACTATTTGGACGTTAGCTACGGAAGCAGCGAGGAAACGCTTCTTCAATAGAAGGTATCGTATTAACCCAGTTTTGTTACAAGGGCTGCGTGCTTGACTGCTGCGCGTTTAAGTGGCGCGACTGAAATTCATCCTCCTCCTCCATGAGCGAGGCAATACGACAATTTGTTGATGGTGAAACTTGCGACTATCGTAGGACCGCGGGAGCGATGCTGACCGTGAGGAGTTCGATCGTCCGTGGAAATTCCAGTCAAGAGCGATCATTGACGTCAGCATTGAGGAATTATGGATTCTCTGACAAATTATGGATTCCATCATCCTCGTCTCCGACTTTCTCCAGAAGGGCTCTTCCTCGTAGTCCCTCGTTTGACGGGTTTAACGGAGAGCGAGGTCCTCGATTTTTCGAGTCGTTTCCACGAGTCGACTCTATTTATAAAACTTGTAGATTACGTCCTTGCTCGACTGTTTTTCAGTAGACGGTTCGATCGCACAAGTCTCTCGAAGTACTCTCCGCGCTTCCGTTTGCCAGAGCCGGTGCTGGCCACCCGCGCGAACCGACCGCGAGAGAAGAAATCGTTAAGCAAGAATAAACGACAATAACAATGGACAATAGGGTGGACGAAAATTATCTGCGCCACGCCGGTTTGAAACTTAGTCGGCGAACAATGTCGCGGAGTTCCGCGGAAGTTTCAGACGCGCGGCTGGGTTTCCTCTTCTCTTTGGACCTCCCACGACGAGGCGAGCGAACGGACGAACGAGCGAACGTTTATCGTCGAGCGTCCTGTAACGTCCACTTCCGGCCAGGACAAACTTATCTGAAAGTTTACGCGCGCTCGTACGGCGAACAGGGAAAAGTCGATCGCCGCGGGCTTAGAGGAGCGGGAGCGATGAAATACCCTGAGTTACGATACAGCACACACACACACACACACACACACAACATGTGCGCGTGTGCAACCGAGTCGCGGCTCCTTCTGCCAGGCTCGGATGTTGTTCGTTGTGTTTTCAATTTTTCCATTTTCACAATCGCACCTAGCGCGAGCGCGTTAATTCGCCGCTCCTGTGCGTAGCGAGGTTCCGGTTGTTCCGCTGGAGAACAGCCTTTCGCGTTGCAATCCACGCAAAAATATACGCGCGGCCGCTGCCTCCTATATCGATTCGAGCTCATTCCATTTTCACGACTCGCTCACGAACGCTGCGGATTCGTATGCGAATGACGAGACAAGGGAGAGTTGCAATTTCACGCGAGCGCAGGAACGCGGCGGCACGTAAGATCGTTTCTCGCGCGCCTCGCTATTTCCTGTGAAGTATAAACGGCGAGCTAAATTTTCGGCCGCTCTGTTAGCTGCTCTCGTGAACTCGGGCCGCGCTGTTTTTCGTCCTCGACTGCTAACGAGAACGCGAACTCGACGAGCTCTCTGCGGTTATTGCGATCTTTTGATAAATAAGGATGCGGCAGCCGCGTCTCGCGGCGGCTGATAGATAACAATGGAGAACCGGTCTCCCTCATCGTGCAGCTTCCGGGTCAGTCGAGAAGTTCGCTTCGACTTTTTCAGCCAGTCTCCCGCTCTTCTGGTCTCTCGAGGCTCCTTCTTAAAGGACAATTCGACGCGTTGCGTTCGGAGTGCAAAGGGATTATCCCGTCGTCGAAGATGACTGATTATTGATTTATCGTCGAGGACGGCGAAGTGAAACGGATTTTTCGACCGGCTCGATATGTTTCTCGCGTCGCCCTGCTCGAAAAGCACCGAACCTCTTCCGAATAAGTAGCAACCGTTTACCTTTTGATCCTTCTGCCAAATGCATTGTCCCCTCTTCCCAAGGACTCGACACACCAGCTTCGCGTCTTGGCCGGGATTGACCTCGGTGTACTGCGGCTCGTCCTCGAACTGCTGGATGCCGCGGCAAACTGCAAGCAATAATACAGGGGCGAATGAAACTCCATATGCGCGCGTCGCGTCGTTAGAGAGATGCGTAATTCGCGGACGGTTGTTAAAAATACACGCGCGACTGCGACGCGCTGCGTGCGAGCCTACGCTTTGTTTTTCATTCCGCCCGCGCCACCGCTCCATTGATCAATGGAAGGAGAAACGTTGTTCTCCGTGCGAAAAGGAAAAAAAGCGGAAGGGGGTAGCGAGGAGTAAAAGGAAAGAAGGGGAAAGCGGCAGGGGAGAATTTCGTTTCTCCGGCCGATCCGGGGGTGCAGATAGAGAGGCAAAGAGGGTGGGGTGGGATATAGGGATGGTTTAGCTAGGCGTTAAAGACTGGCTGCAACCTCGTTAAAGTTGTTATTTAATTCGCAACTTCGTAAACTCATTTAACTCGGCCTGCTCTAAGCTACGATCTTCAGTTTTCACCTTTTAAGTTTGCCGATAAATTGTATTTAGCGCTAATCGAATGACGGCAGACGCGACGGCGACGACTCCGATGCGACGATGCACGCGAACTTGTGTATATTCGCTGGCATTAATCGCGTCTCGTTAGCCGACGTTAATTATTTCTTCGTTGCTCCGGTAGTGTTTTACGGATGAGAGAAAATAAATCGGATTTCAGTGTGTCTATATGCGACAAATCGCATACAGACACACTGAAATTTCATGCAACTAGGAAATAATCTCGAAGCCCGCGATGGGTAAATTATAATCCCATCGATACCTGCCGTCGAAAAATTTTAGCTGAGACATAATTTAAAAAAGATGGAAAGTTTATATATAATGAATGGAACACTCGCAGCTACGTAGTCCTGAAAATTCACACGAATTTACATCTGGCGCATTCATTTATTTATTTCGCGTATACATAACTAATTTCTCCTCTTCATGAATATAAATTTTAAAAAGAGAAAGGGAGAACGAGAGAGAAAGAGAGGGAGGAGGGGGAGGGAGAAAAGTATTTATAAAATGTTGGGAAGAAAAAATTGTTTAAGAATTTTATGTTTCACGCAAAACTGTCGTAGAAAGAACGCAGCGTAATTATAAACCGGAATGAAGTTAATATATATGGGAAGATTAAACTGCTGAAAAGAACACTAACGCGGAGAATTAGCCATAAATACGTCAATTTTGTACCGGTTGGGGAAAATGTGATACACGAACGTGTTGTCGCTTTGCGCGGCTTCCGGTGAAAATTTCAGGATCGCAACGTACGCTTTTTGTCGGATTGCAGCGTTAAAAATTCAATTTTTCACCGGCGCAGAGATGATTAATAAAACGCGCTGCCGCGTCGCGCGTGGCTCGCAGAAATAACTTTGCAAAATTAACAGCGCGCGCATGCAACTCGCGGTTCGACGAGCACTGCGGCAGTATTTACAAACGCGAAAGAAAAACTGCCTTTCGCGTTTAATAATGTCGTTGCGCTTCGTGACATTTTCATGCCTTGTATGATAAATCCGGCAAAGCTAAAGTACGATTGTAAGAAACATCGCGGCGCGTATACGTGTACGTAAATTACCACTCTTGTCTGTCGAGATTTATTTGTCGACGTTAATTCACGAGGTGTTGGCACTACCTCGGAATCAGATCGCGCAGAGACATTTATTTACGGCTTCTATAAATTCATCTATCCTTGTCACAAAATTCGACAAACTCAAAGGCGAAAAGAGCAGACTAAAAAAGCTCGCCGATGCATGACAGTAAAACATTTTTATGAAGAAACATATTTCAGGATATGTCGATATCGTTTCTTATTGGTAAAGATGTCTCTCTCTCTCTCTCTCTCTCTCTCTCTCTCTCTCTCTCTTTCTTCAGCTTGTCCTATCAAATGAAATTTGCTCTACTGCCAACGAGAGGTACGTCTCACCACCGTCGTGAAATGAGACGTAAATCTATTGACGGGATTATCACTTCAGAATAACGCGCTACATCGGGCTGCTACATAGTTATCAAAGTTCGACGCTACCTGCGAATACTCCGCGATTCATTATAATATCTCACCTCAACGATTAAGCCGAAATGGCGGCTCCCGATCGCGCGGAGTTTAATTACGAGCGCGTCGTGTAATCGTCGCGTGGCGGCAGCGGCGGCGGCGGCGGCGGCGACGACGACGACGACGACGACGACGACGACGTCCTTGTCGTAGTCATCAGACGTTACCGGCGCGCCGGCGAGGCTGACAGAAGCTGGCGACGTGGCTCGAGAAAATGACGGCGAATAAGGCAAAACTCAAGGACCTCCGCAACAGGTTCCGTAAAGTAAATTCGAGGCTTGGCGCTTCGCGCGCGCGCGCGCCCGTCCCCCGCCCGCCCGCCCGCTCGCACACGCTCCGGTCGTTAATTGTGTTTGTACGTCGGAGGCGACGAGCTGTACTTCGCGCGAGCGCGTAAGCGCCCGCGCGCCGTGCAAATACACTTGGACCGAAATTGCAGCGCTTTCTATCTGCAATAATAATTACGACTGCAGTCTCGAGCGAAGTCAAACAGATACGGACAAATTACCGCGCGGCGTCGCGGAGGGGATGTCGGCGGAAGCGAATTGAAATCGTTCTTGCTCGTCTTCGCGTGGGCGTGACTCGGTGAGTACCGTTTTTCCGTCCGTGTGCAAAGCGCATAGCGATTATAGATAAGTCTATTGAGAGCGACTGATTAGAGCGTTTAGCGATTTAATTAACTTGGGACTTGTTTTCTTGGTCGATCAAACGATCAATTAGAGCGATGGGTCGTTTTCATTTCCAAAGCATGTCGTCCTGTAGAAGCGCTCGACGAAGCAAAAGCAGAGTGCAGAGAGCAGAGAGACACAAAAAATTAATGCAAATCTTAGCAGTAACACGCGGCATCTGGTCGCAGCTAGAAGGAAGCGAGGATCGGCGTTGTAAAGTTGTTCGTTCGGAAGCTGCGCGAGAAATTCGTAAGAGCACTTTTCGCGATCTCTAATGACGCGTGGTTTCATTGATTCCCTATTTGATGCGTTCAATTTCTAAAGAGAGACAAAGGGGAAGGACAAAGAGAGAGGGAGAAATAGCAGAAAAGGGGGTAGAAAGTGTAATGTAGAACGGACATATTTTCGCTGACGTAAAAAAAAAAAACGATAGAGATACGCTGTGGAAAGATGTATCATAAATTCTTGCAGTATGTCAGGTATAATGTACTGCAACTCTGAACGCGGGTAACTAACTTCGCTCGCGTTGCAGAATACATCTCATTTTTGCGGAAATAGAGTGCCCGCGCGCGCACGGTCTAATAAATTCATTTTTCAAAAATTAAGGTAGCCCGTAGGTATGTAGATAGGTAGGTAGGGAGTTGGGTGAGAACAAATGTAATACGACGTTAAGAAACAAAGCGATAAAACACATTTTCGGTGTGTATGTACAGATGTGTACGTACGTGATCTTTCGACGTTGCAGCACTCTCTTAATGAATGACTGACTAACCGCGAGGAAACTTGTGTCTCGTTAGCAGGCGACGTATCGAATTTAAAAAAAAAACAAAAAAAAATATTTTCCACAACGATCACGAGAAAACTTGCATCTCGTTAGCAGGCGACGTATTGAACTTAACGAAAAAAAAAAAGAAAAAAAAACAAAAAAATATTTTCTACAACGATCGCTAGAAAACTTGTGTCTCGTTAGCAGACGACGCATCGAACTTAAAAAAGAAAACAAAATTATTCTCCGCAACGATCGCGATCGAATTAAATAGTAAATCGAGTCATTCATTTTTGCTGAAATATTTGCCTTTCAGAAAAAAGATAAATAACAGCTCGCAGGAGAGTCTAAATAAAACGCTGAAAATAGCGAATTAACAAGGCGTGTTAATTTTCAATGTAACCAAAATATCCTCGGACGCGGCATTTCCTTCTATTGTGTATGCATTACCCCGTGTGATGATGATGATGACGATATTATTTATTAAAATTCGCACGATACATCTCGAGGATTTTCCACACCGCTCGCTCGCTCTCGCTTTGCCGTATGCGCAAAATATTTCTCGCTGATGTCGAATAACAGCAGGAAGGAGAACAGATCGCTCTCTAATTCAGCGGACTCTCGGAGCGGACTTGGCACGAACGGCTCCGCCACACTCGATTCGTTAACTTTGTTTGCAATTCCATGCCAGGGCGATGTGAATGTCGTCCCGCGACCCCGATCGCCCGATCTTCAAACGTATCTCCCCGCCGAGAAGGGAGGGGGGTGAAAAAAAGTTTCGGCGGCGCCGCAAATTTGCTTTGCGCGCACGACCGATATTCGCAAGCGCGAGGGAATGGGAGAAAAAGAGAGAAAGAGAGAAAGAGAGAGAGAGAGAGAGAGAGAGAGCTGCGGAATAACAGCAGTTTCGCCCGCCAGACGGACGCCGAAGGATCTAAAAACACACCGCTACTCTTTCCTGTCTGCGTCCTGCGCTCTGCGCGTTATTTATCTCAGCCTGCGCGACCCCACGCAAGATTCCATTAAATAAACGTAACTTAATAGACGGAATAAGTCTCGCGGATAATGCTCGCGGATAAATCACACGAGCGTGTGTTCCCCTCAACGGATCTCCTTCGCTCCTTCGAAGGTCGAATCGGGAAGCGGGCAGGAATGGGCGGTTCTCGAGGGAAACGCGGCGGGCGAGGTAAAATCACATTAATTCGCGCGCCCGACGAATTAAAATCATATCAATTAAGCGACCGCGCCCAACGTGTTACCGGCGATATTTTATTGCAACGCAGCACGTCCGTTCACGACGCGGAGTATCGCCGGCGCTTCGCGGCGGCATGGAAAATTAAACCAACGCGGGCAATCGGACGGGAGCGCGCGCGGAAATTCAATATTCGCTCGGTGTGTCCGCATTATTATCAGCCGCGTCGAAATTAAGCCGATAACGAGCGGCGGGAAGAAGCACGATTAACGAAGAACAGTGTATCACCGATAAGATACGGCCACATCGGCCGACGGCGAATTCGCCGGGCCGGTAGGTAGGTTATGTCCCGCGGCGTTGCGTAAAAAATTTCCCACGCGCAATTAATCAAGCGACCCAAATTGCATCGCGCGCGCGCTACGCGTGTGCGTAACGAACGCTGGCAATTGACGATTTGTTTCTTTTTTCCCTTTCGCTCTCCTCAAATGGGAACGGTGTCGGTTAACGGGCCAATTACATGGTCGCGCCTCAACACGATCGTCTCGTGAAAAATGCAGGCGCGGAAAAGCGAATAGCACGCGTCGGCGGAAACGTGAGCGCGCCTGTTATCGCGCGCTCGCCGATATCGACGGCACTAAGCGTCGCCGATGGACAATAATCGAAAGAACTTTTGGGAAATGCGCAGCCGGATATCGATCGGCCGATGCTGACGTTTAATCAAGATAAGGTTTATATGGCCGCAGCGCGGCGACGCATGTCTGTGTGTGCGTGTGCGTGTGCGTGTCCGTGTGTTGCCGCGCGCACGTGCAGGCCGCATTTAAATACGGCCGAACGTGAAGGATGAAACGGGGCTGTCGAATATCGGATAATGCGGCGGCGTACGCGCGCGGCTGCGACAACGACATAAATTATACGTCGGGCATTTTCGCGAATTCCGCACTCGCGCTAGAAAATATTGCGCTGGGCGGCCGCGCTTTCACCGTGAAAAACAAACACGCTCTCGCTCCGCCGGTCGCGCTTTCGTCCCTCGATGTAAAACTCTTGGGGCTGCCGCAATAAGGCTGCCAATAAGAGGATATCGATTGCGACTGTCCTCGAGAGAGAGAGAGAGAGAGAATCTCCTCCGATGAAAAAGAGGGAGGGAAAATCTGCAAGGAAAAGCGCGATGGATCTCACGGCATATCCCGCGGAATATTCGAATACTTGACGCTCGGGTTTGCGCGTGACGGTTAAGAATTACGTTTCGTCGCTTGCACGGTTGTAATTGCATGGTTTTTCTACTTGATGCTCGACGAAAGGACGAGAAAACGAGAAAAAAGAGAGAAAAAGGGGAAGAGGGAGAGAGAGAGAGAGAGAGAGAGAGAGAGGGGAAGAAGAAAAGTCGGTGAACTCGCTTGTCACGAGCTGCTCTTATGAATCACGAGTAACGCCGGGGACGCTCGCTGGCCACGCGCGAGAAATATTTCTGCGTGTCGTCGCGGTTAAAAACTCGCGGGCTCGTGTGTGGCTGCCGGTCGACGTTGACGCAGAAATCCCGGATGTAAGAAAAGTTCGCCGCGAGTTGCTTGCGACACGCGCGATTGCCGCGGAACCTTGTCGGAGTTTCGCGCTCACGTCGAGTTCGCAGAGGGTTAACGGGTGGAGGACCGGGTAGAGGAGGGTTGTAACGAACAGACGGGACTGAGAGAGCGTGAAATGCTGAGGAGACCCTGACGTGCCTCCGCAGCGGGACGAGCGCACCTCTCCGTGATGGAAAAAACCAACTTCGCAACGCGCAAGCTTCATTCGTGCGAGTATCGAGATGCGGCGCGTCAATCGTCCCGTGTGTTTATTTCTTCCTTGTCCGTTCGTCCTTTCCCGCAATTTCGCGCGACGGGAAAACCGCGGCGACGTGATATTTGTCAGTATTCGCGAGACTCAAGCGTGACTCGCGCGGGAAAAATTCGCAGGCAGAATTCGAATATCACCAACGAAACTATAATTTTGTCCGCGTCTTTTTCCCTCATTTTCTTTTATCGCGGGCGGCACAGACACTTTCCGTTCATCTCGCGGCCGAATATTCCACGCTGAATGTTTCTGTGAACGCTGAGAAATTGGAATAACGTTACACGCGGCTTCCAAACGAGAAAAACGGAGCTTCACGCTTGCGCGACCGCGTTTAACGCCGAGGGTGTCTTCGGAACTCTTTTTCGGAATTCGTTCGTCCTCAAGCAATCACGCAAAAGTGACGCACGGGCGTTCTCTTGCATCCACACGATGAAAACTTTATTCTTCTTCACTTTCCCAAACGGTAATCGCAGATTAAGAAGAGAGGGAGCGCGCGCATGAAATGTTTAATAGAGCCGAGAGTGATCCACGTTCGTCGCCAAATCAAACGTCGTTCTGCGGATGCGAAAAGCCGAAGGGGAGCCAGAAGGGACAACGGGGGTGAGGGTGGATCAATATAAACCGTGCCAGCTGGTTTTACAATGCTGCTGTTTGCCGGGACGTCATCGTCATCGGGCAATCATATCGGTGATTCGACACGCAGCTTGCGTAAGCCCGGCGACGAACATCCGTACGGCTGTTAGCATCGGTGCTTCGCGCGGCTGTCAGTTAATAATTAATCGTGAGCGAGAAACAAAGGCGACACTCCAGATTTACAGCGAACGTGAGCCCTGCGACACGCTGTAATATTTACAGCGTGTGCGTGCGTGCGTGCGTGCGTGCGTGCGTGCGTGCGTGCGTGCGTGCGTGCGTGCGTGCGTGCGTGCGTGCGTGCGTGCGTGCGTGCGTGCGTGCGTGCGTGCGTGCGTGCGTGCGTGCGTGCGTGCGTGCGTGCGTGCGTGCGTGCGTGCGTGCGTGCGTGCGTGCGTGCGTGCGTGCGTGCGTGCGTGCGTGCGTGCGTGCGTGCGTGCGTGCGTGCGTGCGTGCGTGCGTGTGCGTGCGTGCGTGCGTGCGTGCGCGCGGACGTCCCGGAACACGCTGTTTTCAGGATTATGCCTGGCAGATGTATAATGTAACGCGACGGCGCGACGTAATGCGACGTACTCGCTGCTACTGACAGCACGTGGCTTTAACGACTGCAATAAATATCTGTAATAAACAAGCGAAAATAATAACACGGCCCTCGATGGTTTGCGCATTTGCTCGAGTCTTCGTATATAAATTAATGTAGGATAACGCGATGTGACAATATTTGACAACGGTGACTACGCAAATGAGGCGGGCGAGGGGGAGGAGAAGGCTTCCCGTTCATATTTTGCTAATATATCCGATGACTGGAGACGGCAACTCTATGAAAGAGAGATGTCCACGCTGTGCAAAAAATGCCCGATTCAAATCGAATTAAACAAAGTCCACTTCGGGACTGTGTATGACGAGCCAACTGGCCTAATTCTTTTCAGCGACTTTCCGCTGTTCTGTCGATTTCTTGTTTGTGCAGAAACAAGCTGGAAATCAGCGCGATTACAACCCGATTCATCTCTGCTCGTATACTTACCGCGTCAGATTTTTTAAATTATCTCTTCTCGTCAAAAGCAGAATTACATCCGCGTTGAAGCAATCTTTCGATAGCCGCGAGAAGACTTTCATATATAAATGACTGTGTAATCTAAAATTCACTGCTTTCTAGCCCCTTGAAATTCCCACGTCAGGCCGTCGATCCGACTCGACTTGCAGTTGCCTGGTAATAAAATTCGCACGCCGAAAATTCCGATTTCTAAGACACTTGAGTCTCCTCGGCCCCTTTCTGTTTCTCCCATTTCTTTAACGCGGGTCCGAAAAGAACACTCAAAACCCGGAGGACAAGCCGGGCAAATACACTCCGCGCAATTACTCTCGCTCACGTCGGATATTAATTCAGCGATACGGCGACATTGCGACACTCCAGGGTACCACATACGATTGCACCACGTTCGCGACGCTAACGACGAAGTTTCTCCGCGCGAGATACATTAACCGGGATGCGCCGTTATATCCGTCATAGTTACAGACGCGAGTAAAACGTAAGGCAAAAAGCCGAGTGATGTATCGACCGCCGAAATAATTTACGTCGTACCTACCTGCCTGCCTACCGTCACTCTGCGCGCGCATTTCCTTTTACGGCAATATTTCTCTATTAAACTTCGTCGCACGCGCGTGATGCGTTTTATTGAAGAGTGCGACGGATGGACCGTGCCGGACGTGTAGAACGTAAATCCTCATCCAAGGCAGGCAGATACGATTTGCCATTGTCGGCGCGTATCATCGCCGCGACATAAAGAAGAAATCATAATGCGGAGGATAACGCGGCGTTAAAAAACGAACGGGTGACACGTCGTGGCGAAAGAACCTTCGAGAGACCGACGATTTAGATCGCCGATTAGCTCGATCGTTGTGCATACCTCGCCCTTCAGGCGTCTCCCTGTGCTGCCTCCATCTCCAACCCCTCTTGATTCGGATGAGGTTCGTATTCAAATCCCTTCTCCTTTTCTTGCGAGGCGCCGCGAATCGCATTAAGAGCCCCTCGGGGGTACATACAGGACGCGTGTAAAACGCACCCACAACAGCTCGTTAATCTTTCCGCATCTTTCGCGGGGCTCCTCTTTTCGCTCTTCAACGCGCCCTTTCTCTCTCTCTCTCTCTCTCTCTCTCTCTCTCTCTCTCTCTCTCTCTCCCTCCCTCCCTTTTCTCTCTCTCTCTCGTCTCCTTTTCCACCGACATTCACCACACTGTCTTTCCTCTTTCTCACACGAGCAAAGTGGCAAAAAAGAAGAGGAAGAAAGAAAGGGAGAAACAGCGAGAGAGAGAGAGAGAGAGAGAGCCCTTTCAGAGCACGGAGGTCGCAAGCATGACTCCTCCGCGTGATGCCGAAGGAATACACAACCCGAGCACTTTGCGCGCCGTCAAGACGTTTAACGTACCCGTAGGATCTCTCTTATGCAGCTTTTATCCTTGAAAGAACGCGTCGCGACGAAGAGACAGGGAAGGGAACGGGAGAAAAAGAGAGGGCGAAATCGAAAATATGTGGAAACGAGATTAAGCTACTACCTTAGAATATCTGAAATAGTATAAAAAAGTATAAAAAAACAAAATGATGTATCCTTCCGAGGGACAAAGTATTTCTTTCATTCTCGACTAAGTCTCATTTAAATGTAAATGTAAATTACATCTACCTTTTGCCACCGGATTAAAATTACGATACTTGGAGCAGAAGTTGCAATTTTTCTCTAAAGCCAAATTGCGTCTAGTTCATGTTTAATAGATTATAAGCTAAACGACGACATATCTTATTATAATATTTGATTGTGTAACATGTGTAATTGAGCTTAACATTTATAATTATTGTAGTCACATCTTGTGAGAGAGAGAGAGAGAGAGAGAGAGAGAAAGAGAGAGTGAATACGATAACAATAAATAAACACTACTTATTCAAACACTTCCGAAAACTTAGAATCGTGAAGGTCCGATGACTTTTTTGTCGCGACCGATGATTTTCGTTAAGCGGCCAAAAGACAGACGAGAGCGTTAACGTTAGAGAACGCAGTCCTCTGCGGCGTACTTTTACCCCTTGTAAAAATTATCGATCCCACAAGTGCGCTTTCGGGAGCCCGCCGGCCGTTTAAACAATTTCATCCGCCGGCGGTGTAACGAACCGCGTCGCGGTTTCCGAGTCTCCTCTCTTTTTCGCACGAGGCGAGAAAGTTGGATGTGGATTTTCGGACGTTTCCCTAAGGGGATAATCCGCGGCAGATCTTAGGAAATATTCAACGGCGAATATAAGTAACCAGCAGAAACTGCGGTAGTTAGGACGCTGCGCTGCGGGGGTGGCGTTAATTAGTAATGTCGAGCACGGCGCATTCCCGTGTTCTGAAAAAGGAGTGTCACACAATAGCGTCGTCGTCGTCGTCGTCGTCGTCGTCGTCGTCGTCGTCGTCGTCGTCGTCGTCGTCGTTGTGTCTTTATCTCCATGGCGTCCGCTTAAATTCCGGACTGTATTAAAATCTGTGTCCCGCCGCTTTAATACACCGCTTAACAACGCCGGGTTGCGCAGCAAGTTTTACGAGCTACGCTAAGATATACTCGCGCCGCTGGCGATGTATAATGCACTTTGCTGCATCGCGCGAACTTGAGAGTTCATTCTGGGCCGCAAAAAAACCGCCTTGAAAACCGACGGATCGAACAGCCGTTGCGCGAACTGCCTCGTTCGTATTATTACGGACGAGGGAGCTTGCGCAAGCTCCCTCTCCCTTTCTCTCTCTCTCTCTCTCTCTCTCTCTCTCTCTCTCTCTCTCTCTCTCTCTCTCTCTCTCTCTCTCTCTTCTGTTCGTATGTTTTTCTCTCTCTCTCTCTCTCTCTCTCGCTCTCGACAATTGTGATTTGCACGGATTCTGCGTGTTTCTATTCGTCGTTTCTTTCCCCTCGCGCCGCAGCAGCCACCCGTTCAAAAAGCGCCGACCGTTTGACATTTTAATAAGAACCCGTCGGTCCATAATTTCTGCGCGATCACCAATCAGGAACAAATTGCGTTAGCGTCAGCGATGTCAAAAAGACCGGCTCTTTATTCGCTGGCCGCGAGAGACGGCTGTAATTGCTTTGTAATCGGTGAGCACACAATCGAAACCGAATTGAGTCGAGGGCCGTTTGGCGTGAAATTGCTCGTATTGGCGGCATTAGGTGGTCCACTTGCGGCCGAGCTTCGGTATTTCTACGTTGCGGTCGTTATGCCGGCGCAAAAGCAAGATACGAAAACGGGCTGCGAGACGCGACGCAATGCGAAACGCGTTTATACGTCCGGATGGAAATTAACAAGATTTAAGCGGCTCTTCCGCGATATCGCTCGATAAATTTTCCGAACTCCTGCTCTACCCCACCCCCCTGCCGTCTCTCCTAACCAGCCCTCTCCTGCCGCTCCACCTGCTCCTTTCCCCATTCCCCGAGCGCGATCGAGAGACGTGTAACAATTAAATTCACGTTAATCGTGTTGAATTGCGGGCCATCGGGCGGTTAGCGGAACGTTACTGTGCAATTTTTCCGCGCGCTGATTTCCCGCGAGTTATTCTTTTACTATATTATTCGGTTTGCGCGAATGATATTTAATCGGTCAATTAAACTGCTTTGTCCGCGGAAACACGGGATTTCGTGTTGCGCGTCTCTCTTTCTTTCTCTCTCTCTCGTAGCACGAATGTACGCGTTACCACTTTGCCTTCGAATTTATTTTTGTTTCTCTTTCTTTCTCCTCCTCTACCCCCTTCTTTCCGTTTTTGTCCGCAATCGAAAGACAATTTCCGTGCGAATCGATATCGCGACGGCAGCGGGGCGAATGGAATGCGTGTAATAATAGATCGCGTCGATGTTCTCGGTTCACAGGATTTTAATTAATACCCGCTGCCATACGAAATTTAACACGAATTAGTCCGACACAGTACATTGATTATTCTCTCGTTAATACAATCAATGTATGTTCGTCTCGTTTTTGCGCATGTTGTCTTTGAACTCAATTAATTATACTCGTATTGCCCCCCTCCCTCCCTCGCCCTTCTCTCTTTCTTTATGCCTGTCTCATTCATAGTTATAAAGATAGTACCGGAGAAATTTCTTCCGCGGGATACTTTAATGCGCTTGAAATCGCGCAAAGGTGTTATCGACGTATCTTTATTAATATACTTTTAATCACCACGGACGTTTCGCGCATCGCAAAAGCTAAAGCATTTTGCCCGGCGAAGAGAAGATACGCTCTCCGCCGCGTGTTAGTGCGCACCGCCCCCGATCAGATTCGCGGAGATCATTCGTCATAGAGATTTCACGAATGCGGAACGAAGTGTCGGCGAGTACGCGATACTTGTCGAGTTTCTTCTTCTTCTCTTGCAGGAGAAGCTACGAACAAACGAAGGGAGGACAGAAAGAAAGAAGGAATAAATCAAGGAAGCACATTCATCCGATCTCCTCTCCTTTTCCCCTCCCTCTCGAACGCAAGCTGCATTTTCCTGCCGACCGATCGACGGCGAGTACGCGCGAACGTTAAGTGAGAAGGATTTACTTGTTTGGTTGGTAAGAATTTACATCGCGGTTCCGGCTGGCGTGAGTGCCGCAAATTTGAATGACGATAATAAATCTGTCAATGGGAAAGCATTTTCCCGATCGCGGGCAGGTAATCGCAATGGCGAGAAAAACAGTCGAACGGAGCGCGAGCGTGCGCTTACATCGTGAATTCGACGGGCCGAGGGAGGGAGAAAAAAAACAGAGGAACACTCGGACGTGACGCGTTTAATTTTAGGCGACCTGCTGAATCGCCAGGTAAGCCAGGAAGATAATGGCGTCCTCTCAATGAGAGGACACGCGAGCAAAAGTTCCACTCCGCCAGCTAGAGAATTCGCCTCTCGCTTCTCTCATTCGCAGTACGACGTCGGTAAAAATGTACACGCGAAAAAGAAAAGCCCCGTAGATGTTGATTGCTACTCTTCCTCCCTCTCCCTCACCCGCCTCTTCCCTTTCCGAAGACGTGATATTCCCTTACCTCCAAAGATGTGATGTAACGAAAATAGCTCGTGCTGATTCAATTACGCAAATTCCTGCAGAGCGACGACAAAAACGAAAGGATAAAGAGTCGCGAGAGGAGGCGATAGCGGCGACAGTTCACGCCGCGGGCGAAATCGTCCGTCGATATTCACGCGTTGATCGTCCAATTGTCTGTGCAATCTTAGCCTCTTAAAATCTCTTCATCCTCTCTTGAAACGTTATTCGACTCTCTCGCGACGACGTCCTGTGCGTAATTAACATGTGTTGTATTTTTTTTCTTTCCGTTCAAATTGTATTATGATGTGACAGCAGGAATGTCATGACGAGGCAGCTAGGAGCAGGACGCTGGACTTTAAAAGCCTGGATGGAGGGTGCAGGACGCGTAAGCACAGGAGTAACGATGCATCGTGTGTTCCAGTTGCATGAAGCACGGTAGTGCCGCGACATTATGAAATAATAAAGATATACATTTCATGTGTGTACGTTTCTCTCTTTCCCCAACGCTGATAAAAAATGTAAGTAACAAAGAGACAGATGAAGAAAGAAAAAAACTTGACGATCCATTTCTATCCCTGTATGCTTGTATTAAATATACTCATGTTATAGAAGTCCTTCTCAGGGGAAATCTAACACGAACAAAAAATGCCATTTAGGACAATGTGGTCTGCGTAATAAATTTTTAATCTGTTAACACGAAACCAAAATCTCAGCTCGGGCTGGCTGGAGAGTACACGCTCGTCGTCGCCGCGCGATCGTCGTTGCTCCCGTCGCGACCGTGTTGTCATCAATCCGAGAGCACGTCGTGCGTGACGTAACGCGAATAATTAATTGACATTGCGCGTCCTAGAAATTTAATCATGTATATCGGATGAGAACACACATCGTCGCTCCGTATCTCGAGACCTCCCGCGGGTTGTTTCGATATTTTCGGGATTGTGGCTGCGCCTTCGTTGTCGAAGGACTCGACGTCGGGGTGGCTTGGGAAACTGAGAGACAGAGAGAAGGAAAGGGGGGGAGAGAGAGAGAGAGAGAGAGAGAGAGAGAGAGAGGAAGCTTGCGTCGTACACAGCCGCAAAACTGCAGCGTCGTACTTTTCCGCGGCTCTCCCGAGAAATTCCGGTTTAATGCGTCCCGAATTCTACAGTCGGCATCGCGCAGCACAGCGGACTACGCGTCATTTAATTTTACGAATGCGCTACTATCGCGGTCGTCGCTGCTGCCATGGGGCCAGTTCGCATGGGAGAAGCCGAGTGATGTGCGATTCCGCGAGAGATTTAATTATACGCCGCGCATTGTCAAGTATTTCGCGTGATTAAGATAACGAGCGATTTTAAGTGATTGCGCGCCACGCTACGCCGCGTCGACCGATTTATCGATCTGGCCTCATCATCGCACGCAATCCAGTCGCTTTTAGCTGATTGCGCGCCAGCCACGGCCGCCGAGACGCGCGGAATTCGATGATTTAATTCTTAAGCTCGCTCCCCTCCCCCTCTCTCTCACTCACTGTCGCGTTTCTCCTTCACGAAACCGCGCGTGTCTCTGATGACATTATCCGAAGCCCCGAAGCCTCGAGAGTGTTGCCGAGGGTAGGAGTATATAAAAACAGTTCAGTCGCGCCATGCGTGAGAAACGACGCCTCGGAAGAGTGATCTGACAAAAGTCCAAGATCCGCGGAAACTTCCAGGCGGGAGTACCAACAATTGCGGTCTCTCTTCCTCTTTTTCTTTCTCCCTCTCTCTCTCTCTCTCTCTCTCTCTCTCTCCCCCCCCCTCTCTCTCTTTCTGTCGGAGAACCGGGTCAGCAAACTGTGCTCGGGGTCGAATCGGTTTGTGTGCGCAATGTATCAATGTCGTTTTTCCCGGGAGTTCTTATCTCTTCGTTAGTTCCCGGCGCATTCCCGTGCGTTCCGAGGATTCCTTCCTTAATAGACGCGTCGGAGAAAATTCCCGAACTCAATATTCGAACCCGCTTCATTTACTGCCCTCCCTCGATTCATTCGACGGCAGATTTTGAAGAAAACGGCCGCAACATCTCCGCTACGGGGGACATCCGGGACATCGGGACATCTATGGGAGAATATTATCGAGAAACGTCGCTATGAAAACGTCACCGAGGTATCGTCGTCGGACTCAAAAGAGTACCTGCTCGCCAGCACTCAAAGTCGAGGTGCTCCAAATGCACCGCCGAGAAGCCGGAAAGGAGCTGCGCGCAACTCGATTCGCCGCTAATTCGCGCGTCACCATTGTGCACGAGAAACGCCTCACGGAAGAAGAACGGAGAATGGTGCGGAAAGGCTCGATTTGGAGCGCAACTTCAGCGACGGCCACCTATCCCGGGCGGCGGCGTAGCGAGAGCGCGCGCGATAATTCACTCTCGGTCGTGCGGCAGTCTCTGGAAATGGAGTCACCACCCCCGACACAGAGCGGGCTGGAGGCAGCCCGGCTTAAACGGGTTTGTATCCTCGATGAGGGGCAAATTAGGTTAGCGCGAAAACAACCTATACACCTCGGCCGGCTCCTCTCTCTCTTTCTCTCTTTCTCTCTCTCTCTCTCTCTCTCTCTCTCTCTCTCTTTCTCTTCCCTACCACACTCTCTCATTCCTCCGATCTCTCTTTCTCTCCACCGCTCTCGTCCTCGCAACCATCTCTTCTCTCGTTGGCGCGATGCCGCTGTCCGACGTGTATAAATATGTATACGTGTTTTACGGCGACCTACTACACCACGGAGAGTGACGACTCGCGGAAGCGTCTACGGGAAGGGCGAAGGGGCAGGAAAACGCGGCGAATGAGTTCTGTGGAATGCGAGACAACGGCGCGAACCGGACGGGCCGGCTGGCGCGGCGTGTACCCGCGGGAGGAATATTTCGCGCGTTTTCCATGCTGACAAACGACTTTTAGGGAATTCAATTTTTCCTCGCGGTCCATTCGCTCTCAGCGCGGCGCTGTTTTTTTCTGCCGCCGGCAGTCTCCCGGCGTATCTCTCCTTTTCCGCCCTCGTTCCTCTTGTCTCTCTCTCCCTCTCTCTCCCTCTCTCTCTCTCTCTCTCTCTCTCTCTCTCGTTCGCCCAGCACCCTCTCATTGCTATCGTTCGTACCCCCTCTTGGGGTGCGGCTGCGGCGCAGCGCACGTCCAGGATTTAACGCAGATTAATCTGTTTGTTGATCCAGACGGACCCGCTCCTCCTTTCTCTCTTACACGTCCTCGTTGCCGGCGATTTGTCCGGCTGCGCGAGTGACGGCTGGCGTTTCATCATAGCCTGCGAACGAAACGAGCCATTGCGTCTCCTCGTCCGCCCCCTCGTCGAACCTTTTTTTTCTCCCTGTGTCTCTCTGCTGCGTTTCACTTTTACGGTACTTGCGCCTGCCTCACCTTGACGACGAAGAACGAGAGGGGCGGCGGAGGGTGAACGAAATTTCGACTATGGCGACGGTGAGCGAGCTCCACGGGGCTCTGTAATGAGATGCGAGTAACGGGGCGAGTCGGCTACGACGAGTGCCTGATTTATTTTCTCTCTTCCTTTTTCTTTTCCCTCCTCTGCTGTCTTTTTTTGGCCTCACGTCGAACGACAATGACTCGGCCTCGTGAGGAACAAAAGGAAGCAAGGGCGTCGTGGCAGGGAGGGCAGCCGAGGAGTTGATCGCGGAACGCGCAATTAACATGAAAAGTTCGTCCATCGCCACTTAATGGCCTGCCAGCGGCGCGGAACGACCCGCCGAATTTGTTAGAATTTCCGAGAGGATCGCTGAACGACTTTTTCGAGATCGTCCATCGCAGCGAGCCGTTGATCGCGAAATATTTACGATTGAGTGTCGCGTCACGAGTGCGTCGCGTTTAGCGTGTTTCCTCAATTGACAGCTTAATAGGATGAGAAAATGGGAAAAACAGTGGTCGAACGAGTACAGCTCGTATCGAATGATCATTCCTCTGTGTCGGAGAGATGGGTAAATGACAAATTGTTGACACTGATAAATGGATAATTGTTACAAATGTTTTCGGTTCCTAGCTACGCGTTTATTCTAACCTCCAATTAATAGAGAAGGCGGTTTTTCGTTATGTCGAAGCTTCGTTTCGTCATCCTGAGGTTAAATGTTCTTTCTTCGTGACAAAAACAGAGAGTCGAGCCTCACTTAAAAAAAAAAAAAAAAAAAGAGAAAATTTGCTGCAATTAATAAAAACTTTGGTGCTCTCTCGTGTGATATTTCGTCCTCGGCATTGTTTAGCAAACACGGACGAATCGTCCGGCAGCGATTTGACACGACGATCCAACGTAACGTCATCCTTCTTCCGTGTCGCGCTCCACAGCCGGCGGTCAAAAATCACTCACCGGCGAAACAAGGGAATCGGATTCCGTCGTAGCCGGCGGCGCGGCGACTCGCGCGGCCCAGGATTCGAAATTTATCGCCATGCCATCGCGGCCAACAGTGAGTGGCTGGAACGTGCTGAAGGGCCAAATACGTAAAGAGGATCAGCGGCTATCCCCGGGAGATCCCGGGGCCGCGCGACCTCTGATCTAAAGTTGCGACACATTTGTACGTGACGCGGACCGACAATAGCGGCTGTGGCTCAGTTCGCGCGTGTCGTGCTCTCGCCACTCTAAATCAGAACTGATGCGCCGGAGCTGTCGGAAACGTTGCGCGCGTGTCGCCGAAGTCGCAGAGGGCTCCTCGAGATAGGACCTCGTTTCCATTCCGATCACCGACAACCCCGCCGTCCGAAATAACGCGGCTATTGTCCGCAGGACAGGGTGCAAAATAACGACAGCGAACCGGCGACGCGTCACACCGCACGCACGGCGGAACACCGCGATCGCACACTTGAGCGGGATCAATGGAACCCGTGAGAAAAAGGGAGGGACGAGGCGCGACGACGACGATCGTCCATTTAAAGCGCCGGCTCGTTTATTCCCGCTCTCCATTCTCACGATTCCTCATTCGCGAGTACACCATCTTCCGCTTTAACTCCCGCGAAACTTCGCCTCCGACTGCTGCTTCATCCCCCGCTTCTTCTTTCACCCCTCCGCCACGGTTATTCTCATTACATCTTCGTCGGCTTTTTGTCAGCGATACCGTGAAACTTATCGGGCGCGTCGCTTAATATCCTTAAGCGACTTGGTTTCGCAGTACAGGATAGACGCGCTCCTCCTTCTTGCGAACTTTCTCTCTCCCTCCTCCTCCTTCTCTTTCCCGCTCTTTCTCCGCTCCGCCGTCGCCTCGCCCACGCTGCTTTTTCTCGCACGCAGCATCTTCGCGACTCGCGGCTCCGCGTCCGCGAGCTGACGCCGCGCGGGTTACTCCGTAATTTCCGCAGCGATGCGTCACCGGCGACGTAACTTCTGCCTGTCGCATGCCGCCCCCATCTAGATACGCTCCTGAATTATCGCTCAGAATATTGGCTTCAATACGAGGAACAAGCAAGCAAGCCGCGAGTGCGAGCTCTCGCGCCGTATCCGCAAAGCGGGCGGGATATCGGTTGCGTAATTTCAATCTCCGCAATTTGCAGCTGCGTGCGCGCGCACGGGGTGCTCGGCGGGGGTGAATCGGGTGGTGTGTGCGGTTTCGGTCGCGTTCGCGTGGTCGGCGCGAAAAGAATTCGCCCGTGTAGTTTCAACCCCCGGGAATGCGCGCGGCCGGTCGTTAGTTACACGCCACACGCATTGTGTGTGTGTGTGTGTGTGTGTGTGCGCGTGCATATACGCGTGGGCCTCGTATGGAGTTCGCCGATGCAATTTCCGTCTGGCGAACAACGCAGCGTAGTCGCAAAGAAGCGATGATCTCCTCCTCCTCCGCGCCCCCGTCCTCTTGCTCATTCCCGTCGGGAAGAAGCGACGGCAGCGACCGCGCTGAATTAGCCGTAATGAATGTGCCGCGACAAAATAGCCGCGGCCGCAAATCCCGGCCGGCGAAACGCGCGCGTCACTTTTTGCTCGCCCGCCCGCGCCGCCTAGATTACGGCCCTTTGTTCAAGCAATTGCAAGCTGCGACTTTATTTCAAGCATCCGTCCCAGCCGCGGCGGCAGCGACGTCGATGTTATCGAGACACTCGCGGCGATTTTTCTCCGCCCCGCCAAGCTACGCCGGCGACTTTTTCTTATTTTCAGCCGTCCGCATGACCGCTCACCGGAGAGCCGTCTCCCGCGCAACTCAGCGCCCGCGAAACCGAAAGTCACGCGAAGACTCGCGTTCGCCGTGCGTTTAGCATCAGAGAACATCCCTCAACGTCATGGGCAGAAATTGCTGATGTCGGGACGGACAGACACGCGGAGGGCCCGGTCGGTCGGACTCGCCGGAGGTCTGAGGGAGCCTGCGAATTCGCGGGCCGACGCGGGCCGTGCCGAAAATTTGCGGAACCACGCCTCACACCGCCGAGTCGATATCCAATTTGCACTTGGGAATTATTTCGCGCGTCACCTTTCCTCTCCCGGCTCCTACCCCCTTCCCCCTCGCCCCGCTCGCTCGATACGCGCGCGATATTGTAACGCTTGAACGGATTCGCGGCGCATATGGAGGCTGGCCGTAAAGCCGAGAATCGATCGGAATCTCGACGACCGCTCGCGGAGCGCATTTTTTACCGACAGCCGGCGCAACTGGAGCACACTCGCAGGTGCGGCTGTTCGATCGCGCGGGCGCGCGCGTGTGTTTGTGCGAGCGTACGCGACTCCGCCGGCGCGGCGGCAGCACGCTCCCAGAAGGCCGCCGCCCGGGTCTCGACCCGACTCGGGCTCTAATAATGACGTAGTGCGGCCACGCGCGTGGGATGCCTATAGACGGCGAGCCCCGAACGCTGTAATTAATATTAAGTATCAAAGTCCGCGCGAGAGCGGGAGCGGCGGAGGGGTCGCAGTTATCGTTTGCCTGTACATCTATTACAATGGCCCATGTGCACGCGGATACATTGGCTATTCTGAGCGCGGACAAATAAGGCTGTAATGGAGCCTTCAAAGAGATACGATCGGGACGCTCGAACGGGGAACGCGCGCGCGCGCGCACACACACACACACACACACAGACGACAGACGGAATAGCAGGGGCCGCAATCTGCGCGGCGATACCTCGCGTGATGTGTGTGTCAGCGATACTTGGCGGTATCGTTGCGCCCACCTGATAGAATCGAATCAACCTGTGCTTGTCGCGAACGATACTTTTCGGCGATTTCAATCGCCGAGCGCGACTGCCGAGATGTTGTCGGTGTATTGCCGCCGCGTATACGTGCGTGCGTATAACGACATGTGTACAGAGCAAACCTCGGATTACCTGTGTACACAAAGTACCGGCGTATGTTGCACGCTCTGCAACGGCCCGGTCACGTGTGTGGGATATTAATTCCGTTAAATCGCCGGTGATGAGCTAGACGCGCAGCGAACGATGTCCGGGGCGCGCGCTGCGGCCGCGCTTTTTATCGATCAATCGATAGTGGTTCACGGAATCCGCGCGCGCGCCGGGCTCGCGAAGGCGCGCTCGGCAGCAAGGAATCCCGGGAGCAATCTTTTCACGCTTTTCACGCAAGTCTTCCATCGGCGACTCGCGCCCACTCGCTGTTATCGCGAGCGTGACGGCGATATCGATATTTCGACAGCAAAGATAACGCGCGACCATTACGCGGGCGTAACGTTGCGACGTCGCGTCCGACGCTTTGCGCTTGGAGCTCCGTCGCTCCGTTGGGAGCGATGATAATTAGAACAACAAGATTCACCATACCGCCGTCTGATTTCCTGAGGAACGGACTCCGGTACAGTCGGAAGAATTAATTCAATTTTCCATTTTCAAGCTCAATAATTCAATCATGCAAATTCGGTAATTTAATTTTCATATTTTGCTTTCATATAGCCAGCTGTGAAAACTCTGTATTTCGCGACGTAACCACTTTCTGTTGGCCTTATTTCGATATTTTTGTACGCGAAGTGGCTTGAAAGTAAGCGAAAATAGATTATAGTATAAGAATATAAATAACGATATTTTTATATCCAAATACCCGGATTATAACCAAACGACTCAAGTACCTGAATGATGCTCGAGATAGTCAGATAGCCGGAATTGACAGCACTAAAACAAACTGCACGTCCATATTTACGACAGAGCATGCTCCATTAATGCCTTCGAGCGATTTCGCGATATGCCCTGATGACGGAAATTCCGCGATATTCACCGCGCTGTTCGCAATCGACACCGCCGTCCGTCAGGAAGCGCGAAATAGCGCGAGATAAATCGCGACGAATCACTACGAGTCGTTGAAAATAATCGAGGGAGCGAGGAGCTTTAATCGATCCTCGATACAATCGTCATCTTAATACCGCTCGCGTCCGGGGAAAATGCACCCCGGTTGCGAATCCGCGGACACACACATACACACAAAGCAGCGCACGGCAGATACTCGCGTGGGCCGCGCTATTGAGCACTTCGACACGAACGAACAAAGCTCATCCGCGTCGACGGATGCTTTTAGAAAACCATTAAACAGGCATCGGCCCTTCGCGCCGATCGCCCGAGCCTCCCTTCGCCGCGATTTCGCAGCTTTTGAAAGCCGCGAGACGATTCGAAGGTGAATGTATATTCCCGCATCGATCCGCGCATTACACGACGATCGCGGTACAACGATCAATCAGGCAGACCTTTAAAGCCCCGCTTTAAGCTCCATTAAGCTCGCTACATGAGCCAGCCTGCGTGGATTATGAGTTTAATCAATTTCCCAAATTTCTATTTTATCATATCACGCCCCGCGCGATATGTATTATTTCAATATAAATTCATCTCCAAATATAATGCATGTGGCGTTACTATGTATGACGATGATGAACGATTAATCGTCGTCGTTTCGATATCGCTCGAATCGCAGTAACGCTGTTAGCAAAGGGAGCAAATGTGGAATTCGTACAAAAGGTTTTCGCCGCGTTATAAATGTCAACCACGTGACTCCCGCGCGTGCACGCACGCGCACGGGAGAGAGAGAGAGAGAGAGAGAGAGAGAAAGAGTTTAAGAGCTATATCGTAGGGTCGAATTCCAGGGCTGAAACAACACGGAGATGCAAAAGACGATCCGAAAAACACTCGACGCGACGACAACAGCGGCGGAATAAGCCACGAGCGCGGAATTGCGACGCGCAAAAATATTTGCGTTTCTCATTCGGGGATCTTAAAAAATGAAATTTTCCTCGCAGCCATAACATCGACGTCATTCGTGCGAAACGGCTCGGCTACCAAAACCCGGCTGATATCGGCGGAGAAAGAGAAGAAGACAGAGACAGACAGAGAGAGAGAGAGAGAGAGAGAGAGAGAGAAAGAGAGGGGGGGGGAAGCGAGGGAGGAGAGAAAATTTCCGACGGGATAGCCTCGCGAATATTTATTCAAGCCGCGTTGTTCGCTCGTGCTGGCACCTTCGGCTCGTCACCGGGGTGTGAAATAAAAATGTATGACATTAACGCACCGGCGCGTCCCCGTCAGCTTTTAGTATTATTCCGCCGTAGCGGCCGCTTCCCTCGTCTCCTCGCCGCCCCACATTTTCCACCGCGTTCTATGCTCCCTCTTCCGCGTGCACGACGTGCAACAGCACCCCCGGCCGCTGCTCCTCGTATGCGCGCCGCCGTGTCGCCGGTGTCGCAGAAGTCGCACGAATGCGAGGCATTCGCTGAAATCGTACGCGCGAGCGACCGTTAAACACACGTTTACACACACATACAGCACTTTTACGGTCGGTGAATCACGCGTGGTGGTTCGCCGGGGTCGTGGGTGGCTGCACGGGGGGCGGGGGTGCACACGTGCGGCGTGCACGTGCGAATGCCAGTTGGGTGTTACGTGGAGGTTCGTCGTCGTCGTCGTCGTCGTCGTCGTCGGAGAACGACGTTCTCCGACGACAACGACGAAATCCCATGAAGCACGCGAGCAGCTTTATTTTCGAGAGCGAACGCCGCCGCCGCCGTTTCGGCGACGGATTCACCGCGGGTAAACGGCAACACGAACGGCGTATGCACGCTGTTTCCCTCTCCTCTCTCCCCGCGCCGCACGTAGGCCGAACCCTTTGTGCTCAACTCGCGGTATTATCCGCCGTGAAGAATGGAAAAGCGCTCGCGCGACAAGTGCGACGCATAACCGACGAAGACAGTCTGAGTCGAGAGAGGCGGTAAAAACGCGTCTGATAAATAAGCAAATACTTCCGTCGATAAAAGAAGCGGCGACGAGATATGACAAATGATAAATCCGCGTCTCGCGCAAATTGTTACATGCACATTTGCATGTGCGCTTTCCCTCTCTCTCTCTCTCTCTCTCTCTCTCTTGCTCTTATTTATTTTTTATTTATTGCTTTCTTACATTGTCTCTGCCCGCGTCTCGTCCCGTTCGATTTCCTCTTTCGTGTGATTCTTTCTCTATAATTATTTTCCGCTTTCCTTTCTTTACTCCTTCCGAATCGGGGATATCCTCGATCGTGTCGTCTCTCGAGGTCTGTCTACTTTCTTAGAGGACTCTCTGTAAAATGTTAATTGACGCTCTCCTCTCTCTCTCTCTCTCTCTCTCTCTCTCCCTCCCGTTTCTTCTCTCAGCCTAAATTATTCCCCACCCACGTTATGTCACACGAGATTCCGGCCGGCAGAGTCAAAGTTACGTAATTCAGCGAATCTGCGCGATAAATCGCCGCCGTGCTTACGCGTCGAGCGTGTGCAGCAGCCCGCCGCAGCCGAGCGCACCGCTGCTGACGCGGTGCGCGGTGCGCGCGTTGTTGAATGCGGCCGACGAGTCGGCCGCGGCGGCGACTGCGACGGCGGCTTTTGCCTCCCCTTTCCTGCTTTATTTGCTTTGCAGCCATGCTGCGGCGGCGGCGGCGGCGGCTGCGGCAGCAGCAGCGGCAGCGGCGGCGGTGGCGGCGGTGGCGGTGGTACACGGGAAAACGGGGCGACATTTTTCACCGTGGTGGTGCCTTCAACTGTTATTTCAACGAAAATTCGCCCACGGCTCGCCATTGTCCTCGTTAGAGACGCTCTCTCAGGGCGCCGCGCGCGCCGACGTTCGCATATTGCGCGCACGGCGATTTTTTCTCGCCTGCAAACGCCAGCCGGCGCGGCGGTCTGTTTGTCGCGTCGCGTCGTTCGGAACGGCGCGAACCATTCTATACGTACGCGGCGATTTTTATGCGACTAGACCTCGGTCAAGCGGGCGAAAAAGTGAGGCCGCTGGACGACCGGTGGCGCGCGATCGATGAACGGCAGAAAAACGCCAGTCGCCGGGCTCGGCGCTCGAAGGACCCGCCGTCGTAAGCGGGATTCCCCGAGAAGCGGCGGACTAGGAGTGGTGAAGTGAATTTTTGTCTCCGTGCTCTTTTTAGCGTTTGCGCCGGAGTGGAGCTGAGCGGAGCGGAGCTCCGCGCAGCGGAATGCAGTTACTCAGGAAAATCGGGTTTATCGGAAGTCGTCGGCCCTTGCGCTTTCCCGCGAGGCCCGGCTTGCGCGAGGGACGGGAAGTGACGCCATCGCGTCCGCGCCGGCGCGGCGGAAAGGGGAAAGCTAAGGCGCTCGAATCCCGCCGGAAGTTAGCCGCGAATTTCGGCGGAGCGCTCGGCGCTTGATTTTGTTGTCTCGGACGAGAGATCGCGCGAAACTTTAACTCATCGACCTCTCGACGTCAATCTCAATTTCCGAGTTTGTAGAGAAGACGCAACCGTATCAAACGCGAATCTGACGGAATTGAGATGAGATGCGCTCGCGCGTTTTAACCTCCTCGGAGATACTGACACGTGCATCTGCGTCAAAATAGAATCAATTACATCTCCGTCCTTAATCCGGACATCGCTTATACAAGTTCACGAGAGAGAAAGAGGAATCCTGACCAACAAACGTCAGATTTGACAGTTTAGAATCCAATTGTTTCCTTCCGTTTCTGGTAAACTCATATACTTGAAGAGGTTGTCTCAATGTTCTCGGTACCGAAACTTCGCGAGTGAAAAAAATATGGATCACTGACGAGCAATTCTGGGTTTATAAACTGAAAAAGAAAAGTAGTAAGTCTTTCTCTCCCTGAACGTAACTTCGCGATCTCGCAATTTCCAACTGCTCGAGTGGTCGACTGCTGTTACGATACATCCTTCGATACATCCTTCAAGGAACGGAAGGGACGAGGGGACGCGTGCGCGCGTCGACGGCCGCGGAAACGGACTTAAACGCCAGACGGGAAAGTAGTTTGACGTTCGCCGGAGTCTCCGCGCTAACGAAGCGAAGTTTCTCCGCTTCTCTTCTGCTCTGCGTATACGCGCATTGTGTTTCAGTCTCGGCGCGGAATAAGAATTAAATATTAAATATTAAACCGTCTCCCGAAAAGAGAGAGACCGCGCTCCAAATTCCCATGCGTTTAACTTTCGCGCATTTAACTTTGCCGCAAGTCAAGGCTGACGCGACCTAATTACCGGAAAATCAGTCCCGGGTAAAGAGGATTCAAGTGTCTTGAAGTTATACGGACGAACATGCTCGACTGCGCTTCCGGGAAGGCATCAAAAAGCCCCTCCCTCCACCCCCTTCACCGGTAACAGAATATTAATTCTACCTCGAGATTAACGCTAATTCTTCTCGCCGAAGGAAAACCGTTCGTGAACATTATTGAGCGGGATCGCCCGCTCCCCTCGCCTCGATTCCTTGCGAGTTCGCTTATTTATCTCGAGAACTCTCCCAATTTATATCATCCATTAATCAAAACTGGCAAACTCGTCCGAATTAATTGTGATTAACTAGTAAGCCAACTCCTCTCCCTTTTCTCTCCCTCCCTCTTCCTCTAATGCGTACGATTACGTACCGAGCGCGACAATCGGATCTCGCGCGGCGAAGCGACCCTCGTAAAAATTAAGTGCACCCGGATGAAAATTGTACATCGCCATAAATTCATTTCTTATCGAATTAAAATGAACGTCGAGCGCGGAACGGTAAAAAAAAGAGGGGAGAGACGGACGCCCTTCTCTTAATCTATACGCCTAGAGGTGCGTCTGGATCTGGCGGGAAATATTTTTTCTCCTCTCTCCCCGCTCCCTCCTGCGGCTCTATAGCGAGAAACGGGAGCAGTCGTTACGCAGAAACCATTTCCTTCGGGGGATTAGAGGAAAATTAAATCTTTCATCGTGCCAACCTTCCTCCGACGACGGTAACCGAAAAGACGGAGGATCGGCCGACAGGAGTTCCACATTTGCATGTTATAATTTTCACATCGTGCACGAAATATCTCGCCGCTGACGCCCCGCGAGTAAACATCGCTGAAAAGGAAGGATGGAAAAATAGATGTACACACATCGGGTCGCGCGAACGCCGTCCTTTATACGGCGGAACGCTCACGCTTCGGGCACGCGGATAGTCGCGGTAAAAATTGTTATTCGCCGGCTAATTCCGAGAGTGGGTTTCAATAAAGTCTCGGCACGGTATCGGGGCGCAGTGTTCGCGCGATATATCCGGCACTGAGGCTTTCCGCGAATTTCCGGGAAAAAATCCAACCGCCGAGAGACAGAGACAGAGACAGAGAGAGAGAGAGAGAGAGAGAGGGAGAGAGAGGAGGGGTGGGAGGGAGAGGAGAGATGAACATTTCTGCCGGAGGAAAAATCACATCGCGCCACTATCGTGCAGACTCGACGAGTCTGCATTAACAATGTGTGTACGAAAACTCGTATTCAGCGCGGATCGCGTGCGCTTGTTATTCCCGCGGAAGCCGTCGGCTACGTAAACGCCAGCGAAGCGGCGTCGCGCCAAGGGCGAGCTTTAACATCAGATCGCGACACCGGCAGCAGCCCGGAAAAGGAGGGAAGCCCTTCGCCGTGGCGAAGAGCCTTTGGCGGCGGGCAACCGCATTACTATTTCGCCCTCGCTTCAGCGGCTCACTTGCGGACTCTCGTGCAGCCGCAGCCGAGAGCCGCCAGCCCCGCGCCGCTCCGGCTTTTATTCCCGGGAAATCAAGAGTTCCCCGGCGCAACCGTGGCCAAGGCTGTCGCCTTTGATGATAGATATTGCGTTAGCCGCGTGTACGGGCGGCCGCGATGCTACGACCACGACGGCGAGGACGAAGCGCTCTTGAATTACAACGTCGGCCAGCGCGGAATTTAAATGGAAGCTTTTTTCCCCCAGGAGCTCGAAGGATCGAGAGGTGCTGTACTGCTGTGCCGACGCGGCGTGCCGAGAATTCGATCAGCAGCGTCGAAGCGACCTCGACGCGGCGCCTTACAATTCACCCCGCCGGTGTATCCCCTTAGCCGCCGCCGTAGATCCTGCTAAAATCCCTAAGTGAATGTTCAGCACCGGGATTTTATTTATGGCGCTGCCGAAAGTGAGCGACGGATCGTCTTTCGGCGTGGAAAGTTTCCTATCCGGCGTCGTGAGGTTGTTCGTTTAATTAACGGTGAGGTTGAGAACACGCGCACGATCGCTCGAAAAGGGTCGTTTCCGGGCCGCCTTTGAGTTTGACAATATTTTTCATCGCGTGTGTGCCTCATAGTTTTCGAGATAATAGCGCCGTTTCAAGTGCGCTCAACGCAAGTGCGAAAGAGCAAGTGGCAAACGCTGCTCAAAGGCGGTAATGCCACTAACGCGCGTAGTTAGTTACGGGAGGGGAGGGGGGACAGAGAGAAAAAGAAAAGAGAGGCAAGAGAGAACACGCTCGCGGCCAATCGCGGAGGCAACCACTTCGCACGCATATTTCGAAAATGATTTTATCGCCAAGGGCCTCTCTCCTCTCTCCCCACCCCCCCCCTCTCTCTCTTATTCGCTGCGACGCAGCTGCATTAATTTCGCGTTAATTTACGTTAATATAAATTTCAATTAAACCGTGGCCCCTTATGTGTTAACACCAGCGGCCGACGGTGCTCGTCAACAACAATGCCAGCGCGATTAACAATGCGGTTCGTCAGAAATCCATCGCAACAACCGCACGGAATAATTAAATCCGGCCGCGCGTGCACGCGTGCGCTATCATACCGCGCACGCGAGCTCCATCGTCACGCGCAAAGTAACGGCGATGAACGCAATAAACACGGTAATTTACAAACGCGCAATAATCAAACGCAACGCGTTTCACGCGCTCGCGCGTGTCTGAGCGGCGCGTATAGGAGCGGCCGTAAATTTCTAAATAAGGCGAATGTAAACAGCGAGATGCCGCGGAATAACACGGCCGACCGGCCGTTTGTGCTCACTCTCTCTCTCTTGCTTCTCCGCCCCTCGTCCCCCTCTACTCCCCGCCCACCTCGAAAAGGAACACGCTACTAATCGCGCACGTCGACTAATTTTTCATCGGAACGAATCGATGCGGTGCGCAACCTGTCACGCGCCGGAAAGCGCGGAAAATAAATCCCCGGATCCCACGGGCGCGCAGCGCGGGGGTAGCTGGGAAGGGGATGGGGCAGTACAGGGGGTAAATGGAGACGAAATGGGGGCGGGGAGGAGAGAGGACGGCAGCGGTGCGTTTTTGCACGGTTGCACCGACTGCAGTAACGACGATGACGATGACGACTCGTGGTATCGACAAACGCGTTTGACAAAGCTCCCCCCCCCCGTTCGTTCGCGTTCGTTCGTCCGTTCTCTTTTTTCCTCTACCCCTAACCCTGTGTCCCCCGCGCTCAGCCCTGCTTTTTTTCCTCGCGCCCGGTACTTTCCGCGAGGGAGAGACGCGGGTCGGTGCGAATGGAATACATTTGCGAGAACAATGGGAGAGTTTTTCGCCGGCAACAAAGGCGTGCCGACTGCAATTACTTGCTGATAGACGCGCGCGATAAATATTCGGGATCGAACTGCGGGGATCGCCGTTGAAAGGCGCGAGAATCGATGTAACTGCAGCTTGCCGGAAGTCGATGTAATTAATCCATCGCGAGCCCCATGCGGTTTGTCGCTGCTTTAATCGAATTATTACTCGCTCGTGTGTGTATGCGTTTTTTCATTCCATCTTTGCAACAATCTATCGGGAATAAATGCAATTTTATTTCTACAAACGGTCGCGAAGGGTCGTCACGCGGTCTATCGAACTATCGGATATGTCGGAATAGAGAAATGAAGGCGGACGGAGAGAAGGAAAGAGACAGAGAGAGAGAGAGAGAGAGAGCGAGAGAGAGAGAGAGAGAGAGAGAGAGAGAGAGAGAGAGAGAAAGAGAGAGAGAGAGAACACGCGGGAGAACAAGATTTTACTCCTTTTGTACAACTAAAATACTTCGCGTCGCTCGATATTAACGTTGCGCTGCTTTTTAAGTCGCGTATAAAAACGTTGTCACGCCTTGTTGGGGCTTCCCAATACGAGCTAACAAAGTCGTCTGTGGAAGAATCGCGGAAGATGGATGGAACGTCGCGCACCGCCCTTCGCTTTAGCGTGCGCGCGCGCCAGCGTATACAATTTACTCCGCGTCGTGAAATACTTATTAATAACGGAGGAAATCGATATTCATATCGGCGCAGAGGCAGCAGCATCTCGGGCTGACGCTAAATTTTCGGAAAAAAGAGGAAAGATGGGTGGAGATACTCCAGGACGGGGCTTTTACAAGGAGATTAAACGCGGGTTGTAAATTACGCGAGTTATTTTATTTCTGCGATGTAAGACCGCGCACGTTGTGAGATGATTAATCGTTTCGCGAGTAACCGGGGAGAAACCCGAGCGCAATTTACCCGCAACGAGTAATTGATAGTTGAGGTAATCGATAGCCATGAGCGAGACGTTGATAACAATTTCCCAAGGCGGAATTTGACAGAGTCGTCAAAGGTGGAACGGCGTTCTTTATGTAAACAGGGAGAAAACGAGGAAATTCGCGCGCGATAAGTTACTCCTCTCGGAATTTTTCGAATCCGCCGCGTGTTTAACCCGCTCTCGAGGTCTTCAGCCGACAGAGAATAAACTCGAAATTAACCGCAGGAGAGACGCAGGAGAAATCCCGCGCGCGCGACACGGGACTCGGCCGGAGGCGGTGAAAAATTTACAACTTACATTTTCGCCGCTTCTCGGGAATATTGCGATACACCGATGGCGAGAGTGAAATCTGAAAGTCCGTGACAACAGAACGAAAAGCGAACGGTAAACATAAAGAGGTGGGAATATAATTTACGCTAATCCGATGCAAGAACTTGCAAGCTCAGGCAATGCAAAGCTAATGTGTACTTTACGAAGTGCGTTCTGGCAGATTCAGAGGCGGCCCTCGAGCGTATTTTCCTCTCCCTCCCCTCCCCCCTCCCTCCCCAACCCCCGCACTTCCCTCTCGATCAAATCGGAATAAAAGTATGCAGATCAGAGCACGTATTACATTCGAGCCGGGCAAGATCGAAGTCGTCGAATTCCACGGCGAAATTTATACGTCCCTACGAAGGACACTCGAACAATTCGGGAGCGCTTTCACGACGAGCGCGTCGAAATGGAGCGGAACGAGAAGCGCCCCGATAAGCCGCTTTTCCCCGCGCCGCGATTTTATTATCGGCTCCAAAGCTTCCTGCTCCCTCTTTCTTTCTCCCCTGCGCTCCCCTTCTGCCCAGACGGGAGAAACGCCGACGACTGGTGGAACGATCGCCAAAGGGAGTCAGATTTCTATCCCACTTTGATCGTACACCAGCCATAAATGTTTAACGTCGCTCTTCGCCGCGTGTCGCCGATGCCTCCGGCGAGCATCTTTCCGCCGATCTTTGTCGGGCGCGCCGTCTTGCGACGGGGAAACGTTTATTGCCTCGCTGCCCTTCCGAGACGCCACCGAAGCAGCAGGTGAGAGACGCCGACGCTCCTAACCAGCCACGAGCTTTCATCTGTCCTCGCTGGGACGAATTTCTGCTGATTAATCCGACGATTAAATCAAGTGCAGTCCAAGGTATTTTCGGCGAACAGTGATACGCTGTATGCTTCGTACGCGAGATTTCCGGCGGACGCGATACGTAGTATTCGAGGGAATTTCGCGCGACCGCGCGACATACGTAGACCGCGACTTGTTGCGCGCGAATCGAGAAAATCTCGATCCTCCAGCCGCAAATTAAGGGGAGCGAGAGAGGCCAGAAATATCCTTGCAATTAGTGTCTCAAAGTGCGCCATGGGCGGATATATACGCTCAGCCCAAAAAACCCCACGCCATCGATCGTGTCCGTCCATCTGATTTATTTACCTCGAGAGATGACTTACTCGATCGCGATTCTCGCTTAACCATCCGGCGGAAACTGGATCGCTAATTATTGCGCAAGTCAATCCCTCGCAACTAAGTTTCAGTTTCATTAAACTTTTACCGTCGACTAAACTCCGCACTCCAGATTCAGCTTGTTGATCCACATCAGCCCGCTGACCCGACTCGATTCTTACTCGATTTCACTCGACCGCAGTTTTGCGACGAAATTTATCATCCTCCCTCCGAGACTCGATTTTTTCAACGACCAAGTCTTCCTCCCTCGGTGTACTCGACGCGTCTTAATGAGACAGGGTAAAACAACACAGCCGCTTACGTTACTCGACGTGCCACGACGTGCATGCAGATCGATCCAGCAGAACTCGGGTGTTTGCGCGATCGATCGATCGCCGGCCGGCCGGCCGGGCGGACGCGGGAGCGGACCTGGGGCGCGGGCCTCCCCGTCGGCCCTTTTCGTCGAGCAACACGTGTCTACGAGACGCCGCTCGCAAACGGACGCGCGGATCAGCGGCTGGTCGATTCCGCTCCCGGCGAAACAGCCAATAAACACCGAAACCGCTTGCATATGCATATCGACTCGGGGCTACTCTCGCGCGACCGCCTGCTCGCCTGCGTTTGGCCCGGCCAGGTCGTTGCTAGCCCTGCGGATACTTCCATGGTCGGCCACGATAGACGTCCGATGCTTCAGAGCGGTATATACATATAGGCGCCCCGGCGCATTAAGCTTTGAATTACGTGACTCATCACACAGAGTGGAGCTTAATACCGGAGCTTGTTAATTATATGCAGTCTATTCCGTCCGCTTTCGCCCTGCCTTCCCCTCCCCCCGCCCCTGGTCCCCTTCCTCGCTCTCTCCGTCTCTCTTTCTTCTACCTCCTCCTCCTCTGCCCCCTCCTCGCCAGCCCTCCTCACAGTCCCCATCCTACTCCTCCTGCTGCTGCTGCTGCTCCTGGCTCGCGTTCTCTACCTACCTCGGCGTTTCGCTATCCTTCATCCGCGGCGGTCCTGACGTCTGCGAAATAACCGGTAGCAGTGTCGGGAACGAGGTGCACGAGATAAGCTTCGCGAGATAAACCACGACGGGAGTGACGTAAAACGCGAGATCCGTTTGCGGCCTCTTTGCGGGGATTTCGGGCCGTGCGCCGCGAAAGACGACGGTGGAATTATTTATCGGTCTGGGAGAGAGGAGAGAGGAGAGAGGAGAGAGAGAAGAGGGAGGGGGAGAGAGAGAGAGAGAGAGAGAGAGAGAGAGAGAGAGAGAGAGAGAGAGAGAGAGAGAGAGAGAGAGAGAGAGAGAGAGAGAGCTCGTTATCCGAGCGGTGGCGCGTGCGGAGAAGCTCTTAAGCCGCTTCGGCTCTCGGCTGATGTATTAATGCCGCGAATAAAGCGGAAAACGCGTACTAACGCGCGAAATGGCATTCCGGCGCTGCGCGCGGCAGCAACTATCCCGGGGGTTGGCGAGGAAGATCGTGGAATCGCGAGCTCTCGAGGATTCACGGAAGATCCATGGACGAGCTAGCGAAGGTCGTAAGCAGCGCGACGCGCGCGAGAGAAACGTGCGAGCTTCGTTAAAACGTTCCTGAAGAATCGTACGTGCTATGTCTCCGCCGTCGACTCTTATTATTTCCATAAAACGCCCACGCGCGCGCGCGCGCGCGCGCGTACACCCTGCCGTTTCACCCCCGTTCCTCTCGCCGGCTCTTGTACTTTCAACCTTCTGCCCACCAGGCGCCGCCATCCCTCATGCTTGGCAGCCGTGACACCCGCGGAATAAACCGGGAAGAGTGGGAACGCCAGCGGAAATTATCATCCGCATCAAGCCCCGGCGTGTATTCAAATGGCCGTGTCCGTGCATCGCGTCACCTCCGTATAAAGGGCCGAATGCAAAATGAAGAACAAACAGCGGGCAAAGTCGCCGATTCCAGAGGAACCAGCCGGCGCGGCGCCACGGCGGGCCGTTTGCGAAGGTCTAGGCGGCTCCAGGTGTTAACAGACGCAACTTGCAAGCGTCTCTCGCTTCAGATCCACGTGAGACACATCGCGGGATCTGAATCGCGAGCTGCGGGGACTGGAATTTCTCATTTCCGCTACATATGCGACGCACCTGCGGCATTTTGTACCCGCGACTGCGAGGCGACCCGCGATTAAAAGAGTTAATTTGTTTGATGACGGCGTTTGAGAGCGCTTCTACATACGCCGGCAATAATGAAAATTACCGAGCCATTGTACTTTTTAATTTCACCTAAAAATACACAGCCCGCTCTCTGCACTGAAATCTCAGTGACTTTAGATCTGAGTTCTCTCCCCTGAGACGTTTCTGACGAGTTTCTGAAGCAACTCGACGGTTCACGTGGGAATGGGCGGATTTACTTAAATCACTCGCGTTCTTATCGCTCGACGGCAACAAGTTACGCTAATTGACAATCGTCGCGCGATTCCGAGGATAAAAACATCTTGTTCCGAGAGCTTTCAACGAGAAAGAGAGCAAATCCGACTTTTCTGATTCTCATCTCTTCATATATATATATATATATGTGTGTGTGTGTACCTTTTTTTAAGACTCAACATTTTTTTATTAAATTCCTGACGAAATGACACCTAATTGGCGCGCGCATGCTCGAATATTTTAGCGGGAACTTTGGCTCCCATAATCACCCTGTTCTCTGCTCTAATAAGCGCTCGTGCGGTTCTTACGCTGACCGAATAAACACCACGGACGACAGGGCTAACGCGCGTCACGGCAACGAGGCCGTGTGTGAAAAATGGAAATCCATCGGCTTTCCGACGGTGTGGCCGACGGGAATATCAGGCCGGCCCCGGTGTTTTCGTAAAAACGCAACGCGCTAGATCGTGTCGTCCTCCGCTCCAGTCTTGCTATGCGCGCGCGGGCAGTTTGCTCGAAAACTAGGACGCGCACACGCGATTGGCTTTTTCCTCTGAATTTATTGTGCATTCCCGTTGCCTCGTACGCGGCTTTGATGACCCCACTTCGGTTTATGTGCCTCCGAGGAATCCGGCGAAAATGAGGAAGCACGAGAAAGCGGGTCCGCGTCCCGCTGACGAGTCAAGTTATTTTCAACGCGATTTTCAGAACCTCTCTGGCGAAACACGTTACATCAAAATCGCGAGGTGATGCGGTAAACCGGGCGGGATCGAAAGCTAATGAGGTCACAATTAAAATTAATGAAAAATGCTACGCCGTTCGAAGTACTCGCGTAAACGCGAGTTTCATCCTTTCGCTGATATTATTTCAACATACCACGTACACGCGCGCGCGCGCGCGCGAGAAAAAAATATGCAAATTGAAACATGCAAAGTAAAGTGTTTCCATTTTTTCTCTCTTCTCTTTTTCGTGCCACACCAGGTGAAAGATGGCGGAGCGTTAGTTTCACGTTTCGAGTTTCAGCGTGCCACGGGCACGACGAGATTACAGCCTGGCGATCGAGGGGTGTCCAATTGACATCACCGAGGATCGTCTAACTATTGTTAATTCCTTATGCGTCCGATCTCTCGTCGGAAGAATCTAACTCTTCAACTTTTTTCTGCGGATTACCGAGTACTGCCGAGAAAGAGAGAGAGAGAGAGAGAAAAGTAAAGGAGGAGCGAAGAACTCAGATCGAGATTCTCCGGGAAGTAAATGCGCGATTCGCATGTCAGGCAGTTCGCGTCGCGCGAACTTGGCTCTCAGGCTCGGCGCGCAGGACGAATTTATTTCAATATCGCGCGAGCGCCGCTCTGGACGACCACGCGCGCGGCGACTTCTCGCGGATCGATCTGCCAAGAGAACTCTCACGCGTCGCCGCCGGAGGATCGGATCCCTTTCGAATCCGGCCGGCTCGCTGCCTTAAAACTCCACCGGAAATTACGACGCTGCAATCTGAAGTATCGTCGCGCACACGGCGGACTCAAAGGAGGGAGAGGGTGTGGGCGAGTGAATTTCCAGGCGGGATTATTCAGCCTTCCGTGCGCCACTTGAGCGCGAGGCGAGACGTTACGCGCGCCGAGTTACGCGCGCTGTAAAATAATGCATACGGGGCGAGCGTTAAAAAAACGACAGGGCCATGAGGGAGGAAGAGGGGAACAAAGAGGGGAATGAAGAGAGAGCGAAAGCGAGAGAGAGAGAGAGAGAGAGAGAGCGAGAGCGAGGGGGAAGCAGGGAAGGAGACAGCGAGCGAAAGGTTGGACGACGGCCGAGGTAGTTGCGCTCTGGTTTACTGTCGCCGCGCCGTACGTGACCTTTTCCTTCATCCGTGACGCAAGGTACGAACGCGGTATTTCACCGTAACAGTGGCGATAAATCGTAAAACGTGACCATTCGCGCGCGTACTCCGTCGCGTCGCTGCGCTGACACCAGCAGCGTTGGCGGGAGTGAAAGAGAGCGCTCGAGAGAGGAGGTCTCTCCCTCTCTCTATCGACCACGAGTTACGCCAGAGATCGCAACGTGGAATCCTGACGATACCATCGACGATGAGGTCCGCTCTCTTTCCCGTCTCGTCCTCACTCGCTCCTTAATACAGCTTAATGTAGCGCTCTCGAGAGCGAGGCGCCGTTCGCTGCCGGTAAGCCGCGCGATCTTTCCAAGTCGTCGTGCGGGCGTACGCCGAGAGGATCGGCGGAGGGAGAAAGGAAGAGAGAGAGAGAGAGAGAGAGAGAGAGAGAGAGAGAGAGTTTCCTCGAAGACGACTTTGAGACGACAGTGCCGCTTTGCACCGAGACGGACACGACGCGTGGTAGCTTATAATAGTTACATACACACACACACGTGTTCTCTCGAGGACTCTTCTGCGCGAGAGACTCGGTGATTTATTTGCTTAATGTCGTCGACGACCTCGTCAATTCGCGCTGAATCACATGAACGAAAACAAGAATTGACTGTAATATCAAATTCCTCGTCGCTGATTGATTGTACAAATCGAAATTGCGCAAGCTTAATTAATGATCGAATTACCAACGACTCTCGGTGAGCAAATGCGATTCGTCACGTGTGCGCCGTTTAGTTGGTTTTATTGCTTCTTTATTGGCCGTCGACCATCGATTTTTCAAGCGCAATTGATTGCGCATTTCACATTTAACTCGATAATAATACCGTAGCGCCGGTCACCGGTCAGGTCGCAGTCAATTCGGTATGTTAATCAACGGGGAAGCCCTTTTGCCAACTCGTTGCATCGACGCTTCAAACATGGCGGATTATTTGCGATTATCTTACCGTCGACACGGATCACGAGACCCCCTCGAGGATTAACGAGGGGTAAACGCTTAGCGTTCCCATCCAGTCCGTTCATGCTGAATCCTCGCGACGTCGCGGAAACGCGATGCTCCGCCATCGCGCGCGACTCGATGAGGGAGAATTTCCGCGAGATTCCGCGCGCGCAGATCAACGCGCGACGTTCGTCGTAATTAGCGTAAAGTAAACGATAAAATATTACGGGCCGCTCCCGCCGTTGGCTCATTAACCCCCATTTAGAGAGGGTCTGCTGCAACTAGCTCCCCGATGACTGTCTACCGCCTCAAAAGCGACCATTCCCGCGGGATCTCGTTGTCGAGCTTGCAAAAGCCGCGATCTTTATGTGCCGGTGAACGCTACTTACCCCGCTGTCAAAGCAAAGGGATCGCCGTGATTCCGCGAGGCCGCTTACACGATATCGCGTCACTTAATTATATGCCCAACAATGCACGGTTAATAATACATAATGACGAAGCGACCGCTGAATTCCGCGCGCGCACACCGCAGAATTAAGCGGACTTTCGGCGAGTCGGCGGGTCAAAAGAAGCGGCTTACGTTTCACGTGAATGCAGAGAGATAACTGTCTGCATACGCATCCTTTGCACACAGGCGCGCTCTTGTCCTTTTCCCCCGGTATCCGGCTGGATGCAAGCGAGACGCGCCGAATTATCAGAGAGAATGGTAATTTTATCAAAAATTCGCAAGAGAAGGCTTTCATTCTTCCTTCTTTTATTCCCCTCCGTTCTCTTCTGCCTTCTCTGCTCCGCTTTTTCGCGTATCTCTCTCCCTTTGCTCTCTCGTCTCCCTCCCTTCTCGTATACTTCGATTGTGTTTAACGCATCGCGCCAAAGGGATGATTCTCGTGTAATAAACGAACGGGTGAACTTTCCGCGTACGATCTCATCTGGAAGTGCATTCCGGCATCTCCGCGCGACGATACGTCGACGCCACGCCGCGTGTCATGACGAGAACACGCGCGAGACGCGTGCCGAGAAGAATGGCGTTTGTTCGCCGTCCGTACGTCGATCTTTCGCCGGGATGCGAGCGTCGAGACGGGGGAGGCCTAGGAAATTTTCAAAGGCGACGTGCGGTCCTTTGCCGGCACGCGCGCACCGCATTGTAGCGCGCTCGTGCCGCGCGCACTTGACACCTCCCCCTGCTTTGAGGGGCGCGCGACGCGCAACAATGTTGCCGGGCCTCGGTCTCCGTCAAACGACTCCCTCCCCCCCCCGTCGACATCCCCGCGTGGGGAAGCCGTAGCGACAAGCGGGACAACAAGTCCGAAAGCCGAGGGGTTGTCGCGCTTCCGACGAGGATTTCGACCGCCTCCTGGCTGCTCCTGCGTGTGCTTCCACCTCCAACTTGGCGGTCCGTATCGAAAAATCGAAGGCCTGCGACGAGACCTCGCGACGTTCTCGCTCGACTCCCTCGAGTCGAGCGTTTTAATCTCGATAACGCCCGACGTCTTCCCGACACAATGGCGAGGGGGCGCGGGAGGGGGGGGGGGATCAAGAGCGAGCGCGGAAAGGCACGAGTCGCGAAGATATTTACGTATTTCCATCCGTGATCACACACGCGGCGTCGTTGAAACGTCGAATGGCTTGAAAAGTTTTAGTTGGAAGACGGAAACAGAGGGAAAGAGAATGAGACAAAGAGAGGGGGGTGGGGGGAGAATGGAAGAGGGAGCGAGAGAAAGATGGGCGAGAGGAGGGTGCTGCGAATACCGCCGTTGCGCCGTACGTTCCCCCTTTTCAGGCTCGATGACTTCCTGGAGTGCGCGGAGAGCTTGCAAACTTTGTCTTCATGCTCCCATTAGACGACGCGGGGAACCGGCGGATAAATCACCCTCTCCCCATTTCTATTGTACCCAGTTGCGGGGGATATATCTCGTCTATCGCGGCAGGTATACGTGAGCGGAGTTAGAATCGCGCCGGGCGATAACCGGTCGTTACTCAACGTAATTTACGACGTGGTTTCGTAAAAATAACGTAACGCGCGAAATTATGATAAAGGCACCCCTCGCTCGCCCCCGCGAGCCTCGCCCGTCTCATCCGACTCGCCGGCACTTATCCTCTCTTTTTGGCGGCGGAAACGCGAGGGAAAAAAAGGCGCAAAACGCGTGCGATTTCACGGCGAGTCGCGAAGGACAAGAGAAAGGAGAAAGAGAGAGAGAGAGAGAGAGAGGGGGAAAGGGGAGAAAGAGAGAGTATAATAAATTTCCGGAAATTCCAACGAGCCGCGGAAATTCAATTTCGAGATAATTAACCGAGATAACTTACCGTCTCTATATACGACGGAGGACATTGGCGGAGGAGTACATTGATATATACGTTACGCGCTTTTATCGGACACCGCGGCCAACGTAAGGATTAAAGGAGAAAAGAGAAAAAGGGGCGGAGGGAGGAGGAGGAGGAGGTGAAGGAGCTATCGCCACGGCCGCAGGGCGAAATTAATTAAAAGCGTCCGCTTTTTCACCGCTGGCCGGCCGCACACAATTAGCATAAACATTCGAGATTCATCGCGGATGAGGGAGAAAGAACGAGCGAGCGAGCGAGCGAGCGAGAGAGAGAGAGAGAGAGAGAGAGAAAGAGAGGGAAAAAAAGAGACGAAGAGAGCATGTTTATCCGCTCACGATCTGCCGCGTTATCTCGCTGACGAATTAGTCAATACCAATTACGGCGTCGGGCACGTTTCGCGCATTCGCGATGATTCGCGACGATAAACTGCCGGCGCGAGTCCGCGAGTTTCCGTCATCACGTCCGTTGTTATTCGTTTCATAACGAAGGATCCGCGCGCTGCTGACCCTTTGACCCGGATTTCACGCCGACTTACGCCGCGCGATGTTGCGCCGATATGTTAATTTCGTACCAACAACAATTCCCGCCGCGTCGAAACAACGCGCGCGCGCGAGTTAATATTTAATATCTCAAATGCAACCCGCGTGTGTGACGCACGTGTAATTTGCGCAATAAACACCAACAGATTCCATCCCTCTCCCTCCCTCTCTCACTCTCTCTCTCTCTCTCTCTCTCTCTCTCTCTCTCTCTGTTGCCTCCCCCTCACTCACTTCGCGCGTCCCAGATAAAATATAATCTCGATTCGGCCGATAAATTTCCGTTTCATTTAACGCGTTTGATTATCTGTCGCGTATCTCTCTCTCTCTCTCTCTCTCTCTCTCTCTCTCTCTCTCTCTTTCTCTCTCTCTCTCTCTGCGGCGCAGCTGGTATCGCTTCGCTAACGTGGATAAAGCTGCGACTCTAAACACATTGCAACGGCACTGCTATCACGCGATGCACATAGGACGCGGCGCTCCGCGCACGATCCGTGAAAGCGATAGTAACGAGCGCGCTCGCGTTCGCCTCCAGCACGCGAGAGAAAGAGAGAGAGAGAGAGAGAGGGAGAGAGAGAGAGAGATAGAGAGAGAGAGAGAGAGAGAGAGAGAGAGAGAGAGAGAGAGAGCCGTCGATTAATCGCGCGCCGCTCCGTAAATTCGTCGGCGTTATCGCGTCTTCTTTCGCCGGCGATCTCGCGCGCGCGGATGGACGGCCGCGCGTTCGCGTCGGTCGTTGCACGACCTCGGGGCTCGGACCGTGTGACACTCGGCCATCCGACGGACTAACCGGACGAACGGACGACCAGATGGATGGACGGACAGACGGATACGTCCAATTTCGAGTCGTGCGCACCGCTGGATTTACGCGTGTATATTCGTACGATCGCGCGTACCGCCGCTCCGGCCGCTGTTAATTACGCATCGCGATCGATCGCGGAACGAGCGGTCGAAGGAGAGAGACATGTACACACACGCACAGAGCGGCGCGTGTTCTCCTCTCGCCTGACGAAGGAAGGGAACAACCGCGAGCTCCGGGGCCGAGCGTGTACACGCGCCGCTGCGTAAGGCAGGCGATCAATCTGGACGGGAATAACGCGAAACGGCTGTCGCGGATGAGCAATGGTCTCTCGCTCGCTGGGGAAATGACTGACCGTGGCCCTGCGGGGGTGGATGGTAGTGGTGGTGATTGGTGGTAGCATCGATGATACGCATGACGCGGTAAAAAGGAGAGACGATGTTTGCAAAGCGCTTGCAAAGCGGCGAATCGGCGAATAAAGAGCGATGACGCATCCGGTCGCGCGAGCCCGGAGAACCGGGGACGTTTGCGAACAGGTGTTATTTGGGAATGTGTCGCGATTGACATCTGCCAACGACCGCGTTTGTCGCGGGAAGAACGCCCGTCTAGCATTCAGCGGCTCGCTTAGACTGCGTCTAGGCGGGAGAGGAGAGAGCGAGAGAGGTGCGTCCCCTTTGCACATTTACATTCGCAGTTTTTACTTCATGTACCCCCTGTGATATGAAAAATGTTGTAACATTGTTATATGTTAGGTAACCGAGAAAGTTAGTGCCGTTTTAATCAGTAGAGATAAATAATAAATTTCCATAATAAATAATTTCCGTATTATACACCGGTTTTCCGTATTATTTCTGTGTCTTACACACCGATAAATTCTCGGTATTAAATAGGTTTTTGTTTAAGCACACACAATCACTTTTTTAATTGATAACGTGCGCGTGTGCAGTTTGACAATGACAGTACTTACAAATGGCGTAAACTTTCTTGATTATCTGATAATACGATATATAATTCGGTAAAAAAGTGAAAAATATGAAATATTATATTAAATCACATTGTGAAATGTTACATGTAAAAACGACATGTAACGTCGCGTATTATTAGAGTTATATAATTATTATAAATAATTAAAAATCATTCAATATTATTATAAGGTGGACTATTATTGAGAAAGATTTTTCACTATGGGCGATAACCGCTGGCGGAATAAAGCCACACACATGTGAACGGCGGCCGTCAAAGAGTTGGCTCGGAGTGAGACACGCACAGATTCGCTCACACGAATTTGTAACTCGCGCACGATACAATTTGTCCCGCATTCAGCTTGTCCGACGCTGAGCGAAATTCGAAATCGCGCTGCCACGTTTCGACGGCGATAATTCACGAGCTGCGTATACGCGAGTCTCCGTTTTTATTCGATCCTGTTTAGCGTAGCAAGCTTTTACAAGGAATCATTAATGTAACGCGTGTACCGATGTGAATCCGGCGTAAAAACGCGATTTTTCGCCGCTTCGTTAAAGTTCTTGATTACGAAGCTACGTTGTTTCTTTTCGCGCGCGCGCGTCTGAGCGAAAGAGAGAAAAAGAGAGAAAGAGGGGGGGGGAGGAGGGGAGAGCAGAAAAAGAAAGAGAAAAGGAAGCTGAAGCGGGAACTATTCGCTTCCGCGTTACCTCGTTCCTCCCTTTCGAAACCGTCTGTCCGTAGTTTCGTTAAACGATGAAGCCTCGCCCGGCTTACTTCGTCTTCTCGACCTCGTCCAACTTTTTACCGGCGCCGCCGTATCCTTCCGCTCTCGTCCAAAGAGAAACTCCGGTTCATCCGTCCTCTCTCGAGCCCTGGTCGGATATTCTCCGAACGATATTGCAAGAATCGGAGGCGCCTTTCTCGTTTTCTCCCCGAGTCAACCCGCCACTTTACGACATCCCGATCAACTGGCTTTTTCCGCGCGCGTACGCGGTATGCTCGCTTCTAAGTCCCCCTAAGCGAAAACATTTAACGAACCGGCGAAATGAATTCCGCGGGACGTTCTTCGCTCGCGCGCTCGCGTGCTTAAACGCGAAAGTAATTATGCAAAAAAGAGATTTCGCTCAATCTAAAAGTTTCGCTCGGCTTTCGGGAAACCGCGCGCCGACGACTCTCAAAAGTTCTCTCTTCCTCTTTGCATGATTATTGTCATTATCATTATTATCGTGCTTTTCTACACTCCCTTTATCTCTCTCTCTCTCTTTCTCTCTCTCTCTCTCTCCCTCCCTCTCTCTCTCGCTTTCGCTCTCAATCCGACGTATTCAACTTGATGCTAAGAAAATAACGGCAAACTGCGTGTAGTACGGATTGGTATTCCCAGGTAACAAAATTGTTTAAATAATTCCACGTTCGAATGGAGCGAAAACACGAGTAGATGGAGAGTCAGTGCAAACTTCCAATCTTCGCTGAATTTGTCGAATGTATCGCCGCCGTCGTCGAGGCTCGCTTGCCGCAGCTCGCGGCCAGGAAAAATGTCCGAGCAGAGATCGCGAGCATCTCCGAGTCATGAAAATGAAAAAGCTGGAAGAACTCTCGCAATCACGAAAATAAATAAAGCCCAAGCATCCAGCGGCACGCGCGGAGTTCGTTCGTTCGTTCGTTCGTTCGTTCGTTCGTTCGGTCGGTCGGTCGATCGGTCGGTCGAAAGAGATTGATTTTGTCCATTACGACCGAGGAAGCACGACCATTGTAACGTAAAGCCGCTCTTCCATAAAAAATGCATTAATCTGGGGAAAGGAGGAGAGGGTTGCCCGCGTTACGTAACCCAGACCGGCCTGGCTCTCGGGTTCTTTAGCCGTAATAACCTGCTTCCCTCCCTCCCTCTCTCCGCCGTGCTCTGCCGAGCTTCGAGCTCCATAACGGATTGTTTTCCCGGCCGAACTGACAGGTCGACGTCGACGAAACCCTCGCGTTCGACATTGCCGCAACATCAAAGGTCGCGACGTGTTAGCCTGCGAGCGAGTTTTCCGCGTTGCTGCAAATGCAACTGCCGCGATAGTCGAGCCGAGCCTTTGTCTGATAAGCGCGCGCGAACACGCAGCGTTTGATCGACGTAGCATGCGCGTACGAGCAAATTAAAATAACCGTGACCGAGCAATCGATTAAAAGCGATCGAATTACTATACGACCCAAAGCGTTTCAAAACGCCCCCTGGGCTGTTTATGAAAGTTGCATACGCGCGAGAGACGCGTTTGTGTCGCCCAAGCGACAGTCCATGGAGAGCGTGAACGTCCGGTTGTCTGGCGGAGTGATTCTTCGTGGCGGCTTCCCGGCCGGTTCGGAGACGAAAATGTTCACCGATGATACAAACGTTGTATACGATTGAAGAATATCTCCGTATTTCGAGGAGCTGAGTGGATTTCGAAGTTACTCCGCGGATTCCGCGGTTAATTCCAAGTCCCCTTCGGTCGTACTTTAATCTCGGGCTTGCGAAAATACACCATTTTAAAAATGGAGCGCTACATAGGAGCGAATATCTCTCTCGATAATTCCGCGACGGAGAATCCGTCTGCAAATCGCATTCGGAGGATTTGCAAGATAATGCGAAACAAGATGATACTCACCCCGTGTGCGCGTGAATCTTCTGCCACACTCACCGGGAAAGTTCTCCCCGCGCAGAAGTGTAAATAAAATATAAACTATAAGTATCACACAGATAAGGTGAAACACAAGTATATCAGACTGAAGCGAAGCTCGTTCCCGATTTATTCGCATGACTCACGCGGCAACCATCGCCGAGATCGCGCGCGCGCCTTTCCGCGGCAAGGGAGAAATGAAAAAAGAGGAGAAAGAGAGCAGCGCACGATCGGATACACCGCGGAGCGAACGGCCGCTCGGCCTTCGACGGATTATTTCCCTGGCGATCCCGTCTCGCCCGTTCAACGGCCGGCAGGAAATCAAAGCTTGCGCACTCTCGGCGCCGGACCGGACGCAAATATTTCGCAATGTGTGGAATGGCGCCGCGCCTGCAAACCGCCGTCGATTGCCATCCGACGAGGGACCGAATGAAATTATGAGGCTATAAGGGAGGAGGGTGGATGGCAACGGATGCGGGATAGCGAGTACCTTTCCTCTACGACTCTTTCCCGCGCACCTCGTCGATACACATTCCCCTCGCTCGCGGCAGGATCTTCGTTAATCCGGCGATTCTTTTAAGTGACTAATTTTCTCATTCCACGAGACATCGTCCACTTGCGGAGAGAGAGAGAGAGAGAGAGAGAGACCGTTGAAATTTTAACAGGTCTGCGCTACGCCGATCTGCAACTCTGTAGAGCTTCATTTAGCAGGGGCAATGAATCTCTCATGAAAGAATAATACGTTATGAAAATGTCGAACTTGTCGAATTCCGTCGAATATTAACAGAGATCTGGGATACGTCGGTCAACTCTGCAGCGTCAGTTATCAGTTTTATTTAACAAGGGCAATGAATTTTCCGAGAAAGAATGATGCGTCATGAAAATTTCGGACTTGAAAGGACTTTTACGACCGAAGTTCGCCAGATACCGGACGCGCGATATTTCTATCGCGCGCTGTCTGACGCGCGCGCGCGCGCGTCGGATGCCGGAAATAGTAGGGGTCGAAAGGTGAGAGAGCGCTTCGGTGGATGCTTGGGAAGGGTGTCGGATGCGGAAGGACGAAGGGGCGCGACGGGGTCCGGAGGGCGGAGAGCTGGCTTAATTGGCCGGTAATTGCCACTGTCTGCGCGAGCGGCGACAATAGGACGCGAAGATTGGAACTTTACCAAATGACGTGGACGCGTCCGGAATACGTTAACAACAATTTCGTAATGGGGTGACTCGCGCGCGTCTGGACCACCGTGAAATCGAGATATCGCCTCAACTCCCCTCGAAGGAAGCTCGTCGGCGATCGCGAATCGTTATCGCGGACCGACGAGTGACGTCCAACGGCTTTTCCGTCTCAACAGCTTCCGCCCGCGTTCAACTCGAGGGCTCGTTGTTGATGTAAAAAGAGGAGGGAAGAACACAACAGAGGAGAACACATGGAGTGCGCGGGCGAATTTAAATTATTCATTGCGTATCAACGCCGACGCATCTTTCCCTTTTTATCGGAAACTTCATGCGCACACACCGCTGTCGAACAGCGGCGGCGCCGGCGAAATTCTTCGGTCTCTTCCGAGTGCTCTCTTTCTTTCTCTCTCTCTTGCCTTTTCTCGCGAAACGAACAAACCCCCCGGTGCAGCCAGATCGCATCGCGTATTCCGCGCTGGTTGTGCGCAGAATACTGCAGGATGCAATCTCCGCTCCGTCGAAGGGCGGCGGTGGCGGCGGCGGACCTTCGCTTGCCGTATCCCGCCAAGCGGGCGTAATATCTGCTCTCGCTTCATTGACGAATTCGTTTACTCCCTCCGTGAAAGCGCAGCCGGCGCGAATCGTGAGTTCGCTCTCGTGCGCGTAAGTGCCGAATTACGAAGAACGACGGCCGCGAGATTACGCAAAGCACACTAGGCACTCGCAAGCGCCAACTCCAAACTTGTAATTAGGGAGGGTGTTTTTCCTTTGCTCAAACGGCCGGAGTCCGGCGGGACTTTCCGACTTTCCGTGTAACTTTCGGAAATTTGCGTTACACGCGAAATCCGGAGATACGTACGAGCCTCGAGGCTGGCACGGCGCGCTTCATTCGCGCCGCGCTTTATTCGCGACCGCGAAAGCAAAGAAGTCGCAGGTGTGGAACTCGCGCGAGTGAGTGCGCATGACGTGAAGAACTGCCGCGGGATTCGCTCGGTGAAAAGTGAATCTTCTCACGGACTAAGAGAGGCTCGCCGTTCCCCCTCGGCCCTTTTGCAGTACCCGCGATACGACTTAAGCCTGTTTTACGGGCTGAACTTTTGATAAGACCTTCACGCGGCGCGATCTCGCCTCGATCGTATAAATTTCACGAGCCTTCGAAACGCCACGCGCAGGCGCCTCTCCTCACCAGAAGCAACCGTTCCTTACGTCCCATAATATTGCCCCTCCTCCTCCCTGCAACCCTAACGCTGCCATTACCGATCTACCTAACGGTTGGCAGCAGCGACCGCCGAGGCGTATTAATCCCTGTTCAATATCCTCGTAAAACTGCAACTCCTCGCCCCCGCCCCGCGCGCGTGCGTGAGCCTGTCTTATTAAACAATTTACATTATTGCGAACTTATATAAGCCGAGTTTAACAACGCGTGCAAGATGTAAGCGTTTACTTAAAGCGCTCGTAAATACGTCATCCCTTTGCACGCACACGCATTCCACTACCTCTCGTTCCGCCGTCCTCTTCCCCTCTACCGTCTTCGCCTATACATCGCTTAGCAGAAAGTTAACGAAAGTTATCTGCGGTAAGCAACGACCAAGATATCACGGCCATGATAAAGAGGGAACTTAAGTAACGCCGCAACTTTTCTCCATCATTGTCGGCTAACTTTAATCGTAACTTAATTCACTTTCGGTGTTTCCCAGATTTTAGAGAGAGAGAGAGAAAGTGAGGAGAGAGAGAGAGAGAGAGAGAGAGAGAAAGAGAGAGAGAGAGAGGAAGAGAAAGTGGGGAGAAGGCTGGGGAGGAGGCAATGGATAGAACGGATAAATAACTTAAACCGCGATTAAGGTTAATCAACGTTTCCGAGAGATTGCGATCTGATTTATTCTGATATCGAGATCGAGTTCGCCCTTAACTAACAAAGACTTCAGAATTCTCCACGAGAATTGCTCTGCATTTCTCGCGAATTTTACAGGATCCTCAAGAACTCCGTCCGAATTTAATTCCCTGCGAACATCGGCGCGCATGAATGCTCCGGAGTCACACTTCGGATCAACGAGATCGCGAGATCGCCACGTCGTCGGCTCGATTACCCGCAAAACGAGCGACCACCTTGTGACATCACCGACGCGCTTCTTCGAGCGATGACGCTATTTGCGCGGCACGCACGCTTGATTTTACATATTCGCTTTGAAGTGTGGGTTATCCCGGCGCGATTGGTTTTAACAACGCGCCATATCTCTCCGCATTGCACGCACTCTCACGCAAGCGTATCAAATTGGCGAGGGTTAAAAATAGTCGAAAAAGCCAGCAGGGAAAAACCCTGCAAAGAGGGATGGAAAGCGGAGACCGAGAGGGGCGGAAAGGGGAGCCTTTCTGTTCCGCGCCGAGTGCGGCGCGGCGCGGCGGCGGCGGCGGCGGCGGCGGCGCGGCGGATAGAACCGCGCGTCGACGGGGGAAAAATGCATACAGCGTCGCAACAACGGTATTCAGATGGTAACGAGTGGACACACGCGCATCCGTCGAACAACGTCGGCAATTTTGGCAAATTTAACGAGCCGCGCGAATCGCTCGCGAAACAATTTACGAGGCTGCCGCGCGCGCGCGCGCGCGTTCGCCGCGTAGGAAACGCGCGTCCGCGGGAACGGTTGTTGCCTGCGTCGTCTGCGTCGTTGAGACACCTCCCCCCCATCCCCGCGCGAATTAATCGACAATAAAAGCGAGCGACGAATAAACTCGCGTCGGGCGAGTCACAGCCGGGCGCCGTTGGGAAACAACAGCGATATACTTTGCGCGTCTCGTCTTTTCCCCGCCAGAGGAAAAATCTCGTTTGCGGGTCGCGACGGCGACGATGACGAGGACGACGAGAAAGAATGGAGCGGCAGCAGAGAGAGAGAGAGAGAGAGAGAGAGAGAGAGAGAGAGAGAGAGAGAGAGAGTGAGAGAGAGAGAGTTGATGTATTAGCGTTTCACGGGAAAATCGCTTGTTTGTCGCGATCGCGAAGTGTCGGCTGCGGTCGCATTCGCCGCCCAATTATGCGTTTCGCCCGTTGCATCGGATGCATTTGGCACGAAGCCTCGTCTCCGTTGCTCCCGCGAGCGTACAAACAAGCCGCTACGAAAAAGCGAGAAAGAAAGAGGGAGGGAGAGAGAGAGAGAGAGAGGTAGAAAGCACGTACGGCTGCATCGCGCTGTTCGCCGCACCGCGGAAGGAAGGGACCGGGCGGATGGAAGCGGCGCGCAACCGCCGCTTTTGCGAGTGACTGGCGATAAATCAGCGGGTAGATACTGGCAATAAGCAAACGAGTAATAGTTCGATTCGCGCGGGCGGGCGGGTAGGTGGGAGGGAGGGAGGCCGGTGCTATTCTCCACCGGACCGGACGGACGGCGACGGGCGAAAATAATCGATGCGCCATGCGGGGGGCCATCGCGCGACTTTCCGCGGCAACAATGCGCTTTAATGTCGCGTGAAACGCGCACGGCCTGGTCTCGCGCGCGAGCGTGTTGTCCTTTTCCTCCTCGCGCACCAGCGAATCCATAGAAAAATTCTGCATGTGCCGCGCCGCCGCGGCGGTAGTGACGGTAACGACGGCGGCGGCGGCGACGGCGACGGCGACGGTGGCGGAGGCGGAGGCGGCGGGCGCCGTAGAAAATGTCGCGGTGACAGTTTGTCGATATCCCGTTGGGCCGGCGAATAATGGGACCGGGGTGAAAACATCACGAGGAACGACGGGGCTTTAGGCGCTGCCAGACGCGTTTCTCTCGGTAATTCGCGGGACTTGTCTCGCTCGCTCGTTTCAGCGAGTTCGCCAAGAGTCGTGGCTGCATGTGGAAGCCACCGCATGCGATTAGTACGCGTTCTGCACTGCGACGCGTTCGGTGGCCTTGAACCGTCCAATTCTCTTCTGTGTGTTTGCTTGTTCTTTGGGTTCAATGAAGGCAACAAGCAGATTCACACACAGGGTGAGACGTGGTGAGTCTCGGTTCGGTGAGAAAGTTTGGCTCGTTTCTTTGATTGAGAATCTCGAACTTTCTTTCATGGGAATTTATTTATTTTTTATTTATTCTGTATGTCTCGACGTTGCTGCTTTAATTACGCGCGACATTGCATACGCGGAAAGTCGATCTGACCTCTTTGATATTTCGTCCTCTGACCGGATATTTCGCTGATGAGTCCTGCGGCTCATTCTTTAACAATCAAATCGACGCCATTTACGATCGAGCACTTTTCTCCTTCAATTTTGAGACGCGAGCCCTAACAATTGGCTCTTGATTACTCTATTCGCGCGGTCAATGGTTATGCCGCCGGAACACGTCTAGCCCTTGAAGCAGCGCGATCTCGGTGGGCCAAATAAATGATACTCCTCCTCCTTCTTCTCCTATTTCTCTCCTTCATCTCGCGCAGCGCGCGCTCGATTGATTTCGGCATGTAGGTTGCACGTGATCTCGATCCGCCACGGCTACTATTGTGGCGCCGAGTTCCCTCGAGTCGTTCGCCGTTCGTGAAATTGCTCGATGCCAAAAGCAGGTAGAATTAAAGAATTAGGGGCTGACGCGAATAGGACGGAAGAGCAAACGGGGCGGAGAGCCGCTAATGAAATAAGCCGCTCCCAATCGGGCTGTGCCTTAAAGCAATTAATTGTTGTCGCGACGAAATCGCAGCGCAAATAGAATGGTCTGCGACGCACAGAGAAGCAAAGGGAGAGAGAGAGAGAGAGAGAAAGAGAGAAGAGAGAGAGAGGAGGAGCCGTGGTCGGGATGGGAGTTGCCGATACACCATAATTTTTCCTCGCGTAAGGAACACTCGCCGCGTCCGTCGCTGCGCGCTTCGTACGTTCCTCGCTTTACTTTTTCCCGCTATCGTTACACCCTCGCTATTCAGCCTTGCGCACAAATACACCGTCAGCTTCTTTGTTTCCTCTTTCGTAATTATGTTGCGCGCATTTCAGGAATATCGCGTTACGCGCTTCTAATTATGTATAGCGCGGATTCTAATTAAAAGCTCGCCGACTGTGCGTGCAACTATCCGCCGCAAAAGTCGCGCGACGACACAGCCGCGAGTGGTATCCCCCGCGATATTGATAAATAAATGAACGATTTATTCGCGCACGTCCCCGCGGCAAATCGACGACACCGACGACGACGACGACGACGACGACGGCGGCGAGAGACTCGCGGCAGTCTCAAGCTGAACGAGCAACGAGATGCAACCAACCAGCGCAATTAAAGCCGCTCCTCACTCTCTGTGATCTCGCGGCTTGCACCCGTCGTATTAATCGCAACCCGATATCGCGCAGAATAAAGAGGAATTAGGAGGAAGAAATTCGAGGGGCGGAATCTCGTGTCTCACGCCGTCGGCAATTAGTTGTTGTCGTGCTCGCGAACCGTGTAGAAATACGAGACGAAACGGGAGATTAATAAGCGACAAGGAGACCCGGAGAATTTATTATCATCGTTAATCAGTAGCTCTCTCCTACCGCTCGTCACCGCCGCCCTCTTCCTCTCTGTCTCGCGCTCCTCTCTCTCTCCCTCTCTCTCTCTCTTTCTCTCTCTCTCTCTAGTCTCCCTCCGCTCTAGTTTCCCCTCACACGACGGCATCCAATGTTGAAGATCGAATAAAATCGGAGGAACGAACGGACGTAAGCGAGACGGAGCGAACGAAGGACGGAGAAGACAGTTACGTTTACGTCGCGCGAGGACCGAGCAAATGACCCGTTTCGAATCATTAAAATCGCATCAAAACAGCGCGAGCGGCGAATGCGATTAGTCGCCTGCGGTCGACGATGCAACGTGGGCTGCTGCAGACGAAGTCAAACGGCAGGCAACGAGTAACGCGATAAGTGATTCGGATCGACCATGAGACCGCCGTCCGGCGGGTTCCGGCAAATCCCCTTCGGATTTGGGGAGAAATGTTGGATTATACAGACGCGTAAGAAGAAGGGGTTCAAAGACCGGGGAAGAAGGAAGGAGGGTTGACCCGAGTTCTCTCGCTGGCTATTAGTTTCGTTTCTTAATGCAACCCTTTGCTCCCTCGTCTCCGTGCCGGGGTGCTCGTTGCGATCGAGAGTCGTTAGAATTCAGGAGACAGTCGGCATTAAATAGTCTCAAAAGAAGCGGGGAGCCACGGTGAAGTCCATTTTTTTCCTTGTTCATCGCGACAGTCTCATTACGCGTCAAAGCAATTAGTCCCGGCCGCGGAGAGCACCGAGAGGAGGAAAAGAGACGGAGCTCTTGCTCGGAGCGAAAACGCGCGCCGGCAAAGCCCCGAGCTTTGCCGTTGAAGTCTGTTTCTCGATGCTGAGGTTTCCGATTGTTCATTTGCCTTTTCTCGTCGATTGCCGTCGGATTCTCGCAGAGCTAACTGCGAGCCGCTTAAGAAACTGCGGGGACGATGAGTAAACAAGTGACCTTTATTCCGTGCGGTAAATCGGCTTTTACTTCAGATTACGGTGATACTATTATTATTATTATCGGCCGTATCGTTATCATTCTTATTGCAATTATTAATATTATGGATATTACGCGAATAGCAAGATTATTCTTATTGACAATTCCAGGTATACTCTAGGATTCAGTGAACTGAATTGTGGCTTTTGAACTTTTTTTTCTGAACAGTGAAAATTAATATATCACGAGAAACATGTAGAAAATTTCGTTAATTAATTTAGATACAACAAAACTCTGTTCTTTTGCAACCGAAAAGTATGATGTCCAAAAATACTATTATTAATATCATTCGTACGATTTTCATTTTTACACACGATGCACATATGTTTTATTAATAATTGCCAATGATATCGTAAAAATCATTCCACGCGAAGATGTTAAAAAATTATAACATTTCATGAAATTATATGTTTCAATTAAAAAAAAAAAATCAGGACACTTCTATGAATTTATCATCGACATATACATTTTTACATATCATATGTTGCACTACGTTCCGAAAACGCATCGTTGATCACTTGACATCGTTCGAGTCGCCAGAGTAGCGCGCCCGCTCTTGTCGTGCCACGCGAGCTCGTCGCGAAAGAAACATCAAGTTCCAAAAAGGAGTTGAGCACAGAGATGAGCGCACGCCGCGGGTGCCGCGCACCTTCTCGAAATTTATTGCCGTCGGCGTCAGAGATATTTCCCCCGGCCGATTCTCATCCGTCCTCTTATCCCGATCTCGCCTCTCGCCCAGCCGACTAGACGCCCCCTCGAATACGGGGCGAATAATTGAAATTAGACAGCGGCAATATGAAGACGGCGCGCCCTAATGAAATAAGGCTCTTCTAATCACGACAGCTATATCGTGCTTTAACCCAATTAGCGGCACTCGCGACAAAACGTTCGCGAGAGGGACTTCGCGTGCGCAAAAGCGAAAATCGCGCGGCCGAGACTCCTCGTCGTCGTCGTCGTCATCGTCGTCGTGATAAGTTGCGCACAGTCCGCCTATTCGGGAAGACGGAGTTGAAACGCGGAAATTGATTCGATTAGTCTACTTCGACGTGATATTGCACTCATTAATTTCGCTTGAATTCCGTCATTTTTTTCCCGCCCTCTCTCCTTTCATTTTTTCTTGTTAATCGCGGCTTCGACAATTTTAACCATTGTCGCGCGCGTGATGCTCGAGTGACGAGGGAGAGAAAGAGAGGGAAGTAGAAAGAGAGAGAGAGAGAGAGAGAGAGAGAGAGAGAGAGAGAGAGAGAGGAGAGAGAGAGAGAGAGAGAGAGAGAGAGAGCGCATCCGGGACGCGCTCTCGCCTAATTACCGGCTGCCGCGCGTGCTTTTCGATAACGACGAATTAAATCCCGCCTGTGGAACTCTCGCCGTTTTCTCTCGACGTGCGGGCGCGCGCGTACACCGAACGCGAAATACGAAATGGTCGGTGAAAAATAATTAAATCGGCTGTGCGCGCGCAAGCTGGAAATTAATTTTATCGCTTTAATAAGCTCGCTTACGCCAAGAGCTTTCCGAGCGCTCGCAACTGCCCTCGCGGCAGCCGGCACGACTTTTTTGCCAATTAATTATCAGAACGAAAAAGCCGTGGCTATAACCGCGGAGAATTCGACCGCGGCGAACGCGAAGTGGCTCGCGTTTTGATCGTGGCCTCTCGAGTTTTCCTCGAGATTGAGGAGAGTCGACGAGTTGTTGCGAGTTTGACGAGAAAACGCGACCTTTTGACGTGAGATACGGAGAGGGAAAGAGAAAAAAGGGAGGGAGAGAGAGAGAGAGAGAGAAAGAGAGAGAGAAAGGGAGTTTTTTTCTTCCTTCCCTTCTGATCTAAGAACACAGCTTGCCGTGAATATCTCTCGCTCGTGCGAGTCGTTTGTAAATAAAGAGATTGTACGACAAAACTTGCAAAGTTTCAAGCATAAAAAGATCGCTTCACTTGAAAATTCCGGATACTCTCCGGCGATTCTTCGTAAAAGAGACCCGACCGCGCGACTGTACCATCACCTTCCCGTCGTAGGAGTGCAACTTTCCGTAATCCGATTCGCCTTTCAATCCCAAAAGTGAGTCTCCGCGGCGAGGCGTGAGGGGAGCGCAAGGCTGAGCAAATTTATCAACGCGGCAATATGTGCAAACTTCATTAACATATAATATATATTCCCTAGACCCGCACTTTCTTTTTTTATAAACTTGCAACAGTTCACTGTGCAATAGCGTACGCGTTTACTTCGTTATTTTGCTTCGTCAGGCCTCGATCATCCGTCAAGTAGCCGAATACCTGAGTACCCGCAGTGATTTATTCTTACTGTTTTTTCTTACTCATATTCCTCAAGTTATTCCACGCACAAGAGTATCCAGTCAGTCGAAAAGTCAGTAACAAAGTAGTTACCTCAGGAAATATTCCGTCTTTACATCAGTATATAAGCAGTATCCAAGCAGAAACATAAGATATCTACAAAGTCCTCGTTGACTTTATCGCAATGCTCTGACACGCAAATTGACGAAGAGAGTGTGTATCTATCTAAGGACAATCGTGTACGACATGAAGAAAAGAATAAAGGTTAGCCGCGAGTCTCAGCAGCCGCCGGGTGCTACCGAGGCTCGGGAATACTCAGTCTCCATTGACACACAGCGCTACTTTTATCCCCGTCGCGATTCTCCTTGAGATGCGTCGCAGCGGCACAAACAGAATCTCCCGAATAAAGCGCCAGGCGGTTTCGCAACACTGCCGCGCGATTCCGCCGTTAAGTCGAAAATCGAGTAAGAAGAAGCGGATTCGTCGGCGGGGATGAGGCGATTTTCGAAAGCGCGGGGATTTATCTCCGTGTTCGAGCGACACGTTGCAAACAGTCGCGGATCGATCGCATTCTCCAAACCGGAGAGCGCGCAGGGGCGTTTCGTCCTCGTGGCGGCGGCGATGGCAAGAGGTAGGTAGGGTAGGTCGAGAGAGAGAGAGAGAGAGAGAGAGAGAGAGAGAGAGAGAGAGAAAGAGAGAGAGAGAGAGAGAGAGAGAGAGAGAGAGGGAGAGAGAAAGAGAGAGAGAGAGAGAGAGAGAGAGAGAGAGAGAGAGAGAGAGAGAGAGAGAGAGAGAGAGTGGAGTTCTCCTGTTTGCGGTATCGCCACCCCGAGACACCGTGCACGGCCGCGAGGCTGGTTAAGGACCGGCACAGAGACTACACGGAAACAAATAGGAGCAAACTCTCCTGCATCGATATTAAGCTCTCTCTGTCACTCTCCCGCCTCTCTCTCTCTCTCTCTCTCTCTCTCTCTCTCTCTCTCTTTCTTTCTCTGTCTCTAGCTCTTTCTGGCGCGTATGTATGGAATGCCGGGGCCCTGTTGGTTCGCGTAGCGCGAGGCCGTCGACCTCGGAAAATTTACGGGCTCGAGCCTCGCGTGTTGCGAAAATTCCGTGTGCATCTCGCCGCCCGATAAGACAAAGCGCTCCCGGGAGTTATTATTTTAGCTTCGACGCTTTCCCAACGGTGCTACCCGGCAGACAGGCCGGCGCTCCATCGGCGAGACGGAAATGTACGAAAGAGAGAGAGAGAGAGAGAGAGAGAGAGAGAGAGAGAGAGAGAGAGAGAGAGAGAGAGAGAGAGAGAGAGAGAGAGAGAGAGAGAGAGAGAGAGAGAGAGAGAGAGGGAGAGAGCTCGGCGGCGAAGCTTGCGAATACCTTCCATCGTGACAATTCGGATTAATCGCGACAACGAAAATCAATCCTGGGATCAACACCACGTCGAACCCTAGCTCGAGATTAATACCCGTGAATCGCTGTAATCTCTAAGTCGCTAATTCTTTCCCCTTGCGGTTTTTCGAAGCGCGCTCTCAAGCGCTCCGGATACACGATAGTTTATGCAAATTACAGGCCACGTTCCAAGCGTGCGTTTAACGTTACGCGCGGTCGCATCTCCCCTCCCCGTCCCTCTCTCCCTCCTTCTCACTCCTGCTCGTTTTCAAGCTGAAATAACATCGCACGTGATCTTCGCGGGAGAGACAAATAAAGTCCGGAATCAGGCCACGTTTAAACGACCAAAGCTGCACGGTCGAAATAACTCTCGCGTAGAGCCTTCTCTTTTGCGGCCGAAATATCGGGACGGGGAGGTGTACGAAAATTCGCGGCATTTTTTTCATTTCATACGCCGCGCCACCTCGGTGCGAGATGCAGGGCTAAATCGTACGATATTTTCTCCGCGTAGTAGAGTCTCATAACGAGACCCGCGTCTGAATTTTTATTACATGTGTAACGCGTTCCCTCGCGTCTCTCCGGTAGTTTCCGGGGAATGCGGTGCGCGCTTCTGCGTCCACTATGCGCGCCCTTTAAACCGACGAAATTTATCGTGTCGCGGAAAAATAACATCGCGTAATGGGAGAAAGCGTCAGAGCGAGCAAGCGAGCGAACAAGAGAGAGAAAGAGAGAGAGAGAGAGAGAGAGAGAGAGAGAGAAAGAAAAAAAGAGGAAAAATGGGGGAGAGGCAGCTTCTATCGGCACTTTAATGGGTCACGCCTCGTTATGCACGGTGTCGTAAGTGTGTTACAAGCTTTCTCGGTAATTAAGTTAGTCGCCGTCGACGCGCGGTGTAGGTCTGGGCAAGGAGGGGAGGGCGCAGGAGGTGCGGGCATTAATCTCCGTGTAAGTTAATACCGTGATCGTGTTTACTGCGCGGCGCGCGCTCGAGAGGCGTGCTCCCGAATCGGAAACAAACTGCCGGCACGCAAAAACTCTAATAATGTCGGCCGTTACAAACGATTACAGTGGAAGCGCTGCCGCATTGTACCGCGGGGGTGGGACCAGTGCGAGGTTCCTGCTGCTAGAAAGAGAGAAAGAGAGAGAGAGAGAGAGAGAGAGAGAGAGAGAGAGAGAGAGTAATAGAGAGTAGTACTACCACTACCACCATCCCTTACACGCTTGTAGACCGATTATAGCGACCGTTTCAAGTAATTATCATTACGGGGTTTACATTCAATGCCGAAGTCCAAGGCACGCATGCGCTCGTTGGTATCGTTAGAGAGCTTCTTTATCGCGACGTTAAAGCCGGCATTACGTGGCATGAGACGAGCGCTTGATACGGGGATTACGCAAAACGTCAAATCCAGTCGGCGAAACGTATCGGACCGTGGAAATCTCCCGGTGATTATCTCACACGCAAGAGCGAATACGGCCGCTGGCTTACATCGCTCCGCGGGAGATTACTTAATCGTGGCTCGGTCGTTACGAGTCTGTTAACGACTTGTCGCGACAATTAAGCGAAAAAATTTACATTTTTAATTGTGGCCTTTTCTTTTTGCGTTTCCTCCTTCTCTTTACTTTTTGGGCAATGCACTTTTGCACGTACGCTGACGCAGAACGCTGCAACTGAACCCACGTAACCGAAAGTACGTATAAACATTTTTTTCGTCCGAAAAAGTTATACCGGGAAATTTAGTGACGTACGAGTTATCTCCGCGCGATGCAAGGAATGGAGAAAAAAGAAAGGGAGAAAGAGAGAGAGAGAGAGAGAGGGGGGGGGGAAGAGGGAGTTATCTCGGACAAGCGGATTTCAACAGTTTTATTTCCGACAGTGCTGGAAAACAAACTAATTTCACCGTATCGACGTCAGTCTCTCGCAAGGCCGATACCTTGAAAAATGTTGCACGATACCGCCCCGTTTAATCCACGGCCGCCGTTCAATTAGTCCGAGTGGTGCGGGAGAAAAAGAGAAAGAGAGGAAAAGAGGAAGAGTAAGAGAGAGAGAGAGAGAGAGAGAGAGAGAGAGAGAGAGAGAGAGAAAGATACGAAAACTTGCGCCGGTATTAAAAATGAGAAATTTCCGGACGATAAAGTGGTAATGTACGACCGCGAAAGGAACGGTTGTTTCCGCATCGCTGTGTCGCGCGATCGTAAGGCTCTTTACCTCGACCTCGCGAGTTTCTCTTTTTCCAGCCCGACTTTTCTCTCCCCCTTTCTCTTTTTTCCTCTCCGCTTCCCCTTCACCTCTTTCTCCCTTTTTCTCTCACTCTGTCTCTGCCTCCATCGCTCTCTCTCTCTCTCTCTCTCTCTCTCTCTCTCTCTCTCTCTCTCTCTCTCTCTCTCTCTCTCTCTCTCTCTCTGTATATACACACATATATATATATATATTTATCCATATCGGCAGTAAATAAAAATTGCAAAACCCGCCCGCGGCAGATTTCGACGGCACGGCGTCGGGTGCACTTACGGCCGGGCCGGCGACTGCACACGACGAGCGTCGATTTAATGGACGCTGCCGATAACCGGAGAGCTTCCGCTGCTTTTCCTATCTTTTGCATTTGCCCCGAGCCGCGTTCGAGTGGACAAACGGTGACGTTGGAAATATGCGCGTCGAGAAGACGAGCACAAGCACACGGCGATTTGACTGGTGTGGAGGGGGGGGGGGCATTGCGCGCGAGTGATCTATACACGGCTCGCGTGTACCGGTCGGGGATTTATCGCGAGGAAAATTAAATTTTTGCCTTCTCGCGTGTGCATTCATACGTGCGCGCATTCCCGCCGCGCGCCGGGAAACAAGCCGCTGATGGTTATACTTCCGCGAGTATGTGATGTGCGCGCGACGCGGAGGGAATAATTGAAACTCGCTGTACACGGGACCATACGCGCGAGCGCGGGGAGGCGCTCGCTTTTCTCCCTTTTTCCATCCGAATTACACACCGGCTCGCTCGCGTTGGCTTTTGAGTATTCCTATTCACCGCAACAGCCGATATAGTCTTTCGTTTCGCTGCGAATCCCTCGTCGGCAAGCTCGCGCCTATCGCCCGCTCGGACTCGGCGATCGAAAAATCGCGCGAGCATCATTTTTACCTGCGCGGAAAGATACAGGAAGAAAAGAAAGATTGGAGTGAGGAAGACAAGCGAAGAGAGAGAGAGAGAGAGAGAGAGAGATAACAGGCGAGGCTGAGTGAGCATCCTTCCGGATGCACTCGAACTCCCAGCTCAGTTAAATGGGAGCAGCATTCTCAATTATCTTCTGGTCCTTCGCTCTTCTTATTCTTACTCCACCTCTCGATTCTATTTCAACGCTCATTCTCTCTTTCTCGCTCATATCGCGACGGAAGAACGTGAGAGAGAGAGAGAGAGAGAGAGAGAGAGAGAGAGAGAGAGAGAGAGAGAGAGAGAGAGAGAGAGAGAGCGAAAGAGGAAGCAACGTAATTGATAGTTCCGCAGACTAATCGTTTCGTCGAGAGTTACATCGTCCTCGTTGAGATAAATTCAAGTAATTAATTCTATCGTGATACCTGCCCGCACACAGAATCTTCGTGTCTCCCGGGCTACTCGAAAAATATAAACTCGAAAACTCGAGGAAGTCGCTCAAGTCTCGAGCAATTGGATTAAAAACAGCGCGAATTTATTACAGTATACTGCGATCGTTCAGTCGTACAATTAAAATGCTCTTTAGATATATATATATATATATATATATATATATATATATTCGCCCATTATTTGAACCCATTTCATTTCCACCTCCTTACGTCCATTCTTCTTATCCGTGCAAAGCTGGCCTTCCGGACATTTCCTCTCAATATGCCATATCTATACTTCTGTAAGACGAGCCTTGTTCGCTCCCCCAACTAATTTCTTATAAATGGTTTCCGCTCGAACGGTTCTCCGCCAATTAAGACATCTTTTGTCTTAAGAGAAGCGACTCTCAAAGTCGAATAAGGACGAATGCGCGGAGAGACGCGGGGAGAGACGCGCGAATATACGTACATCTGCATGGTCCGTTATATGTATATATCTCTCTTCATGTAGTCGGTGTCGCGAAACTAATGCGCAGGTTGCAACAGATATCGCGCGTCAATTTAATCTCAATGAATATATGATGATGCCCGTAATGACGTCTATTAAGTGCTAATGGTCGTTGCCGGCCGCCATTGTGTTTAGCCACACGAACGAATGAGTTTCAATGTTCAAATAATTTGGTATACATTTGTCATGAATTCAGGATATTGACCGAATATGTATTAGGCGGCCTACACTGTCACTATTCTTACAGGGAAAGCTCGAAAATTACTCGAAAATGTCCTTGATCAACTTCGATGGACTTTGGATACGTTGCGAAAATAATGCAGATGAAAAACACGTGTTTTTCTATAGATATGTCCGCGCTGAAATCCGCGGTGAAATTGATTATGCGCGAATATCTTCGAAATGATACGAGAGGCACAAGAGAGAATACCTCTGGACAAGAATTTTATGGTACCCGACGCTCTCTCCCTCTCCTTTTCTCCTTTTCGAGATTTTTCAAACGCGCGTAATTTGTTGAAATTATCCGGAGGACAAAATATTAATTAAATACCACCAAACTGTCTAAAACATGTCATACATCTCACGCGGTCCGCTCGTAATCAACTTTACCGAATTACCCTCGAGCACTTGTCGCGGAAGAAAGCACAAGGAAAAGGCAAAAGCCAAGAGGCAAAAAAGCTGAAAGGAAAGAACAAAAAGATAAGTCTCTCTTATTTCTCGTATGTTGCTCCGCAACATATCCGAAACTCATCAGACTGAGCTTGAGAGAATACTCGCGGACGTTTCCTCGTTAGTAACTGCCGACGCATTTTACCGCGCACCAAAGTATCTCAAGACGAATCTCGTCAAGCCTCCTCTTTTTCTTCGCCCCGTGCAAAGTTACCGCCGCCACCGACGTAATCTCGCGCGGTATCTCCCGCCTGCTTGTCCACCTGCACACCGTTATCACCGAGGCGGCATCGCTTTCGGCTCGCGTTCGGCCGGAAAAGTTGCTGTACGCGCGCTTGTTAACGAGCGCACGTCAAGTTTACGGAGCGAGGCGCATTTTCTGGACGTCGGTCAAAAACTACCCGGCCGCGTTCTTTCGTGCCCTCTCTCATCTCTAAGACTCGCGACACCGTCGGTCGCAGCCCGGACGTGGCTTTAATTCCGTGGAATAATACTCCAGAGGACAAATTGGATTTTTCCTCTTGCCTCCCTGCCAGCCGCTCTCTTCGCTCTTTTTAATAAGCGTTATTCCGCCTCCGGCGCGTGCAAGGAATGCCCCTCGAGTGTCCGAGGTTTTACGACGGCTCTCCGGCCTCGTCTGGTTCTCTGGACTTTCGTGCGTCGTAAGGATTTCGGGATATGAGTCGCTTTTCATTCTCACCGACATTTAATTTTCCTCCGTTCCATTCGCATTTGATATTCCCACCTCTCTCTCTCTCTCTCTCTTCGTGCACGCGCTCGTATTGTGCGAGCGACGCTTCGCTTCTCCACGGCCGGTTGATGACTCTCGCGGGTCGGTAGGATCGCGTCTCACGCGAAGGGAAAGGAACGAAGAGTATTTGCGATGCCAGGGCGTTGAATCAGCGCGATTCAAGAGGGACCGCTCCCGCTGATGAGTTAATAACCTTCAGGGCGCTAACTGCTTAATCAGCTACGAGTATACTCGCGGGTATGCGCGAGCGTTTCCCGAGTCCATCGTAACGAATATTCGCGAGTCAGGCATCCGTGACGTCAGGCAGCGGGCGACCGGCCGGAAGCATCATCTTCAGATAGAATCGAGTACGGCGGCCGTGTGTTTCCTCCCGGCGCAAACCTGTCCAATTAATATGAACCCGCGTACGTAACGCACCCGGGCGGCCGCGAGACGTCCGTTCGTTCGCCGTGTCGCGTTGTGCCGTGCCGCAGTTAAAACGAAATCCCGACGCGCAATTATTCGCCCGCGCGTCCCGCTCCGGTCCGTTTTGTCCGCGACAGAGAAAGCACGTCCCCGTAGGCGCGCGACGCACAGTCGCGCCACGTCGACGAGCAACCACGTCAAGTATGAATCCGAGGTACGCGCGCGGTCGCGCGCGTCGAAAAGGCTCTCCCTTGAATTTTAATGGTCGGCCCGCCGCGACCCCTCTCTCTCTCTCTCTCTCTCTCTCTCTCTCTCTCTTTTCCTCTCCAACCCTAACTCTGCCTCTCTCCTCTCGCAACGTGCCCTCACGCAGCGCTGCACCCGTCTCTCCACGGCAAACAAAACGCGCCCGATGTATTCATGAGGAATAAAGTTTTCGTCGTAGTCCGCGAGAAAAGAACTTTCCGAATCGTCTTGCCGAAGAACGACTCCGCCGTCTCTCCCTTCCTCTCCCTCTCTCGTTCTCCTCTCGCTGCTTGAGCGCGACCTCTACTCTCTTCCGACCCCCGGTCTCCTTTCGACCTCTCGTCTCGAGCCCTCGCCGCTTTAACCCCCGGGTCCGACTTTTCTTCTCCTCTTCCTTCCGCCCCTTATGTATGCATATGATCCCGCGAGAGCGTCGCTGTGTGCGCTCGCACGAGTTACGCGGCCATTCGACTATGTCCGCGACTATGGTGACTCCAGGAAGCCGAGCGACCGGCGACATTCTACCCCGCGTCCTTGTCGCTTTCCCTCCGCCCTTCTTCTCGGCCTCTCCTCGCGCGGGCCCGTCGCGCAGTTCCGTCGTCGTCTCGCCGGTCTCGCCAATTTTTCATACGTTTACGAGCGGCGGGCGAGGCCGAGCGAACGCGAGGCGCGGACGGGGCAGGAAGCCGAGTCAGTCAAAAGTTTGTAGGTATTTCTCGGAGTATCCGGCTGTAACGGCTCTGCCCACGTCGTTGTGAGTGCGCGCCCGTGTGTGTAGGTGTGTGTGTGTGTGTGTGTGTGTGTGTGTGTGTGTGTGTGTGTGCGTGTGTGGTCGGATAGTTGAGGTAGATGAGGCCGAGTGGGCGCACCTCGCGATCCGGAAGTTCAAAGAGCTCGCGAGCGCGCCCTGGCACGTCGCGCCGGCAACCGAGAGTACCTCTCTCGTTCCTGTCTGCCGGCTTCACTCTGCGGACCTACTTGAGTTCGTTAGCGCGCCCCGCGCGCGCTCCGGCCTCGTTACATCGATTTTTGTTTAACTTTGCCCGCGTGGCCCCTTGCTCCACTTAAACACCGAGGTGTGCACAGGATAACGCTACGCTTTCCGGATCTCGGAGTTCCGCCGCTCGTCGGATCGTCGCCGGTTATCGCGTCGATCTCCGCGTCGAGCGAGAATACCGTCTCTCCCAATTTGCTCACTCGATCCTCAGACGAACGTCAGGGCTGTCGCGCGCGAGTTCACGCGAATCACCACCAGAAGAATCGACGGCGCGCATGGGAGTCCACGCGCGCCGAATTCGCGAATTTCAATGTTGCCGATGCCAGCGTGGCAATTTCCGCAATTCGCAGTCTCCCCCTCCCCCCCGCCGCTCTCTCTATATATCCCCCGTCCAGCACACTGAAATATTTCAGTGTGCGAGGGCGGTGAAATGCCCCGGGCACGAGCGCGTATCCTTTTCTGTCGTTAAGCGGGGGAATTTCTTCTTGCCATTCCCGTTGGTAAAACAAAAATAAATAAAATATCTGCACGAACCGCCGGAGAATGCGCATACGAGCAACAATCCGAGTAAATACAAAATTAAACGTGCACCGCCTGCGGAAAATCGGCGAGCCGATGGAGGGCAACGCGATCGGGAACGCGAGGTCGCGCGCGCCGCGATGAGCGAAGTTCAGCGTATTTGTCGCGGCAACGAGGGACTCCGCGAGCCCTGATATCGTTGACGTCGTCGTCGCCAAATTGGAGAGCCCTCCGGCCGCGGCCGCGGGATCGGAGCGCGACTGCGCTCAGAGAACGGCTAAGGGAGCCTGGTCCGGTGTTTTGTTAACCTGATAAATAGCCAGCGCCAATCGACGTGAGCAGGCCGCCCCGCGGAATACGTAAGTGGTGCGCACGGACGGAAGCAGCGAGAGCGGAGGGCAAAGCAACGCGCAGTGAATTCCGTTTGTAATCCGCCGGCTAACCCGACAGGCAATCGAAAGGGCGTGCGCGCACACAGCACGGAGACCACAGGCCGCGGTATTGGTTCGTTGAAACGAGCTCAGAAATTACAACCAGCCTGCCTCGGCCCGACGTCGTTCTCGGCTGGAAATTTATGAAGCGGCCGGATCGCTCGCGATTTTCCCGCCCTCGCGCGCCGTCGGCCTGCATCCTCCCTCTGTCCACCCCCCCTCCTCCGACGGCCCGTTCGCCACGTGCGGAGTATATTCCGGCGCTTCCCCTTCCGCCGTTGGCGCGGAGCGAGGCGACGCGACGCGTGCAGCCGCGTTCTCGATGGTCGTAACAATGCGTACGAGCCACGCGCTTTTATCATATCGCGCGCTTCGAGATCGTCGGCAGGCATATCGGCGAGATTCGATAACGCTCCTCCTCTCCCGGACGTTTTTCACAGCCGAACAACTCGGCTGGCGTATCGCGCGAGCGCGCCCGGCTATTATCGTAATTTCGCTGATATTTTTCGAGAAGCGGGAAAAGGACAATCGCGCAATTCTCCCGCGAGGCGCGGGACCTTTTGCACTCTTATGGCCAAGTCACGCGTGAAATCGACGTAATCTCGGCGATTTTATGAGGCGGAAGCAGCGCGTTTATTCGTGACATCGGGAGTGCGATTGCGGGATGGAGAGGGGGGCGGGAGGGGAGGTTTCACGTTTAGCATATCGGTGAAATCGGACCGAAATTGCACAGGGTTGTTATTTCCGACGATTGATTTATTTAGAAGAAATATCACTGGGTGATTATTCTCCGGTTCTGTGCGTGTAACCGCCGGATACAGATAATATTAACATGATGGTATTGATTGTTGCACTGACTGAAATCGCAATCGTTGAACGCATTCGCGGCTTGCATCATTGATAATCGTACGACTAAGCTCGGCGATAAATGTAACCCCTCGACATTCGCCGGAGAAAGGGTTCTATTCCTTTCAGCGAAATTTTATCGACGACACGTAGCCCTCGGCTGAACCGTCAAAACTTCAACCTTTCGCGATTTGATCGATCGGCAAAATCAATTACTGGGGAAAACAATTCTGGCTTTTTCATCTCTTTCGACAGCAAATCAGCCAGCTCTCGCGACCTATCGTGATCGAATCTATGATGCGATCTTACGATTTGCATGTCGATAACATCACCAGAACATTGACAAGGACTCTCTCATCAACCGCGGCGAGCGGTCTCTTCCCGCCAGACACGACGAAGTCGAAATTTGACCGAAAAACCGAACAGAACGTTTTCGACCGATCCGATCCCGGTTTCGCACATCATCTTCAGTATAGACGTTATAGATCGTAGGTGACTAGACGCGCGCACATAAACGGTCGATGTCTTTCAGGACCTACTAACGATATACATTAGTCGCATTGTTAATCCTCACAATGGAGCCGGTTGCTCGACGCACGCTATGCAGTTTTCCAAGTAAGCGACATCCGATTAATCAACGAGCCGAGGCGATCAATCAAACCGACCGCCGCGCACAATGAGGGGCTCCCTCGCCCATCCACCCCCCAATCGGTCGCCTCCACCTTCCCGCCCCGGTCAAAAGTGAGCCGTAATAATCGCGCGGCGAATTGCAAACCGAGTTTGCAACCCTGTGCGCCCTGTGGCTAATAACGGACCACAAACTGAGAATACGTGAGAACGAGAGAGCGAGCAAGAGAGAGAGAGAGAGAGAGAGAGAGAGAGAGAGAGAGACGAAGATAGGCAGGCAGAACCGAATGGAGAAACACGACGAGAAACAATGACGGACGGGGTGCTCGCGCGCGGCCGAGAGGCAGAGGCCGGGCGAGAATCTCACAATGGGCCGCTCTCGCTCGCCAAGAATATGATCGAACGGAGTGTGCGGTGGCATATGCGCGCAAATGGCGCAGAGTAATACTCCCGATGTTTCCGTCAATAATGCACCGCGCATTACTGCGTGCGGTTCATTCTGCGCCCGCAGCGACTCGAGAGCGCGTCCCGCCTCGAAAGAGGAAGCAACGTCGTTGTCGTCGTCGTCGTCGTCGTCGTCGTCGTCGTCGTCGTCGTCATCGTCATCGACGCACTACTTTCGTCCGGAGGATGTCATCGCCGCAGCCACAGACTGAGGTCGATGCGATGCCAAGGAATTTTTACACGACGCGGGTTGACGTGATATTCGTGTCTGTTTGTAATAACGATAAAAAAAGCAATCGTCGATGTAAAGAAGAGTCGGGAAGTGAATCCATGAAAGTAGCGCCGAATTGAAGGTGGAGATTGAGCGGCTTCGAGCTCTCTGCCCCCCTCTTTTTCCTCTTTTTGGCGAAATATTTGCGGAAAAAGGGCGAAGCACAGTTCACACGCACTCCGCGGAATTGAAAGTGCAAATCTCGTATGAGTTGCCTCTCCTCCGCATTCTCATCCACACGCGGAACAATCGCGACGTCGGATTTCTAAAAAAGTCTGCTGTGACGACGAGTCAATCGAGTCTATAATGCCGGATCACCAGCAACAAATCCGCGCTCTCCTCCCTCTCTACTCCCCGCTGACGCGAATTATTTCGAGATAACGGCCACGATTTCTTGCCAGCGGAAACGCTCTCGGCAAGACTCTCGGCGGGACGGTAAACGGCGGCCGGGATTATTTCCCGAACAAACGACCGTAACCGCGACTGTTACGCTCAGCGGGATTTAATGTTAGGAAAAGAGAAGCGCGCACGCGCGGAATTAGATTATAAATTTAAGCGGGTGATACGCGGAGAGCGGGCCTGCGGAAAATGTCTTGGCGCCACCTGAGCCCTCATGCATACATTCCGCGGGACGAAGATGCGGCCGGAACCGGAATGTGTATGTATATCGCATAGGGGAGGGGGGGAGCAAGAGAGTGCGCAAGAGGGTCGCCCGTCACGGCCGAGATTCCTGTATTTTTTACGACGACGAAGCTTGCGCCTTTGGAATCGCTGTCGTGCAATTTGAGGAGGAAAAAGTGGCTAAAAGCCACGGCGGCGTGGCGGTAAATAAACGTACGCCGAGAAACGCGCCCGGTGAAACTTTTATCAAGCGTTAAATCTGCGGATCCATTCGCCGCGGCTACGACCCGGTCTACGATGCCGTAACGCTATCGGTGTCGCGTTCGTATAACGTTATTACATCCGGCACGCTGAGCGCGAAATTTCCGCACTCGAGGGGCAGAAAAATCTCAGCCCGATAATTTCAGCCTGCTCCTCTTCTCCCCCTCCTCCTCCTCCGTGGGTCTCTCGAGCGCAATTTATGCAACACGATGCGATATCCCGCGCGACGCTCGTCGTGCCTCGTTTAGCATGATCGGTGATCGCGAAGCGTTGCTTTTTTGTCTCGAGACCGGTGCTTGATATTGCTCCGGCGAGAAGAAGATGAGTCTCAATAAGCGCGCGGTAGTCGGTTCAACGGAAGTTGACGTAATCGATGGACGTTATGTGGATAATAGAGAGAGAAAGAAAGAGAGAGAGAGAGAGAGAGAGAGAGCGCTGCGGAAACATCTCCGTTACTGTACACGTTACGACCAGATCCCGAAACGTGGCCAAGTCGCGAAGGATTCTACCAATTTCAGATTCAGGCTTTGGCTAGATCAGGCAAAGCCCGAGAATACATGAAACTCCATGATCATTCCAGGCTTTGCCCGGTTGATTGCGTGGCCAATTCTAAAATTGGCTCGGACTCGGGACGCTGCAGCTCGAAACACTGCAGCGCATTATATCTGGATTTGTCGTTCTTCTCTCCGGAGAGAAATGGAAAAGAAATGAAGTTTGCGATTATCCAGAGAGCAGAAGGTTTGCGGGAAAACAATAACTGCTTGATATCTCGATACCTTATCAGTGAACTCGCGAACGCGGCGGTCAGGTAGTTAAATGGTAGTTAATTCAATTGACAAATATTATAATGACAAATATTATAATTACACGTGTAGTTTCATTTGCCTGTGCAATTTGGATGTCTGTGACGTTACCTGGAATTACAAAGAGCACGCGTTGTGTTTCGCACGGCAAGCACGTGTTTGCAAGCAATTGGCGATGTGCCCGCTCAAGATACGAAATGGCCGATGCAGACGCGATTCGCAAAACTGTCCCATTTACATGCCGACTGTATATGTACACACACACACATACATACACACGCACACATAAGATGCAATACATAAGAACCTGCTTATCTAAGAATTAAAAGTAAGGAGACCTTAATGTGTGTGTGTGTGTGTGTGTGTCACGGCTGAAGGTACCTTCGAGACGCGGGGTTTCCCCGCGCAAGTAGCGACGAGGCGAGATGCGGAGCGCGGGTGTCCTCGAGCGTCGTATTGGCCCGCACGAGCGTAAGAGCGTAAGAGTCGATGCGATTTAATAGAAACTCGCGTACGGTCCGCGCGCGGAAACGTGACGATTATTTTGTTTGCCAGAGCCGCTGCAATTTCGCAAGGGCGACCGTCGCCGCCGCCGCCGTCGCCACCGGCGCCGGCGCCGGCGGGTAAGAAAACGCCGAGCAACCGATATAATACCGCGTACGGAGTACGGAGTAGCGATACGGCCATTTCCCGCAGCTGCAGCAGCAGCGGGTTCCAGCCCGGCCGTGTGCCGCGTCCGGAAGCCCGTACTCGCTCGGTTAACGAATAAGAAGGGAAAAAGTAGCGGAGTGCGCGCGAGTCGTCTTGTTCCGATGTGCTTCTGGCAAACATGTTATTTCATCGGAAAATACTCAAGCCCGGCCGGAGCGGCCGCTTTTATTACTCCTCGCAGCATCTCGTCGCCGCGAAAATTCAGCACTTCCGCGTGCTTGAAACCCGACGCGCAACGCGCGCCGACCGATTGGTCAACGATTGGAGCCCCGCAATCGCTCGTCTGAGAATAATAGCGCGCACGGCGGAGAACAGGATTTCACTGGATTTTACGCCAAACGGAAGATCCGGAAACGCGAATGCGTCGCTTCCCCCCGCGCCCCGACATTCTCGCGCAACTTTGTCGGCGCGATCCGTGTCCGGGAGCTTCCCTACGTCTCCGTCGCTGCGCGGAAAGTTCATCAAGTGACTTTCCCGTGCGTGCGATAAAAAATTCTAATCCACTCGCAAGTTAAATCGCATTAGTCCCGCCGTCACGTCCGCTTTGAACTGTCGCAATCTCGCGGAGACGCTCGAGCGGGCGTCTGAAAGTCCCGCTCGGCGGCGGCGGTGCGAGGGGTAGCGGGCAGAGAGGGTGTGTTTGTGAAAAGGAAAGAGAGAGAGAGAGAGAGAGAGAGAGAGAGAGAGAGAAAGACCCGTTAAATATTTGCCCGTCGCGTTATACGGAGCGCCGCTCTGATGATCGTTATCGGCGGTAGAAATCGCGATTTTAGCGCGTGCTCGCCGTGCGTAGACCACCTATATTTGGCGCGACACCGTTTGCGGCCACGTTGGGCAAATAAATTCGCAATTTTTGCGGAATCCCTCGGCGCGCGATTCGCATATCGTGCGCGATAATGACCGGAAATTATCATGCGCGCTTCCGCGCAATCACACGTGAGCATCGCGGGTGGGCGGGCTGTCCGCTCGCCAAAGTAAAATAAACGAAATAATTAACGCTGAATCTGATTCGCCGTTTGTCGCGAGCGCGCAGTGTCAAAGGCAAAAGAGGAGACAAACGACGGACGGAAAAAAAATAATAATAAATGGGGAGTAAAATTATATTTCCGCAAATAATTTTTATCGTTGCGCAAATTATTCCCTCGGCCGGCCGATGGCGAATTTTACGAGACGCGAAATCATCTCTCTCGCGCGCGCGCGCGCGTTTGGATCATTTAATCACGGTGTGCTGAATCATTTCGCCTGTTGTTCGCTCTCTGCCGACTCGTCGCGAGCAGCGCTAATTTAATTTTTATTCGCGCACGTTAATTTCTCCGTCAGCGGACGCAAGCCCTTCAGTCCGCGCTGCGGTGCGTCGAAAACGCCGATTACCGCACTGCCAACACGAGCGTAATCCATTGACGATCACGTCGGGACTGCTCCCGCGAGAGCAGAAGCCTCCAGGAGACCGGAAACTCGAGAAATCCACGCGCAAGGCGCACCGTGAGACGGAGCGTCGTCGTGTCATCGTCGTCGTCGAGGGCGCATTGAGCCAACGTTTCCAGAGCGTCGAACTGCGTACTTTACACTCACGCTCGTTTATTAACGAAGCGCACGACCGGAACACGGCGAAAAGCCCAGCCGCTCTCGCTCCCCGTCGAGTTACTCGCTAGATTTCTCGGGTTATTATTCCAGCCAACAGCCGGCCGTGTTTGCTCGCAATTAGGGGCGCGTCGCAGGGCGCCGATTTGAGTCTCGCGACCGGCGCGTTATCGGCTAATCGGCTCCATCGTTAATGCATGCGCGCTCGGTGTCCCATTAATGCAGCCGGGCAACGCATTATTCTATTATTATTTCATTCGAACTGGCGCAGCCGCGCGAGCGTCGCGGCGAAAAACGCCGCGGTCGCCAGTCGCCGATCGCATCGATCGGGCTGTTCCCCTCGAGCAACGCGCGCCACGCTTCGCTAATGAGCAACGATAAAGAAACACGCGTATATACACGCGCACGCGGTAGACGGATTCCGAGATAAGCGTCCCATTTCGATCGTCTCCAGCCGATCTGGAAAGAGACACACACGCGTGCGCGTGCGAACGCGCGCGAAAGAAAACACACAGCGCGAGAGCGAAAAAGAGGATATTAATTATTGCGTCTCGGCGCTGCCGGCGCGGGCGCTCTGCAGCCGCATCAAATATTTAGCCGTGTTTAATCGACGGCATTTAACGGACAGGAAACGCGCGATCCCGCCCGACTTATAAATTTATGCGCGATGCAAAATTTCGCGCACGCTACATCGCGCGCGTGCGGCCCACCGCTTCGATCCGCCGGCGTACTATTAATTATTATCCTATGTATCGCGTTATTATGTTATTATTATTGCTGAATAATTAATTCGGGATATGTGATATCCCCAGCGCGATAGTATCGTCGTTGGCCGATATTCTATCGTTATCAACGCAGTACACGCACCTAAACACTTGATGTACGAGTGTCACGTGTAGGCGGGGTCACCCCCTCGCCCTCTCGCCCTCCTTCTCGCTGGGGGCAGAGGACAGACCTCGAGATCGATACGCACGGCAGTCCTTACGTTGTTTCGCGTGAAAAATTCTCGCTGGGAGACTGTCGCGAATCGCGACACCCTCGCGATCCCTCTCGAAATCCGGCCGCGTCGAGGGCGGCAATGTCGCCGGCGGTGTCAAAGCGCGGACTCTGCAATAATTCGGCAGCGATGGCCGAACACGAGTTACAGCACCGACGAGACCGCTTCGTTACTGCGAATTGACGCTAACCGATGATGTAGTGGAGGCGCGGACTGGAGCCGAACTCAATCCCGGCCTGTTTACACGGCGATTACCGACGAGCGTGTCGAATTATCTTACGATTAGTTTGCCGTTTACGTACGCGAACTTGAAACCCCAGGCCCAAATCGATCTCGCTGCCATGTGAATATGCTCATCAAGCGGGATGAAGCGGGCCAAGAGGGCGGCGGTGAAGAGCATCGCGGTATATACGCGGATCCGCGCGATAACGAGGGATCGGCGACGCGATCGCCTGAAAATTCCGTTATCGTCGTTATCGACAGATCCCACGGCGCATTTCGGCACGGCCGAGCCCGTAAATCGAGCGAATTCGCGCTCTCGCCGCACGGAAAATATCGCCGCGCGGAAGTTTCTCGGCACGGCGGTCGAATTTAATCCGCGAGATGGAACGACTGACGATGAAATAATTCGCCGCATACATACGCGCGCGCGCGCGCACACACACACACTCTCTCTCTCTCTCTCTCTCTCTCTCTCTCTTCGCCGCTCCGGCCGAGCGTATAAAGTGCAACGGCTATAAAGCTGTTTTCGATAGCAGTTTCGATGTTTCGGCTTTTACAAATGACCCGCGCGCGCCGTGCGGACCGATTCTACAAGTGCATAAATCAGCTTTGCGCTCTCGCGAGTGCGACCGTAATCTGCGCGTCGATCCTATCGGAAATCATCGTCGCTCGTGACTGCCGATGTAGCCCGTTTCACCGCGACACGGCGACACTCTCTTCGCTGTGTTCGTTCCGCTTTGTTCTGTGCGCGAGCAGGTCGCGACGGCTAAGGCGAGACGAGACAAGACAAGGCGAGGAGGGGGGGGGGGCAGAAGGAGATCGGGTCCGAGGAGCGTTGTCGGTGCATCGAAGCGCGTGCACACGGCCGCCAGCGAGGGAGGAATTACTCGCCACCGACGGTATAACTCGCGGAATAGAAAAACTCCGCCACCGCTGCCGCTCGTCACCGGCGCGGCGGCGACATCCTCGGCGCCGTTCGTAACGACTCGTGATTCAAGGAGACTTTAATCGGATTGAATCTGTCGAGGACTCTCTATCTCTCCGTCGCGCTCGCACTCCCCGCCCTCTTTCCCCCCTCGGTCTCAATCGGCCCGGAAATGCAGACGCCGTGCTTTGAAATTACAGATCGGTCGTACGCGGGTCACCTCCCTCGCACCGGCCGCTGCTTTGCGAAGAAATTTCGGTTAAATTGAAATTCCGCTCTTTCGCGGGGTTTCACGAAACAACGCTCGCTCCGTTATATTCGCCGCCGCGACTTGAGGGGGATGATATCGAGTGTAACTAAATTACCCGCGTGATACCGGACGTCGGAATGCAAGCCCTCGAGACGAGGGCTTGCACACAGAGAAAGGAAGGGAAAAAAGAATTGAATGGGAGAGAAGAGCAAGCGCGCGCCCGTAAGAGTTCGCTGGGTGAGCTGTTGTTCCCCTCGTCTCACTCGCCTGACTCGCGCGCGCGCGCGTCGCGCATCGATAAAATATGTGGGGGATGTAAAAAGAAAAGTAAATAACGGCGAAAAACAGACATCGGCAACGTCGGACAATTATTCCGCGGCACGCAAATCGCGGCGGCGCCGCCTCGTCGATATTTGCTGCCGGCCGTCCGTATTCGCAAACCGCGCGCGCGCGAGTGCCGCAACTCGGAAAATTGACTTCCGCGTTCCGCGTGAATAAACACACGCCAGTTGCGGCGTCGTGACAATTTCGCCGCATATAATAACGGCTTTTAAATGCGGGTCAATACGGTGCAGCGCGGAATTGGTTGTAATGCGTCGATTATCGGCCGTGCTGATGCGCGGTGCACGGGCCGTAGATAGAGCGCCGCGATGGCCCTCGATCCAATACTTACTCTCGGTTTTCGCGCGAACAAAATAGTTCAGGATTGTTAACCGCCGGGTCTCTCTCGTAGGAATTTGTGCGAACGGTAGCGCACCAATATCGATAATGCCCGGTTATATGCGACGCGCATTAGCGACGCCGTACGTATTTACGCGCAAATAGATATCGGCGAATATTCACGCGCTCGCCGCAACGATTGTGCTTCGCCATGAGCGAAAATTCCAAAAAGATGGCGAGCAATCGTCGATCTTCTTCGTCCGGGAACGAGCTTCGAGCGTGTGTGACTGCCGATCAAAGTGTGTTATTTCCTTCACACGAATCTGCTTCTGTATTTTATTATTATTCTGTACGCGTTCTTTAGACAGATTCATCGGCTCGCGATTCAAACATTATTCGTGACAATATGATCGCGAATAGACGTTCACCAGCGCGAAACTATCGGAGAATTCAAGTACGACGGAATCGCCAGGCTCGAAACGTGGTGGAAACGAAATTCCGAGTCGGGGAATCGTGTTTGAACAGATCGCAGCGGAGATGACGATGTGTTCCTCTCCCTCGAGAAAGAACTCGAGAAGTTTTTCGCGATCATTGTCTCGGTGATTTGTTGCGGAAACGCAACGCCGATAAATGAGGCTGCATTGAAACAAGCGCAAAAGCTCGTGGCCGCGATTCTCGTCTGATTGCGTCAGGTTTCTTGCCGGGTTTGCGATATTATTGCATTGTTTTCGGATCACGGATCGAAGCGGGCTTTGACGAATGACACCACCCACGCGGGGAAAAAAGCTGATATGCCGCGAGACAAGGCAGAAACTCGCGAAGGATTGATATACGGTGTCAGGTGTTCGATAGCTCGCTCGTGCGCGCGCGCGCGCTCGGGAACGTCAGTGGCATCGGAGGGGCGTAGGGTTTTGCGCGTCGAGCATCCATTAATCCAGCGAATCCCGGCTTATCCGACGGGAATCGACGGCGGCGAGTCGCGTTTGGGCGAGCCAGCGACGCGTTATGACCGATTTCGCACGACGTCCGCTATTGTCCGTCCGGCAAATATGCGCGAGCGCGAACGCGCGCGTACGCCGTTTGCGTTTCGTGTACGCGAGCATATTAATAACTGATAAGTATTAGCTCGGAATAACGAGCCGGCGGGCCGTACGAGATCCGCGAGCGCGAAAATATCCATCCAAGGGTGCACTCGGACCGGAGCGCGCCGCTCGTTCAGCTGCGGAAACGTTCAAGGCGCGGTATTCATCACAGTCGCGACCGTCGGGCATGGGGAAGCACGGCGAGAGCAGCCGGTTAAAAATCAGATTTCAACGCGCGCTTGTAACTCGCGAGCTCGACAGAATCACAAGAACGCGTTAGATCGCAATTCGCCGGCGGCGATGTTCGCGATATACCGAGTTGGGCCGAGCTCTCGAGCGCTATGATAAATGCCGACGACGACTCCGACGCGAGATTTACGCCCGCGATCATCGGGAGAGACCAGGGAGAGACCGGGAGAGACTGCACGAGCGGCCCGACGGGAGCGCGGCGTTAATTCGCTAATAATTGCCCGGGCCATTCGTCTTGCTCGAGACACGTTATCGGTGCTAAAAAGATAACGCACGGGCGGGAATATTCTCTCTCTCTCTCTCTCTCTCTCTATCTCTCTCTCTCTCTCTCTCTCTCTCGCGCGCGGTGAGAAATCCCGCGGGATGAACAATTATCAGATAGAGGAGGCGGGGGGGGAGGAGGCGGAGGAGGGTGCGACGAGCGATGAATAGCGGCCTGACGAGAAGTTCGCGGGCGAAGTTGGAAGTCGCGCGCGGAAACTTTTCTGCAAAATTGGAACGTACATAAGAAAAAGATCACGGGCCACCCCTCGCCCTCCCCGCCCCTCTCCCGGCCTCCGCCGTTGGTAGGATGAACGTCGACGCGGAGTCATGAATGATTCAAACGGCCGTGCGATCGAGTAAACGTAAAATACGTGGCCGTGTATATACATTTTCGTCGTTTCTTCGCTGGCGACTTCGCGAGCCGCGCAATTTGCAATTTCACGTGACAACCAGCTCCCCAGCTCCTCTTTCTCTCTTTTCTCTTTCTCGCTTTCTCTCCTTCTCCCTCTCTTGCTGGGAACCTTAAGGCTACCCTAAGGAACTATATATGATGCTAATTTAATCAAGGATAGAATTGTTCGTCTCCTCATTGGAAAAATGTCGATACGAGACGAGTTGAAGGAGAAGAAAGAAAGAGAGAGAGAGAGAGAGAGAAAGAGAGGAAGAGAAAATATCAAATGCGATATGACGTACTTCTTTTCGCGCTATATACCGTAAAAAAGAACATCGACTGAAGAAATCGCGGAATCAAGGATTATCGCGGAAACTTAGGTTTGCGAAGATTTTACAGTTGTGTCGAATCGACGGAAAGTCGAATCGCGGATGAACAATCTGACGTAAGACTTTTAATTACAAGACATGAATCGAGCGTGAAAGGTTCGCGATTCTGAAACGTAATTGCATGCAGAATACAGTTGTTCTTGCAATCACCAAAAGGTTCATTTAACCGTGTAATGCGAGTAATTCCAGCTCTGGTGGAAGGTTAAGCGAATCGAACGATAAATACCAGCAATAACGCGTCGGGTCAGCTCTACGATCGCCCCGTTGAACCGAATTCCGCGTTTGTTTTACACAAACGATAACAAGCCCGTTTCGCATAAACGATTAAAGAAGCGCGAAAATTTTGCCGATGGGATTCGGCGGGTCCGGTCGATCTGCAAGCGCGCCGTGCAAACGCCTGAAATCGAGTTCGTTCAACTCAATAGATTCCAGTCGTTTCGACGGATCTCTCTTTAAACAACGTACACAACGGGGAGCTGAGGTAAAGTGCACAGAGCGCGACAAAATAAATCTACGGGAGCGCCGCTACCTGCGAGAAACATTTTTATGCAACGTGCGCAGGGAGCGTAGTTTTAAGGATCTCGCCGTCAGTCGTGATTTCCGTAGCACACGTGTAAACCTCGTGGCGACAAATTTCAGCAGCTTACCGGCAGAAATGCGCGATAGGGAAGAAAGAGCCGTCGCCTCGCACGGGGGCGAAGCGGGGCTGGGGCGGAAGCGGGGGCAAAAACGGCGGAACGGAAGTAGCGCGCACCGGGTGTGTACGCCGCGCGGCCGCGTCGTCGGCTGATTTATCGACTCCGATCTCCGGCCCGGCGGAGCGAAGGCGAGAGCGCGGCTATGCGCGGGCCTGGGGAGTCGCGAATGAATTCTGAAAGAGGCAAATAAACTCGCACGCGGTTCGCGGACGACGCGAAAAAAGTCTCCGCCGCCGCCGCCGCCGCCGCGGCGTTCGATTCTGATTACGACGCGCCCGAGAAATTCGCGCTCGCCGACCACGGGCGAATTTTCTCAGCCGCGTCTCCGTCGACGGCGATTTGAGTTAGCGATCGAAGCGCGACACTTTGAGCCACACGAACAATTTTCTTGGGATCCAATTGGGACGCGCGGTTCGATTTCGCCCGAAATGTAGAGCGTATTCAAGTTGGAAGTGTAATGTTTCTGAAATAAGCGATTCGAAGAGAGCGGGAAACTCAGACTTTTCCAGATATTTTCCTCGGTCCCTTCGTTTTACATATTGAAATTTTATATTTATATCATTTTACGCCTGGATTTTATACATGATTTTTTATTCTGCTTAATACAGCAGTTGGCACAAAAATGAGACTCCCGATCGGTACCGTAACCGGTTGATCGATTTTCCGACAAATTCGAGAATTCGGAATCTGTGCTGTATCCGAGAGAATCCTAAGGAATTTCTCCGCGGGGATTTCTCGACACACGCGACCGCGGCTCCAAGAGATCCTTCATTCCGACAGACGGGCGGAAAGAAAAGATTTGTTCGCTCTCGACGGTACGAGTCAATTATTATTTCGGTGACGATTACTCAGCGCAAAGCGGAGCAAACGTGTATATTTGGAGGCGCTCGCTTCTTGCGCGGCGTTATTAATCTAATATCCGTTAATTCATTTCGGAATCCCGTGCATCGCGCCGCATTTTGCGTAGAGGCGGCGGCGCCAAGAATGAGAGAAATCCGAATTATGTGAACGCGAGTTTGTATGCAGTGCAAATTGTAAGCGGCAAAAGCGCATCAAGCCAGCTAAGTGCTGCGGCGACTAAGTTTACCGCCGGAATCCTCTCCGAAGAGGAGTTTCTATTTGTGATGTATAAATAAATAAAGGATCCATTAATCGCGCACTGGTATCCACTGCGGCTTGTTACCAGAACATTTCTCTCTCTCTCTCTCTCTCTCTCTCTCTCTTTCTCTCTGTTTCTCGCGTGCGCGCGACATTTGAGGTTTTCCGTTTGCCTGTCGCGTTACACTGGCCACGACAGTATTCTCACGTTTAATTCACGATACCCTTTTTGTATTCGGCGTCAGCGCGGAAATCCGGGAAATGTCGGAAGAACATCCTTTTGCCAGAAGGTATCTGAAAGATTGAGGTGTTCTTACGGAGACGACGGCGCCACACGATGGTTCGACGAGACGTTCGACCGTTTTTCTCGTTGCTGCTGTACACTCAAATCGATGTTTAAATTTATAACAAGCCTATATGTACTCTCTGTCTCACTCTTTCTCTCTTACGCTGCACGTAATTCCGTTGCATACGTGCTCTACTGAGTCTTCCTGCTTTCGCGCGCGCGCGCGAGCATTTGTTCTTTCTTTTCTCAGAAAAAAAACCTCGCTGCGCAGCCAACGATTGCCAAAGCGACGCAATATCCATGCCCGAACGAACGTCTGCGACTTCCGAGATTCGATTCTTCTCCTTAATTTAAATTGAAGTTAGGAAAGGACGCTTATAGGCACTTAATCGGCGGAAACGGGAGGCAGATACATAACGGGTGGACCGGCGGAAAGTCGATGGAAAGTCTGCGGCCCCGTTCCTTTCCCTTCCAAGTACTCTGTGTCTCTCTCTCTCTCTCTCTCACTCTCTCTTTCTCTCTCATTCTTTTTCCATCCCCTTTCCCGCTTTCTCGAGAACTCGTCTGCTCAGCCTTTGCAGTCGCGAGACGGCGAGTCGAGAATCGATTCTTTTTTAATTACAAAGTAATTTGAATTAACGGTGAAAGGTGGGCGATGGCATAGAATAATCCGAGTTCCGATATAAGAAGACGGAGAAAGATAGGGAGAGAAAGAAAGAGAGAGAGAAAGAGAAAGAGAGAGAGAGAGAGAGAGACCCTCTTCGGCGCTTTCAGACGCTCGTCGTGGGCGAAGCAGCGAAACCGCCCTCGACTTCGAGGTGTTCGCCGTTCTTCCGTTTCGTTCGTTAAAACACATTACCGCGCGTGCGTTTCTCGTTTCGATTAATCGGTCGATCCGATCGGAAACATTATCGAAAGAGGAAGAATGAACCGCTCGCTCTCGGGCAAGAAAAAGAAATTTGCGAGACTCCATTGGTCCGTGCAGTTCCGTTCGCTGTTAAACAGCCGATGTCTTCATTCGAGGAAAATATACAAGGAGATGCAAAATTCTGCGGTCGCTTCTTGAATTATAAGAGGAAAGAAATATTTACACGAGATGTCTGCCGCTTCCATTTTAAGCAGGAGGGGTGACGTTCAATCAAACATTCGTTGGGGAAGAATCCAGAGCAAATTAATCAAAGAGCATGTGGATGAAAGGAACGACGGTGCCCCCGGTGCTTCTTTGCATCGACTCCTGTGCTGATACGTGCTTAATGAGATAACGATACGCACTTCATTATCGATCATCAAACGTCCCTCTTCGCGAATCGTATTTCATCCGTAATATTCGCTGCGAAACAAATATCATCGAAAAGTCCACGGTCGCGTACGCGAAGTTATCTCGACGTGCAAGCTCGACGACATACGCGAATTATTACATGCACGTGGAAATATAACGATGTGAATACGGTTCTGCACAAAAGACAAAAGCCAAAGGAAACTCGAAACCGTGATAGCGGTCGTGAATAGTATTATCAGAAAAATGTCTTTCTCTCTCTCTCTCTCTCTCTCTCTCCTCCTTTTTCACCCCCTCCCCTCTCTCTCTCTCTCTCTCTCTTTCGAGAGAACGTAGGGAGCTTCGTGACACGCGATATTCGATACAACATGGCGGCAGTGTCGCGGGCGAGCGCAAAATTGTTTAATTTCTATAGATCCACGTCCGATGGACATCGCGATTATTCTCTCCACTGGTTAAAACCCATTACGTCACCGCGAGAGAACTGGAGCGCCATGTAAAAGCGCCACTGACAAAATATTTTCCGAGAGCATCCCGAACGTAACGCGGCGCTCGACGCGCACGAATGTGCGCGGTATCCCGTGGAAAAGAAACATAAAATCTTACTTTTTCCAAATAATTGTGTGTGTGTGTGTGCGTGTGCGTAGAAATAAATTACGTAACAAGTGACAACGCAGTGGGAGGAAAAAGTGGTTAATCTCACTAAAATTACGTGCTGATTTTCGGTACGAGCGTATTTTCTGCTTCAACAACAAGAAACAAGCTATTGTAAAAAATTGCGAAAGACCAAAGACATGCACATAAAATTATTATCGTCGACGAAACGACGCTTATAAGAAAAATAACTAAAATTACTTCGCCGACGTGGAGTGACGAATACTCGCGAATAAAAAAAACGCTGTTTCTTCAGGGCGCACGAAAGATAAAGCATACCAATTTTTACGGACGAAATACATCGTTCTCATATTTTGATAATCATTGTGATAAATTTAACGACGTCTCTCGTGAGGATCGTCAAAGATCGCTCGGAGCTTCAGGCAATAAAAGAGAGATAAAGCTATCGTATCCATCGTCGAGATCGACTTTCTCGTAAATGCAGCCTCGCACGAGGAAACTTTATTCCGCGTTTTCGATCTACCTTTTTTTTTTCACGACGGCATCATCGCTCTTTCGGCCGTAATATCAATTGCGGAATATCCTGTGTATACGTGACAGCGAGTGTACGCGAAATTAATAGTTGAATTTATTACCCGGCTCTCTCTCGCGCCGGGCGAACGAACGGCCGGGCTCGCATCGACGAGCTCGGAAACCTAGTATTTCATTCATTAAAGAGCATTATGGCCCGAAGCCCTTCAATTAAAACACAATACACGTGTAGACACGAGCGGGAAAATATATCTCGCGGGCGTAAAGAACTATGGACGATATCGATTGCATCGCCGAAAATTTGTTCCCTCTGTATCTTTTAACATGCTTTAATCAACCCGCCCCGTTATTCGGAGTGCGGCACTATCGATTTTATACAGCCGAAAACGCGTTTTTATTTGACAGCTTTGTTATTCCCCCCGCGTTTATTTGAATTTAATTGAGAGGAAGGCCGTATGTAGAAAATATGAAACATATTCATTATACAATTCCATTTTTCGCTTTCCGCCCTTCGGCTTTATTCCCCGGGTCATCACCTCTTTTTGTTCACGCTTCTATTTGCTACACGCGAACACTCTTCCCCTATATTTATCGAAAAAAGGAAGTGGAAAAAAAAAAAGAAACGAAAAAGAGAGAAAAGCTAAGCACACGCATTCGACGCTGTAGTGTCATCATCAATCCTCTTTCGAAAAAAGTTCGTGTTTCAGCAACTTGGAAAAGAGAAACTCCCTTCGTTGGATTGCCAATCATCGTGCGGGGGTTAATACGATCAGCTAAACGAGGTCAAACACGAAGCTCGTTAAAACGAGTCGGTACAGGGGTATGAAAGGAGGGACGGGGGAGAGGCCAGCGGGTTCTTTCAATTAAAAACTTGTGCCCCCGTAAAAATGCTATGGAGCTTTTGTGTCGAAAGCGCATTAAAGTTTCGTAACATTCCGCGCTCGCGCTTTTATAGGAAATTAATAGTTGAATTCGCGAACGATCTCGCGAGCCAGAGCACGAGCACGAGGAGCTCGACGTAACGTTTCAAACACGATGGCAGAGAGAGAGAGAGAGAGAGAGAGAGAGAGAGAGAGAGAGAGATGGAGAGAAAAAAGAAAAGAAAAAAAGAGGGTGAGAAAGAGAGAGACACACCGCACGGTATCTCACTAGAGAGGGCAAAAATGCCGATTCGTCGTGCGAATGCGAAGTTGCAGGGTCGAGTTAATACACGTTCGATAACGTAACACGCGTTATTCCGGCCAATCGCCATTATTCTTCCGCGGGAGAATATGCGACTGAAACTTGCAGAAGCTTTTTAATGCGCCGTTATTCGCGAGCGTATCGCCATATATTTTCCATTACGAAGTCCCTCTCCCCTTTCATATACGCATGCACGTATGTGCGTATGTGTATGTGTGTGTCGACGCGTTTCGTGTGCATACACGCGATACGCGCGGCGAAATTGCTTAATTTATGGCGCCCGGCTATGCCCGGTGCTTTGTTAACGTATTAGAGAGTGTTTGTTAGAAAGTGCGTTCGATACATGAGCGAGTAAAGCGGACTGGGTTAACTAACAATGAAATTCCACGCATTGTTGCAAAACATGCGCGAACGCACGCGCGCGCGCCGTATTTTCGCGAGGTAAACAGAGCCCGCGAATTTACTTTCACTTGCATAATCAGAGGGCGAGAGAGGAAGAGAGGGAGAGAAAGAGAGAAAGAGAGAGAGAGAGAGAGAGAGAGAAGGGGAGAGAGAGAGAGAGAGAACGGGTTGATACGCCACCGCGCCTTCCCGCCTCGCCCCCGCGGGAAAGAGAATACCCCTGCGCGTATAATTTTCAGGGTTCGAATGCTATCGCGATTAAAATTAACAGACGCGGCCTCTGCTTTCCGTCCCGCGCGACAATTCGATAACGAAAGAGACAATTAAAATGATAATCTCGCATAACCGAGTTCTGCAGCGGATATCAACAATGCGACCGTAGTCGATATCTAATTATGCCAGTGTACCGGGCGAATATTGATTTACTCTACGTCATTGTTGACGCACAAATATGCGGATACGCATACGTATGAGCGAGTGTGCGCTTGCGCGCGCGCCCACCGCTCGGACGTTCGCGAGCGTCGATTTTTCAACTTCTGAGGAAGCACTCCAAATGTTTTTTTTTCCCGAACTCTCTCAAATTTCAATTACGGGAAATTGAATTCGCGTTTGCTGCGCGTAACCGGGATATTAGCGCGGCGCAACATTTTTCCCCGTCGATGCGAGGTGGCACGATTACACGAACCGATCTCTGATTGCTCCATCGCGTAATCGCGGAAATATATCGCTGGCAGGAGAACGATATCGCGCGGGTAATTCGATGATACCTTTCGTATCCGCACTACGCACGGTGAGACAAAGTTCCGCGAACACGACGGGAAACTTCCCTCGTGAGCGCATAAAACGTCAATCCGAGCGCGAATCATCACTCGGCGACCCCGACTCGACACATTCGGAAGTCGAGTCTGAGAGTGTCGCCGATGGCTCTTTCTGGGCGCAACGTCCTTCCTACGATTTCATACGTCGCCTGGTGGAAAAGACGCGGGAACGCGACGCCACGAGGTTCCGTTCCGGCCATCGATCGCTCGCTCGCTCCTTTATACCGCCTCGCTGCTTTTCGGTGGCTTCTTCTTCGCGGAAGAATAGCTCGGCTTAAGTGGTAAATCTTGTCCGCGCGACAACGACCGGGAAGGCGACGACGACGACGACGACGACGACGACGGAGCACACGGCGGCGGTGTTGGTGCGACGACCCCCGCTTGACTAAAGTTGATAGCGGTCGGGCGCAAGCTGAAGCGGAGTTTCCGAAGTTTCGTCCTGACGCGGTACATCTCGATCGAATTCTGTGCTCTGTCGCTCGCCGCTCTTTTTGGCACACACACACATACAAGTGCGCGTGCATTTGCGCGAGGCGGACACGTGTACAGACGATGACATTGCTCGCGTGGGGCTCGTCTACAAGCGCGCACGCACGCACGCACACACACACACACACACACACACACACACACACACACACACACACACACACACACACACACACACACACACACACACACACACACACACACACACACACACACACACACACCCACACACACACACACACACACACACACCTGCTCAGCGACACATAGCCGCAATCGCGACACGATATACGACGCCCGACGTCTCTGCACGTGCGAAGTCGACGCCTCCCGCGCTCGTGGAGATGCGTGTACGTGTAAGTACGTGTACATGTATGCGCGCACCAACAGCTAGGCAGAAAGAGGAGGATGCGCCTGTAACGGGCGTGCAGCATGTGGCACATAAGGCCGAGACCACGGATACATAATGCAAACAGTTTGGGCCAAGCCCCGGTCACAAGTTTAACTTAGTTTGCTACATAGGGTGCAGGGTAATTGCATTTACTCTGACGTCTGTAGGTTCTCGCCACGCGCGATTCCGACCTACCTACCTACCTACTCTCTCTCCCCCCCCCTCTCTCTCTCTCTCACTCTTCATCTCAACCGGCTGTGCGCCGTTCACCGTCCCCATTCCTGCCTTCGGTTCGCGTACAACCACCCCCGCCGCCGACTATCCACTCCTCGTACTTTCCAGGACATCGTAGAGTGTGTGTGCGTGTGTATGAGAGAGAGAGAGAGAGAGAAAAGGAGAGGAGGGTGACGAAGAGCAAGAGAGGGAGCCTGACCGCGAGCCGTAAATGAAGATTCCCAAAACTGCATCCACCGGCCGCTCGGGTCGGCCAACTGCTGCGGACAGTTTTGCGAGGCCGCTCGCTGGCTGCATCGCGCAGCAGTTCCCGCAGTTTGTTATTGGTTCCAAAGGGCCGCGTACAAGACGAATTATTGGCAGCGCGGCAAACACGAGCGCACGATTCAATCGGGTCGCGCGGCCATGGAACGCGAACGCGAGCCGCCGTCTCGACGAGTTATGAATTTTTCCCGCGACAATAGGACGGAGCGCACAATCGGGTAGCTGAGGCTCCGGGATGTTCGAGCGTCTTTATCAAAGTTCGACCGAGTTCTTCGAGAAAGGAGAAGGATCTGTTTCTAACGAAGCCTCAACAACGTCTCGTGTTTATACGTATAAAGTAATCAAACTTTCGAGGGAAATTACGCACTTTGCTGTCGCGATCTTGTCGCGGCGGTTCCGCCGAAGATTGAATTCCAAACAGCCATTGAGGAAAAAGAGCTTGGCATTCGCGACGATTTGGCCTGCAAATAATCGCCGCCTGCAAAACCTGCTCACACGAAAAAGCCACCCTTGTGGCAGATACTGCCACAACGTTACTAGTAGTAATTCTTTATCCGCGTATCGCTACCTTGTTCTTCGAGCAGCGAGGAAATGGTATGGCCAGCGTCGAGAATGACTGCGATTTGCAGCGATCGCGATGACCGAGCAAAACTCACCTTCCGTCTGTCTATGAAAGGCGCCGAAGAAACGGACTGGAGAGCGCGATCAAATCTGCCGACTAACTCGCGAGGCTCACGTGACCGGAAGGGAGATCTCATCCGACGCGCGCGCAATCGCGTCGGAAAACACGGGCCTCGGCTGCCGTTGATAGCCGGGCAGATCACGCAACGCGCGGAAAACGCAGCGGTAACGGCGATGCGCGCCTGGAGTGGTCCCGAAATTCCGCGCTAAACCGCCGTTGTGGTCTCGAGACCGACTGTCGCGGATAGTTGCGCAAGAGTATACAGTCTGGCAGATACATATTCTGCGGCGGCACGAGTTGCTTATTAGTTCCAACGTCTGTATCGGTCCGCCGCCACCGCCATCTCCGCCGCCGCCGCCACCGCCGCCACCGTCGTCACCGCCGCCGCCATCATCGCCGCGGCCGCGTATTCTTGGCCGGTAATATATCGATTCCGTAATATTCCGGGTGTAATTAAAGCGACGTCGTAAATGTCCTCCGTTGACCCCGTGTCGGATCTCTCTCTCTCTCTCTCTCTCTCTCTCTCTCTCTCTCTCTCTCTCTCTCTCTCTCTCTCTCTCTCTCTCTCTCGCACGCGATGCCGCAGACTGCTTAGTTTCCTCCTCCCACCCACGGCTCGCCCCGCTCTACCTGGGCCGCGAGACCGCCAACTTTTCCGCGGCCGGCGGCACCGCCGGACGAATAAATCGGCGCGCCGCGTAATATCCGAAGTTGCGCTCAGTAATTTAATAAGCAAGATTCCCTGGAGCGCGCGAGCAAGTCCGGCCGTTATCGGAACGGCCGAATGTAACATCGCGGCAGTTTTGCAATGCTCCACACCTGCTACTTCGGCCGCCGCTCCGCCAACCGAGGAGCCCCGAGGAGCGCCCTAAGATCGGTATGGACTCTCTCTCTCTCTCTCTCTCTCTCTCTCTTTCGTTATGTGTACATGCATATATTCCTTTATGTGTATATTTGCACGGATGTAGCACGCGCCGCGGAATCTGCATTACGCAAACATAAATTTCGCGTCTGTGAAGACTCCGGGAGCTAACTTCTGCTTGCTTGCGCGCGTTCGGCCGCCGCGTCGGCATGATAAATCTCGACGCGAGCGTTTCCTCTTGTCCGCCGGTCGCGCGAAATTTCGACTTGGACCCTGTGAGCTTCGCGTCTCTAATAATTTCCTCACCGCCCATCGCCGAGATTGGGATGATTATACGCGACGTCCGCAAACATCATTGTCCTGTTTACACTAACTTAAGCCGGTAACTTAACCCGACTGATCCAAACGCGAATTTAATCCAATCGATCCTAATCCTATCTCCTCTTGCACGCACATGATCATCGCACAAAGTCGCGCGCGAGGGTTGCAGCTTTCGACGGCGAGTCCTCTGCGTTCTGCGAAAGCCGATCGCGATGCAATCGAAATGCAGTCGCGAATCTCGTAACGGGAGACTCGAAGTGAGTCAAGAAATGACAGAAAGAGAGAAGGAAGAGAGGGACTGGAGGAGAATAGAGAAAGAGAAAGACGCATTTCCTCGGCAGTAATAAAGGACGGTTTTCGAGACTGCCCGGTCGGACTGCGGTCGTAAAATCACAGCGCTTTCGGACAGAGGCGCCTATATACGTATGAAATAAACGTTGTGGACGCACGTGCGTGTACTGCCGCGCGCGTCCGGCCGCGCCCGCGCCGCGCGCGATGTGTTGTAAAGTTCGTTTCGTGGGGCGACGTGTAATTTCGCCCGGCGCCACTATCGGCGTCGCTTACGCATCGTAATCCGTTATATTACATGGCGCGTATATGCGCGTATATGCACGACCGTCCATTCGGCGGTGCCGTGTAAACTGTCCGACGATGACACACCGCCCCTGTCAAATTCAGAGAATCCGCGGATATCGCGGGGTGGGTGAGTGCGCGAGAGGGCGGGCGGATACAAATAAAAGGAGAAAGAGAAACGGGGTCAGCGCAGCCGGCAGACCGATCCCCGAGGTGGGCAATTAAAAACAGACAGAGGAAGAGAAAAACAGATAGATAGAGAGAGAGAGAGAGAGAGAGGGAGGGAGAGAGAGAGAGAGAGAGAGAGGGAGGGAGGGAGGGAGGGAGGGAGGGAGAGAGAGAGAGAGAGAGAGAGAGAGGAAATAGATCGACGTTCGTTGTTCCAGTCGGCGTTGACGCAAAAGCGTGCTGCTGATTTTTATTAAAAGCTACACACACACAGACACCCGGAACCGTGTTCGCGCACGCTTCATGCGCTTGTTAATTCGCAGTGAATTACCCGCATTCCTTGCCCACGTCTCTCTTCCTCCCGCTCTCCCTCTCTCTTTCTCTCGTCGTGTCTCGTCGCTTAAACCGAGGTAGCTGGATATTTCGAGAAATTGCCGTCTCACGTTTCGTTCGTATTTAAATTCGCCCGAGAACAATATTAAATTGTAAGAGCGCACTCGAGAGACACGTCCTAACTGCCTAACGGCGGCACACGTGGGCGACAGAGCGCTAAGTAAAACAAGTAAAGCGCAGGCCGGAAAGAGCCGGGAGAGCCTTTTCGGCCCCTTCGGCTACCTGTCGACCTGACGCACACGAAAGCCGGCCGCGGCATACGGCGAATGTGCCGATAAAATTGTGCGATATCGATATGTCATTTTAATAGCGCGGAGACTCGACACAATTGACGAGATCATTTTTATTTCACTCGCCGCGACAGTCGCGCGCGTTCGTTCACGCCGCAACGTCGTTTCCACGGTCGGGCAACAATGCTTCGGCGCAAGCAACTAGGCCCTCCGCGCGTTATTCCGACAATCGCGTCGCTGGCAAGAAAGCGTTCTCTTCAAGCGTTCTCGTGTCATACGCGGAATATTACGCGCGTTAAGTCGAAGTACAGATCGTAGAATAGCCCCGTGGCGGGGGAAAGTGGGGAAAGTGGAGAAAGCGCGAGCACGCGCGCGTGGAAAAAGCACAATTCTCTCTCTCTCTCTCTCTCTTTCTCTCTCTCTCTCTCTCTCTCTCTCTCTCTCTCACACACACTCAGCCCAACAGTACTGTATAATTTGACCGAGGGAAGAATGTAGCGCTGCTTAGCTGGTTAAAGCGTACACGTCGACCCAGCCGTAGAAAGCGCATTATCCGGGGGTAAACGGGGCGACGGAGCGACGGGGGATGGTAGAGCACGTAGGTAGGTAGAGGTTCGTGCTTCGCGCGTGCGGCACTTCAAGCCTGAACATAGCGCGGTGGCTTCCGACCCGTCAAGAGGTTAAAGCTCTTAGCCTTGCTACTGGATTAAAGCCCTTAACCGTAATAACCTTAGCTGTGTACAATACTGCCAACGGTAGTTGGGAACAAGCAAGAAAGCCGTCGATGGGAGCCGCGCGCTTGATCACGACGACGAATCCGATGGGGCGATTTTTGCCGGCGTTTCCGCCCCCACATGAAACGATTTCACGTCAGCTAGTATGTACTATCCGCCAGTAGGCGCGGACACGGAAACGCGAGGAGCGCACGGAAAGCGCACTCGCTCGCGATTTCCGCAAGAAAGAAAGACGAAAACCCCCGGCCCCGGTGCGAAACAAAAGCCCTCGCTCGCGCCCTCCTCGCCCGTCGTTTGCCTTTGTACGCCTTTGTTCGGGCACGGGCAAACAAACAGGCGTTGACACACCCGATGTTGAACCGATCGCCGCGCAAAATATGGAATAGCGAGCGAGTGCGAGTGAGGGTGTGAGCGGAAAGTGGAGAGAGAGGTGCAGAAAGAGAGAGAGAGAGAGAGAGAGAGAGAGAGAGGGTGCAAAATTCTCATTGAATTACCTTTTATGTTTTTACTGAAAATTCGCGAGCCTCGTCGACGATGCGCGTAGCGACTCCTCGAGCAGAGTAAATGTTTGCGCGCAGAAATATATTCGGCTGTATTTATGCAATCTCTTGAAACTTTTACAACCGCATCGCGCAGACCACTCCGTTGTCTTTGCCCTCTCCCCTTTTTTCCGTTTTCCTTCAGTTTCTCGGAGTTTGTCGAAGGAAACCCGCTAGGAGGCTCTTCGTCGTCCTCGCATCTATCCGCGGTTATCCGTCGCGGTGAATTATTTATTGAAATAAAATTCGTCGATATAGAGTAAAAATCCGAGCGAATGATCGATAACTCGATTTTCCGCTTTCAATGGCTTACACCACCTTTCCCGGGTCGGGGCTTTCATAGAGACGCGACGGAGGCTGACGCGGCGCGACAAAAGCTGGGAGCCCTTCTTTGTTCGGAAGAGTTTGCAGTTCGCGCCAGATTCCATTTGATATTTCGATAATTTCCGACTCATGGCTTTCCCGGGGCGTCGCTCCGCGCGCTCAAGCTGCAGGCGAGCGCGTCGCCGCGTTTTGCGTCTCTGTGCAGATGACGGCGTTTAAATGGCTGCAAAGCCCTCCGTGAGCGCGAGCGCGTTGTGTGTAAGAGAGTGTTAAAGAACAGATAAACGTCGGAGGCGGCGGGAACAATTCGCGAGCGTTCATATTGCAGCCGCTCGTGTACGAAGGAACGCGCAACACCGAAATAAATATCGGCGAAAGAATTGCTCAATTACACTTGCTAATTAAACATGTAATTAATTAAATCTAAAACAGCGCACGCGACGCCGCGCACGTAAAAGCGAGCGTGCTAGACGACCAGAACATTTTTCACATCCGATAATTACATATTTCTGGCAATTAAATTCTGTGACTTATGTAAATCGCTATCTAAATGGAATCTCCTTTTCTCTCTCTCTCTCTCTCTCTCTCTCTCTCTCTCTCTCTCTCTCTCTCTCTTCGAGACAAATTTCAACTTTCCCTCGGTTAAGCCGTAATTACGCAGATACGAGGTCACGAATACCAAACCGACCGTCAAGATCCATCTATTAAAGTCGTATAAGATATCAATGTGTACAACGCCCGCACGCGATTTCATCCAAGTGTTTGGACTTTTTCACTGTATATAATCGCAACGGTGAAAGAACACGGTGTAGACAGACAGAATGTTGCTGTAATGTGTTAGTCGATATATGATAACTGTGAATGCATCCCTGCAGTTTTTCGTTACAACGACAACAAGTAGATACAGTGGGCGCCGAAAATAACCATGATTTCAGTGACACTAACCATTTTCCTCCCTCGCAGTGTACACCGCGTGTATACGCACAGTGCACACCCGTTCCTCATCGCAATTTACTTCATCGAATAACGCAATGCGCGCGCGCACGCTCTTACAACTGCAATGGAAATAAAAGCGCGTCGCGAAATTATCTCCGTTTGTCTAGAGGGCTTCGCGCTCGTCGACGCGCAACTTCGCGCGTCATAATCGTGTTTTTAGTAGACGTCGAGCGCGCAACGCGACGCGATGCGCCGCCGTTTTCTATGGACTGTCACGAATCCGCCGAGTGCTCTCGAGAAGTTAAGAAAGCGCGAATTTGAAGCGCGTCGCAGTCATCCCCGTCGAGCCACCCCATCGGTTGCGTCGCCGCCACCGTCGTCGTCGTTGTCGTCGTCGTCGCCGTCGTCGTCGTCGTCGTCGTCGTCGGCGTCATCATCACCCCGAAAGCGTGAAATATTACCGAGCGCGCACGCGATTTTATAAACCTCTCCTTCCGTTCCTCGTCGCACGCTGCTTCATTGAATAACGATGGTTCGCGGATTCACGCAACTTCCCCGCAAACTTCCATTCGCGCGCACTTCGGCCGCGAACTTCCCCTAACCAAGATCTCGCGCGCAGAGCCCCTTCATCGTTACGGCGACGGAAGAATGCGTCATTACAGGCGCGAGGTGAGGTTACAATGTAAGCCGCAGCCGAGTGAAATCATCGCGAACGATTACGTATCCGTGCGAGAACGCAGGCTTGTCACCCCGGAAGTGGCTTCCGGAAAGATTGACTTCTCGATTCTCTCTTGTCAAATCTTGTTATTGTCTGTTATATACCGTAAATTATTTTATTTATTCATTTATTTTTATCCATTTATTTCATTCATTTATTTATCGCGAGAGGAAGCGTGCAAAAGGAATCGCTAAAAGTCGCTCTTAGCACACAGGTACTTTTCCATTGTTGCGAGAGGAACATTTAGCGATTTTCTCCCTGCCGTTTCTCCCGCGATAAGTGGATAAATGAGAAACCGCGCGGCCACAATGTACTCTCCTGGCCTAATTTGCCTCGACCTAGCCTATCGCACGTCGTGAAACTGTTCGATTCCTTTTCCAGGTCAGTCTATAACGCATAAAACAATGCAACATCGTTATTACGCGTCATCTCGATGCGAAGGGCGCGGCGCGATACGGTCGCGAAAAACTTCCTTTGATGTGCGCGTTAAAGCGCGCGCGCGCGCGCTTTCCATTCGCGATGTTGTGTAATGTAAATGCGGTGAGTCGCGCGGCAACCGCGTTTTAATGGAGCTATCGGCGCTCACGCAGCGGATAACGATTATCGATATACGCGGTGCTCGATGTAACAGCGAAAATTCAAACATTACGAATACGGGTTGCGCGCATACACGCCCGGCGCGAAGCGACTAGTAACTTCGTGAATCTCGATTACAAACCGTCGAGTCGCGCATCGACTCGATTTTCTCTCAAGTTATCCGCCCGTTTATTCCGCGTTCACGCCGTTTACTCGCCGCCATTTGTATTTAGCTCCTCGAGCAACAGCGGCGGATGTCGAGAAGAGGAGGAGCAGCAGCGGAAAACAGGATGCAGTCGCGACAGACGTTGATGTTAACGAGCACGGCTGTCGTCGCGTAATTTATTAATAATGAGCACCGCGCCCGCGCGTCGTATTAATATCACGCGTTTCGATTCTGAAATAATCGCGCCAGATGAAAAGTTCGACACGCGATTATGCGACACGCGTCGCTCGTCCGCATAATCGCAACAGCTGTGGACAAGGGGGCGGGATGGAAGAACCGAGGAGGTTGATGAGCGACGTAATATCCGTTCGTATTCCGATCCGTTACAGTCGACGTGATATTTACGAACGGTTTTGCCGACGTTCGTTCATTTCGACCGCGGCGCGCGCGACCGACTCCCACTTGATCCCCCAGTTTCATTTCCATCTTCGGGCTCTCTCTTCCTCCCCCTCGCGAGAGAGAGACTTTTCAAAACTCGCACGTGCCTCCGCAATTAACTCTTTGCAGCCAAAGTCCGGGATATTTCCGGCACGAACGCGCGCGCCGCTTGTTTAGGTGGCGCAGCCGCCTTATCTTATCGTACTGCACACACACACACACAGTTTATACGTTGTATAACAAATATAATAAGTAAATAATTATCTGTGACATATGTAAAATTCGTACAACGATCAGTAGACAATTCACTAATGGAAGATCAATTAGGTAACAGGCGACAATCAGGTAATCATCGCAACACACTTGTACCCGAAAATCAAGACCTCGTATCGAGATTGTTTCGAAAAAAATGTCAAATACAACAGAGAAAAATGATAATACAAAGTAACATGAGAGCGGCAAGATATTAATAAAAAATAATGTAAGAAAGCGTAATATTATAACATACGATAAGAAACATCGTCTTTATCATCAGAATACAATAATTTACTTAAATAGAATTAATTTCATGGGCTTTTTCCACACAACCATAATTGATTGAGCCTATGTCTCCCAGTGTGTGAGCGAGAAAAATTCTCACCAACGCGATCCCCATGCTAAAAGGTATCACGACCGCAAAGAGCTCAATTCACTTTGCGGATCAACGACATCGCGGCGAGATCAGCTCGCATAACCGTTCCGCTTCGATCGATCGATTCTATGCTCTGGATTCTTATTCGCGCGAATTGATATTTTCGCCGTTTCGCTGCGACAATCGCGGCAGATCGAGCGTTTCGTTCGAACCGGCCCGGAACTCGATTAAGCGCGACTCGATTTTGTGCAATAACAATAATCATTCGCGCACGGCGCGGTGCGGCACGGCACGTTCACTAAAGCGCAAATTCTAGCAATTGCGCCCTTCGAGAATGAAATTTGAATTCATTCGTCACGCGTCAATGTTTGACACGTATTGCGAGAGCCGCGAGCCAGAGAGAGAGAGAGAGAGAGAGAGAGAGAGAGAGAGAGAGAGAGAGAGAGAGAGAGAGAGAGAGAGGGGGGAAGGGAGAAGGGACAAAGAGAGCCACCCCCGCTTACTCTCGAGCTGAGTAAAACGCGCGACGGTTATTTCGATACAACGCCGCAATTATCGCGAGTCGTGATTTTATAACTTCGACTAATTGCTCAATTCAATTAAACCAACCGTCATTGTAAATTAAATCCCCGGTATCGGGGACGCGCGGTACGTTGAACCGCTCGTAATTATTAAATGAAACTCTGGCCTCCTTTCCGCGATCATCCCTTCGGCCATAAAAGCCGCTCCACCCCGCCGCCGCTTTTCTCGCTCTGCCGGTATGTGTAGAAGAGGATAGAGAAAGAGGGGAGGGGGAAGGACGCTGGAATCTCTCGATCGAACATTTATTCCGTTTATAACGCCCGCGTTCTTACGCTTCGCTACTGCTATTCGCAAAGTCCATCCGCGGCAACAAAGGCTCCGCTTTTTACGCGTTCGTTGATTCCAGCCGTGCCTCGTGTGTGCTCGTTAACGCTCAAGGCGAGGGGTCGACTTCCCCGTCGAGGATTAACTTTCCCCTCCTCGTTCTCCTCCTTCTCCTCTTCCTCGATGGAGGGACTGACCTCCTCTCTGTTAGTGTATTTAATTATAGTTCTTTGACGCAGTTAATTGCTTTGCGCGTCATTTCCGTCCGCTCGCCGGACGCAAGATTCCTTCGAGCACGCGAATACATCGGTTATGTCCGTATTGAAATCATCGCGAAAAGCATCCCGACGACGATGATGTTTCCCGTCGTGCATTCACAAAAAAGTATATAAAAGTATGCGAGTAGCGGGGTGGCGGCGGTGTACGCGCCGGCGAATACATGACGTTGCCGCGAATATTCGAGGACGATGCGAGGCCGACATGCTGCCGCCGCGTCGATTACTCGAATGTTAAACCCGGAATGTTGATACGCGTAAATTTTCGAATGAGGTGTCATTTTTGGTGTGCGTACAATTCACTCGAAGCGAGCGGACTCGATGACCCGGCGCGATGGACTTTCCCCTCACCGTGCGACTTCGCGCCGAATCGACGCCGAATCGAGCGTCAAAATCAAACGAAAGTCTTGACAAGCAAATGTAATTGACGCTTGTAGGAGCGAGGCGCACAGACACACCGCTCGTCGCCGAGAAATTAGTCACAAAGGGCGGCTCGTCCGAGACAATATCAGCGGATGCAATAATAACCATCGCTCAGCCGCACGCACTTACGGAAATTGCGTGTACATCGATACTCCCCGCCAATTGCAGGAGTCCCGATAGTGTCACGTCTTATCGGAGCCGTTCTCTCACAATTATTGAGCTTCCAACAGAACCGCCCTGCCACAATACACTCGCACAATACGGCCACCGCTAAACTATTGTATCCGAAACGAGGCGAACCTAGCTACCTAGACCACACCAGCCACCCAGCCACGGGACTCGGCCGAAAGCAACACAATCGATGAAAGTGCTCTCGAATCACGCGGGTTCGCTCGCTCGCGAGGGTGAGCGCGTGGTCAAAGTATCGCTGCACGCGCGAAAGCGGAAGCAGAGGGGAAAAGGGAGGAAAAACGAAACGCCCTTCTTTCGCCTCTCTGCGATTCACACGCACGTGGTCGGGCCGCGCGTTAAAAACGTGCCCAGTCCACCCTCCGGGCTCGGTTCGCGAGATTGTGCGCCGAAATTAGGTCAGTATTGGTAAACGGGGAACAACGCGCGGAGGGAACCGCGACAAACTCGCCCTATTCGCCCGCCGACCACCGTCGGTACACACACGTCACGTGTCTGTGCGCGTGTGCGTGTGTTGTGTGCGTACGTGCATGCGTGTGAGTGTGTGTGCTGTAATTTGACCTCCTTAGATCCGACCAATGTGTGTTCCGCCGCGTCACACAGCCGGTGCGAACGCACATGCGTGCGTCGCTGTGTGAGCTCGGCACATACGTGTGCCGCTACGTTTGTGTTACATGCGCGCTCGTGTGTGTGTGTGTGTGTGTGTGTGTGTGTGTGGGTAGGTGTGCATATCTCGTACCCAATGCACCAGCGCCGGCCGCTCGCCCAGCCAGCGTCCCTATTGAGCCCATTACCGACAGCTCACGACGATCAGCAAAATGAACACGATCGGTGCAATTCGATATAACCCGTCCAAAATGCGCGCTCCACGCTCGGCCAACAGCGTTGCGGTCGGAGCGGAGCTTCCCGAGTGTACATATGGACAGATTTGCGGCCCTAGGAACCCCCGGAGGGCCATCCCCTCGGTCCTCGGTCGCGCTCGCGAGCCTGCCGATAGTGGGTGGCTTTCTGTTCGCAGCCTGGCCATTGTCAACCGCGGATATTTCGCATAGCCTGATCGCGCAATGTCCGCGCCGAAAGCCGTCGATAAACGACGATGGTAATTAGCGCGCGTCGCGCGACTCCCGGAGGCGCGTTGTTCGGCCCGACCGGAGCGGAGCGCGCAGCTACCCCTTTCGCGAGGATAGGGTAGGCTTCGCCCTGTGTGTGACTGTGGAGATGTTTTTTCTCCCGCAATTGTACCACTCGGAACAGTGGTGGTTCTCTGGGTAATGATATTCCTCGGAATAATCGCGACAGGGAGATCGACGCGGCTCTGAGAGCTCTTGGCTGCGCGCATCCCCCGACGTTAAAGACACAAAGACGTTGCAAGAGACACAAAAGATCCGCGCCTCGCTAGTGCGAATCTGTATTCCATGTCTGCCAGCGGCTTACGCGTTATCTTGTAACTGATGTTTCGTAATAGTGTGGCGCGGCGCAACGCGCATGCCATGTGCGCTCTTTGTTTATGTCGCTTTCGAGATTTACAAACGGCGCATAAACATGAGAATGCCCGCGAAAGCTTTGCAACGATAAAAGGTCGAGGGGGAGAGCACAGCGGCGCTGCATGCGTTTTCTTTCTCTGTGACCGACGCGCTCCTCACGCGAGGCGGAACAATTAAAAAATGCACCTTCGGCCACCGATACTCCTGAAGCCGCGCGCGTAAAGCGCGAGATAACGTTATGCCGGGCGAGACGCGTTACGCCTTCGGCAACGATGCGTGTAACCTGTTAAGCGGCTGAATATTTTGCTGAAAGTGATACCTCGCGGCCGGTGCGCGGCGCATAATTTGGCACAGACCGATGTTACGTTATTATATCCGCGCCAGCTATTAAAGGGTATATGTTTTAAATGGACGTCAAGTCGGAGATATTGCAGCGTACGGTAAACATCCACTTAATATATACAGCTAATCGAGAGATTAAAGCAGTGATTCCTCCTATTATCCCTGCATCTCTGCATCTCTGCATCTGCATCCTCCGTTAGCGTAATATATCGCGGGATAAGTCGGGAAAGATGATACGATTATGTCGTAATTTCTGTCGCGCGATCGCAGCGACGATCTGCATCCCGTTGTCATCAACGATGACAAAGCAGATTTCATCAGCGATGAAAATGAAATTTATTTATGTGATATCTGATTGTTCCAACATTTGTTTTTATTTTTCTTTTTTAATTTTGAGATGAAAGTTTAGAAGAAAGTAAAATAGAACATCAATAAAGATTAAAGTAGAATAAATATGTAAAAATCTCGAAACAACTGGCGAGTTTTCATTTCGGTGGCCGAGTCTTCCGAAAAGTGGCGTCAGAAGAAGATAAATCGGAAGACGAGTGAATCTCGCTCGTCATTACAGATGCAGAGTTAATCCGGTTTCTCATCCCAAGCCGCCATTCCCTTCTCAGCGAATCCACTGACGACCGCAAAAAGGTTGTTTGTGCTGTCGCACCTTCACCCATCCCTTCCGTAGACGCGGAGATGATAAAGACGAGTGTGACCGGGGCAGGATGAGCGGGACCGACCGGCTGATACGCTTTTGTTGTCCGTCAAATGAGCAACAAATAACGGCGTATTGTTCCCGCGAGTGCGCACGGCGTGCGTACAAACGAGAGTTTGAGCTTAACGAACGACGGCGGTGGAGGCACGGGGACGATTGCGGGCTGGTTACCAGCAGAGGGTGGTGGAGGAGGCCGGCAACGGGGAACGGGGATCGGAGAACTTTTCAAGCCCGCGGAAACAATGCCAAGAGACGGGCGACAGCCGGTTTAATTAAACGCATCGTCAGCTCTGTATGGCAACGCTATGCCAACGCGGCGTTACGCGCGCATTGTGCGCGCGTATGCACCAGCACACGTAAACATACACGTACGGCCGGCGGATTTTACGCAAAGAGTGGCTCGGCGCGGGGGTGAAATTGAAAGAGAGAGAGAGAGAGAGAGAGAGAGAGTGTGTATGTGTGTGTGTGGGTGTGTTGTGCATCGTGTGGAGATAAGTAAAGCGGAGGAAAGCAAGCAGCCGACGGGCTGGTTACGAACGGAATCCGCAACGTGAAGCGTTTGAATAAATAGAGGCCCGACGAGAGAGAGAGAGAGAGAGAGAGAGAGAGAGAGAGAGAGACAGAGAGAGACAGAGAGAGGGACGTTGAAGAGCGCGGGTGGCACGAGCGTGTCTGGCGGACGTTAAGCTTGCACGTTGAAATTCTACGAACGAATTAGCCGGTGTGTTTCAAAGCGTGCGATTAGATTGCGGTCTGACTCGAGGTCGAAGAGCGGACACGGGCGGCCGCGCGTGATGAGAATCTCGATCGAACGTCGTTCGTCCCCAATGAGACGACCGCGAATCGCACGTTCATCACGTCCTTGTCAGAGGCACGAATGAAGAAACAGCCGAGTGAGAAGGGTGGGTGGATTCTTGGGCCTGTGTTGGAACGTCGTTGCTCGAAACTTGTTCTTACCGCACTCAGGTCTGGATCCGGAGTCTTATTTGATTTTCCAACTGAATTGTCTGCAATCCCGTTAAATTTGTCATCGTGATTCGATCAAGATATTTATATCTAATTTTAAATTGAAATCTGAACAGCTCGCTGTTTGTAGCACAAGTGTCAAGTAACGACTATTAATATAGATTTGATATTACAAGTTCAATATCAACACAGATTCCCAGCACACGGACTCGCGTTTCGTAAATAATTACATTATTGATAATTGGTAATTATCGCGATTGATAAACGTCATGCAACTCTAGGAATTTCGGTAAAAATATTGTCTCTTCCGAGAAACTAATCCCAAGGGAAACAATCCAATTTCGGCTCTCATGCTCGTCTCTTGATATATTTTAGAATTCAACATGTTTTTATTAAAATTCAAAACAAAATTCGAGAGAGAGAGAGAGAGAGAAAGAGAGAGAGAGAAGGAGGATAAGAATACTGAATATGATTGGCTGCGTCATCTTGATATCTCGCTCTCGATATTTCGCTCCGTTGGCAGTTACGCTTTTCGCTCGTATCGAAATCAACCGCGAGCACGTAAGCGCGTGTTATGAAAGAACACCTATGAGTTATGAGAAACACCTGTTTGGCGCGTGCGAAATCTCTCCTTGCTTCAGACACGGTTTGCCCTCTCGCCGAGTTACCTCCGCGAGAATTCCCGCTGAAATTTTTACGCCATTGGAAGGCAGTGCGGAAATCCGCGAGTTACGTTTCAATCCCTTTGCGCGTAAGCGTTACAGATGGCGATACGAAGATGTAACGATTAAATGGCTATGCAGAGAATCGCGTAATGAATGTCCGAGGGGTAAAGTCAATATCGCGATAATAATTCGCCGTCTCTCGGGGGCTAATAGGATTTTCTCCATCGGAAGCGAAAGACAGCTTGCCGCGGCCGCACGGCGGAGCTTTTGATGTTGTCCGAAGCGTGCGCGCGAATTTTATGTACGAGTACGCGTATACAAGTGGAACGATCGTCTCGAAGAGACGCGTGCGTGACGCGCCGGGAAATTAAGTGGATTCGTCCACCACGCGAATCTATCGTGTAATCCGGAGCGTCGCGGGTTTACGATAGCATTACATCCGCTTCGGCTAAGCGGCAAAGTCGGCAACAAATGGGCGCGTTCAATTTATCAGAATTACCAGCACAAATTTCATCATTCATATCGCGCGCGAGATTTGCCGTGCTGCGGTGATTTAAAGATTCAGCGAAACCCGCCGCGACAGCGGCTCATTTAAGGGACTTTGCACATTCGCGGCACGCCGAGCGATGCCGCGAATACTTTCGCAATTAAATCAACGCGTAACAAATGCGTCTTGATTTCGTAATGACACTTTGTCATTGCGCGCGACATATACAGCGAGTGGAAAAACAACACTCTCGATATTTTACGAAACGACTTCAATGTAAACAGAAAGAGAGAGAGAGAGAGAGAGAGAGAGAGAGAGAAAGAGAGAGGAAGAAGGGGGAAGTTATTACGGTTATTCGATATGTTAATGCAAACATATTCCGACGGAAAATTGTTGCAGCGTCGTAATTACGCTCTCGCGTAGATCGAGCGCAATGCGAGAGCAAGCGGAATGCGACGCGTTCTCGCTCATGTGTGAAACACGCGTGATGTCGCGTGTGTCCTCCCGTAATGAGGGCATTATAACATTGTTTAGGGTAACATTAATTAGACGACATGATACGACGGCAAGGACATTAAGTTAACGTTCATTCAAAGGGCTGTGATTATCGCGCGTTGGCATAACCGATTAGCCAAGATTACAAAGCTTGTCTTTTGTATTGACATTTATTGCGAAGCCTCGAGCGCATGCGTGCGCATGATTTGTAACGGGAGCACAGAGAAAAGCCGCAAAACCAGCCGTATTGGGTGAATTCGCTGTGCGTAAAGCACCTTCTTACTCTACAAGCGTCTTAAACGCATAAGCATCTTATATTAATCGGAACGCCGGTAACGAGAACGCAGAGGGCGAGAGAGAGAGAGAGAGAGAGAGAGAGAGAGAGAGAGAGAGAGAGAGAGAGAGAATGAGAGGTGGGAGGGGGAGGGGGAGAGAGCAATATCCCAATCCCTATTAATGTATATCTCTAATTGTTGAGTAATGCGCGCAAACAACGGACTATCGATCTAGCTCGATCGCGATCGGTAACAAATTTGCGAGATTAACAAGTACAGGCAATAACGAAGTTAACATCCTTCGCTCGCAATATCAACAATTGTTTATTATCATCTGATCCGTGGTCCGAATTCTGAATTTGAATTGATATTGGATGTCAATATCGGATGTGATATTGGAAAAAAATTTGGCATTTAACAATGGCTCAACATGGGGCTGTAAAATGCTCTGCCTCCATCGATATTCCTTTGATACACGGGGCCAGCCGAAACATTTCGTTCGATCGTGTCAGAAAAGAAATATTTTTTATCGCGCTCTTCATGTACTTTATCGCGCACTCAATATCGCGCACGAAAAAGGATAATTATCAATATCTAAGAAGTGATATAAGAGTGTCTGGTATATATTGCAGAAGCGTTCACTGGCTTACCGTCGAAGAAAGCAGAAAATCGAATTTAACTCTCGACTGACCCGATGATTCGCCAAATTTCAGCATTATACTATTGCTCATTAAGCTAACAACGGTGTCATCGTTTCAAAGGAAACATCCGTAGAGTCAGCTTACGACCACGCTCGCCTTGATTAAAAGGCTAAATTTTCTTTGCTTCTGGACGACAATGCTCATCATGTAACGACGCGACGCGACGCGATGAGATTGCGAGTTTCGTCGCGCGTTTCTCTCGCTCGTTTGTTTCCCTACTAAGGAGAAATACGATAACGTTATCCCGCAATCTCGCGGTATCGTTTGCAAGTTCTCCGCACTTAATTCCACGCGTGCTTGCGTCGTCCGCTGGCCGCTCGCGAGCACCGTAAACTTTCGTGCAGCCGTTGTACGCGTCTGGCTGACCGAAGGTATTCTGCAGGCGGTTCGTTGCAACGCGAGAGAGGAGAGAGAGAGAGAGAGAGAGAGAGAGAGAGAGAGAGAGAGAGAGAGAGAGCGAGCTCGGAAGGGAAAAAACCAAAGAAAAAATCGCGAAATATATAGAGCCGCGTCGACAACGCGGCTGAGGGATGAAGCTAGGAAGCTTCGAAAAAGAGCACAACGAGGAAGCAGCGGCCGCCGGAGAGCCGACGGAAAAAGCGATAAACACGAACTGCACCCTCTGTGCACGCGATCGCGCATTTTCCAGCGCTAAATGACCGCCGATTTTAAATAATCAATCAATGGACTGTGCCGTAACAAGTGCTCCGGCGGACGACTCGGCTCGCTCCCGAGAGCGTACTTCCGCTCGGGATTTTGAAACGGCTAAACGAAAGAACAAATCGCGCACGGATTGTGCTTAAAAAGCTCTAAAGCTCCGGGAACAGTATAATGATAATCGGGCTACTTTTCTCGGCGATCAAACAAGCCCGTAAAGTGTGTCGATATAAAGAGGAAAAGTTGGTAAATGAGTTTCCAAGCCTTGATTCTAAAGTTTTAATTTCAGCTTAACCCCCGAGCCCTGAAATTTCGACTCTACATTAATCCTGCAAATTCTGTCGGACTTGAAGGACCGGAAGGAGACCCTCGAGATACAATAATATATAGATCGTTGTCCTACATTGCTGCTGTAACGAGTTTACTTACTGTCGTTTTCTCAACGTTAAGGAAACTCCTTCTTTCTCACCTTTAAATCTTCAAATACTAACTGAAAGATTTAAGAGTGGTAAAATTCCTAGCGTGTCAATACAAAATAACAAAGAAGTTATGAATGGAAAAAAAAGTAGGCTGTTTCATTCTCCTACTAATTCTATCGTTTACCTACATCAATTATTTAAAATGTTGACCAGTCGCAAGTCCGCAATCAAATATACGTATAGTGATTACGTGACTGTCATATTATTCATTGAAATAAAAAAGAACGATTAAATACAAATTGAATATCGATATCAATCGAGCATCAAGTAATGTTGAAAGTAAACCTTTATGTAATTCTGAACGTGTAGAAAACGACGATAAGTAGTCGTTCCTAATATCGAAGAACAATAGCCCATATAATGTTATATCCCGAGATTCTCCGTTTGGCTCTTCAAGTCCGATAGAATTCGCAGAGCCAACGTAGAGCCGCGATATTCCCACTCGGCTAAGCCCGCAATTCCCACTACCTACGAAAGTGGAAATACGTTCGGCGAAACTTGTCGAGCTGTTTTTTCGGCCGTTTCACTTCCTCAGCATTCTCGAGGGCATCTAATATCGAACACCCGGTATATACGCGGTCATGCACGCGCGCGCTTTTTTCTCCTCGCGTTCATGGAGAAGAGACCTTAGCCCGGGAACACACGTTGGCGAAATTTATTCGTCTGCACGGCCTCTTAAATCACGATCCTCTGCCCGATCTCGCACCCCTTTCGCGCAGCGCCACGTGCACCCACGTGCTCGCCCGTAATCACCACCACCACGTCATCGTTTCCTTTCGCCCTCTTCAGCATCCCTTATCTCACCCGCACCCCCGCCCCGCGGCTCGGCCGACGCCGGCTGCTGCTGCGAACGACAGTGCATATTTTATTTTCAAAGCCGACCGCATTGACAATTTGCAGGGACGTTATGTAAATGCACCGTCACGTACGCGCAACCAGCGCGTTCTTCCCTCCGGTGAGGGTGACGAAACGGAAGAGACGGTCGCGGGAAGCGATGGAGGATAAAAGCGGGAGCGGTCGTGTGAAGGATAAAAAGAGAGAAGGCGACAGATAGAGAGAGGAGCAATGGGGGGAGGTTTTGTCGGCATCCGATCGCTCGGAAAAGTGCATCGCGCGAGACTCTCTCTCTCTCTCTCTCTCTCTCTCTCTTCCTTGTCGCGCGACCCTGTGAGATGCGACGCGTCGACGAAGAGGAAGAGCCGCAAGCTACATGGGGCTCTCCGGTGAGGTGCATGCTGCATCCAGATGCGCGATGGCTCGCCGCTCTCGAGGACTGCACGAAAATAATGCCGTATATGGCACGAATAAGTGAATGAGCGCGCGCGCATTGTATGGATACGTAGACGTGTGGGTGCATATGTGTATGAAATAAAACGTCGTGCGCCGAGTCAGTGGATCAATCGGCGAAGAAATTGTTTTCATCTGACGCGACACGATGCACAGAAAAGACGAATCGCTCGAATTAAAATGGTAATAAGAACCAAACGAAATACATCTGGTTTTTACGATTCAGATTCGGTTTCAAGAAACGGAGATCCTGTCTCCTTCAATCAAAACGCGCCTGGTTCGTTCCTCGTCACGTCAAGTCAGCCGATCGTTTTCCTTTCGTGTTCAGATTTTACCGAAAAGTCGGTCGAACGGACACACATTTAGCGCCGGACATTTCGCGCTTTTAACCGCCACGATATTTTCGTTCGTGTGAATGTAAATTATTAATAAAAAAATATAAGGGAGACACATCGATGGTGTGTACACGATGAGGTGGCGGATGATGGAACGACGACGCGTCCGCGATAATGCATTCCCCAACATTTTCTTTTCGCCACGGGAAAAGCCGGAAGCTTCTTACGCCGCGATTTTTCGCCGCGGCACTCTCCGCGCCATACGCGACGAATATTTCACGCCGCACACCGCATACCGGATGCGGGCAAATTTATGAGCAGCGAAACACACTCGAGTGCCCTCTTCCTTTCCGGCGTTATGATCGCATTCGCGTCTCTAAATCGTGAATAATAAACGAGAAGAATATCCACGCGCGCGCGCGCGATTAATCGCTACGTTAACGACGTCATTAATAATGGCGACGCGTCCCTGTTGCGGTAAAACGCGCGCAGTCGTCCGCGGTTTTTGCATTCGACGATATATTTTGACGCGACAAGTAAAATCAGGGAGTGAAAAAGAGAAAGAGAGAGAGAGAGAGAGAGAGAGAGAGAGAGAGAGAGAGAGAGAGAGAGAGTGAGAGAGAGAAGGATTTTTATTTCTCGACGGTCTTATCTTGATAATTTGACACCCATTGTATCAGTTAAGAGATTCGTCTCGATTTTCTGACTCTTTGAAATCAAGGCCATTCTTAATTTCCGGAATATCGACGAAGAACGGCGTCGATTATTACCTACTCGATGAATAACTTGTCTTCATTAAATGGAATAAAATCGGGAGACGCAAGTCACTCGAGACTCAAACTGACGATTTCGCGCGGCCCGATGGAACAAGAAACGGTGAATGTAAATAATTGCTTCCCGCGCGCGCGCGCCTATCAAAAAGGGAGAAAAAGGGGAGCATGTTCCCATTTACGAAAGACGACAAAAACCTCGCATTAAGCAGCGCGCAATTTCTCCTCGCATGTTCCTCCTCGCGTGTTTATTTAAAAAAGACGAAGATATTCATGATAACTGAGACACTCTGTATAGCGTACACGCCCGCAGGCGGGCATTGGTGCCGAGCAACACAGCGCTCATTAATCACAGCCACATGTGAATCATCGTTTCTCATTTGGCCATTTTTCAATCTTCCGTGCGCGGCTTTAGACAAGAGAAGGATCCGAGAGAAAGACAGACGAGGGAAACGAAGGAGAACTGTATCATCGAATCATCCGTATTACCAAATTGCCCCAACTCACACGATGCATTTGGCGGGCGTATTTTTCCGCACGGGCACGCGACGTATGCAAATGGCCAGGCATTTGCGCGCGAGCACACAGAACACGCGAACGGCCGTCCGTGAGAAGTGAGATATATAACGGACGCAAACGACGTCGTATTTCAGCGACGAAAGAAATATATTATATATTATAGACGTCAGGATACCGTCGATTAAGGCTTTAATGGAATTTTAGTATTGGGATCCATTGCCTCGCGTCTTCGTCTCGACATGCTCCGCTTTTCTCGCCTCTCTCTCTCTCTCTCTCTCTCTCTCTCTCTCTCTCTCTCTCTCGCCTCTCTTTATTCCACTCTTTCCCTCTTTCTTTCTCTCCTCTCACTCGGCCGTTCTCATCATCGCGAAATGTATTCCCTTCCGTGCGCGCTCTCTTCTCTCTTTCTCTCGCTCTACCTCTCCATTTTAACGATGATTTACTCAACGACGAAATCGACAGCCGTTAGAAAAGCGCGCTTCGGCCGGTCGATAGATTCCGAGCGGCGATGTGACCAGCACACCGTCCATCGCAGAGTAAATACGGGAAGCCGAAGCCGTATCCGCCGGCTAAGAGGAAAGCTGAGAAAAAGTAAGAGCCGTTGCGAGATATTTCGACGAACAAGGTTGCTTCGCAACACACACATACAGACACATACACGGGGAACACACGCATACGCACGGACAAAATTACCACTCGATCTTCGCGCTTGGTATTGCATTACCGTTAATTGCAGAGAAATGCGCGTTCACGCCTGCAATTAATCCGATATGCCGTGTCGAGTGACTTTTCCTCCATCAGGGGGTCGCGCGCTCTTTCCCACGCATCAGCACCTCCACCGCCGCGCAGACCATCTATCCCGCATACGTGCACGTCAATTTGGTGCGACGAAGAGGCTGCCGTGTCGTCGGAGGGAGCGCCGGCGCAGAAGCACCCGCCGCTCCCTCCGGCATTGACACTTTTACGGTAGCGGGAAAAATACCAGCTCTTTGTTTTTACACGGTCGGTCGGCCGGGCGAGTCGAGCCGAGCCGAGCTCCGTCCGCCCTCCTTGGCCAACCTCGCGTTCCCCGCATACTTTCAATGGCGCAAGCCCTCGCGCGTATACCATCCCCTTTGTACACGAGACACTAGGCGCGCCGCCGCGCCGGTGTACAGACGCGCACGCCCTAGGCTCTCCCGCCCTGTCCCGTTGTCGTCGTCGTCGTAAGTACGGAAGTTCGAAACAATGTTTCACTCGCGGGTGTTTGGAGTCAGGAGTGGATCGGTGGGTGTGGGCCGGTGGCCAGGCGCGCGCGAAGGGCAGAGGAGACCCCGAGGGCGGACGTTGTGGTTTGCGGATAATGCGCGCGAGTTGACAGCCTCGGAGTTATTTGCGCGACGATCGTTCTCGCTCTCGCTCTCGCTCTCCCGTTCCGTCTCGCGATAATTCCAATTGTCGATAGAGCCGTGGGCGGGGGGGAAGGCCGCTCGGGTCCGAATTATCTCGAAACGGGAAGCGAATATGAGAGGGGAGGGGGGGGGGGAGAGAGAGAGAATTTCATAAACGCGCGCGCGGCGGACGAGCGGAAGAACGGGAATTGGCCGAGTGTGTGGCGAAACGCGCGCGCGAAATCGAATCGGCCGTCCCGGCCTCGCGAGCGTATCGATATTTTATTGCCGAGCACGCGGCCACTTAAATAGAAACGCAGCGCGCTAAAACCGCGATAAGGCCGCGGCGTATTGTTGTATTAGTTATGCGCTATTATTACGAATTAACCAATAACGATGCACATTAACGGTATTGAATTATCGATTGTTTGTACTTAACGCTACTCGTTTCGTTCGAACGCGAACAGAGGAATTTGCAATATATAATATGCGCGGCTCGCTACAACAATTTTTTAAATAAGACGGCAGTTAGGGAGTGGAATGTAACGATATAATTATTGTGATAAAATTGTAATCCAACAAAGTGTAATCCAACCCTCGCGTCGCCGTGTTCTTCTGATTTATCCCCGCAAATAGGCCGCGCAAATCAAATTAAACGTTAAGCGTTATAAGTAACAATATTTGACATCACTCTCGTCCGACCGCATTCGGGTAAGACCAACGGAATGAACTCGATCACGTCTTTCTCCGGTTATAACGCAGCAATCTCCGAGAGAAATAAAACGGCTCGAGCCGCCGTTTGAGAAAAGACTTACGCCGACAAATGAAAAAGTTGATTACGGATTACGTTTGGTGCATGGCGTATAACAAGGACGTAATTCGAACGCGACCGCGAGAGTTCTTCAAGTCGCACGGTTGCCTTAATTAAATTTCGCGCTCTTCGATCAACATCCCTCTCTCTCTCTCTCTCTCTTTCTCTCCAGCCGAGAGTTCCATTAAAACCGCTTTTCCTTCGCCCCTAGCACTGCGCCATATTTTTTCGCCGGATAACAGCGAAAAATTGAGGTCAGACGGTATATTAATTTTAAGAGAGTGTGCTCATATATACTTCGCCTTTCCGAAGCCTGTCACGCGCGAGAGGAACATCACACTCGCAGAACTTAAAAAGGAGATCGCATCCAGAGAAAGAAAGAGACAGAGAGAGAGAGAGAGAGAGAGAGAGAGAGAGAGAGAGAGAGCAAGTGCGCGCGAGAGAGTCTCTTGGAAGAACGAGATTCATGTGCGATGATCTTTTACTCTTTTCCAGCTTTTCCACTGTATCTGCCAAAGTGAGTCCGTAGTTTTGACTGTAAAGAACATTAATTTTTCTTTTTGCTCCACTATTCTTTAATAATTCTCCGCTCTTCTTTAGGCTTGAAAAGCTCCGCGAGTCAAGTAATCATACAAAGAATAGGCCATATTTTCGTATAGCGACCTTATAACACTCTCTCTCTCTCTCTCTCTCTCTCTCTGTCCCTCTTTATTTTTATGTCTTTATGTTCTTTATGTATCCCGGCTATCTCCGACCTTTATTTATATCAGCGACTTGTAAAAACTGCTTAACATTTATAACGACATGATACATACATAGAAACACGAAATCACAGTTCAGTGATCAGTTATCGTTATAATATTGCGCTAACATCACCGGTAAAATCCTCGCTTCTACAGCCATGCCAGCTTCTTCTCTGCCTTTTATTTCGCAGTGATTTAGAGAGCACAAGATTTACGAATCAATCGCGATATCGATCGCACACACCGGCCCTGTTCTCCAGCGAGAGATCAATGCGCCGATATTTCTCTGCGAAATTCCGATACGTTCCGAAAGGAATTCTCCGTGTGCAGGGGCCCGGCCGTCGCGTTTCGTTGTTGAGAAAAATACGCGCGATCGCGCTGCGCTAATTGTGAGTTTTTCAGCAAGGAGACAAACTGCGTGCCAGTGAAGGAGAAAACGGGCGGACTGGCGCGCGCGCGCGCGCGTCTGCGATAAATTAGCGCAGGCTTAACTGCACCGACGCAACGCAATTAAAAAGTTTGCCAGAGCCAAGGCTTTCGGCCCTGCGATATCTCGCCTTTGTGATAAGAGAGAGAGAGAGAGAGGGGGGGGGGGGAGAGAGAGAAAGAGCGAGCGGGTGAGCGAGCAAACGTTCGATAGAATCGCACGGTCCGTTTGATCCAGGAAGTTGAAGCAGTTGAACGTTCCTTGAGAGTCACCCGCGTTGTTTTCGTGCAGCAGACTCTGCTTGCCCGACGGAGCGATTACTTCGCGAACGTGTAATGGAATGAACGGAATTAGATCAGACTATACGTACTTTCCAATTTATAGTTCTATACGAGTTCCGTGCTCGTCGATCCTCAATTTATACTTAAACAATTGGCCGCCTCCAATTTCTATTTGGAGAATACTACGAGACGCGGGTGATAGTTCATTTCCGCGCGCAACAAAAAGTGTCCCGATATCGTGTTATCTCGCTTGGAACATGTAGGTGTTCCAGGCTTTCTTTTCCTTCTTTTCTTCTTGTCCCTTTCCTTTCTCGTCTTTTTTTATTTCGAGAAAAAGACAGATCGATTCGGATATAACGTCGCGGCTGCGCGCGCATTCCGAAACGGATTTCAATTATTGAGTGAACAATTTTTAATATCCGGTCCGGCTATTAAAGGCTATTTTCCAAAGTTTTGCGCGATACACGTTTGCCAACTGCCGGCCGATCGCCCGAGCGATATTTTTGCGGAATTTCGCGCATTGCCAAATGTGGTGCGCGTGTGCATGCATGACACCCGGCAGCGACCTAGGCGGCTGACTCCGAAATGAAGCGCATATGCAGCAGATACACATAAATATGCACGTCGTATGTAATTCTCGGGGAACTAAACGACGCGCCCGGACGCGCTGCTGCATGGTCTGCCATAGCGTGATTTACGGGGGCCGCTTGTGACTTCCTGTTGATGCGATTCCGTATTGTCGATACATACCGATGTCTCGGTCCCGCGTCATCGCGCAAGCTGCATCAGTCAATCCGCCGGTAACAATGTACAATCGGAAAGAATCGAGCCGGCGACTCGCGCAATTAAAAGTCTATCTCGTTATCGGAGACTTTTACGTCGCCCGCGATAACAAGAAGTGTTCTTGGAGGGTAGTTGTCAATAGCGACAAGTAATGTCGCAAATAATGGCAATTGCATCTGCGGGTTACGGAAAGTCAGCGGAAATCAGAGAGAAAAATTCGGGACGTCTCGCGCGCGTATGGAAATATTTTGACTCTCTCGCTCTCTCGCTCTCTCGCTCTCTCTCTCTCTCTCTCTCTCTCTCTCTCTTCGATTTCTCGTACGCGCCCGGATATTGCCGGGGATAATTTCTAGGGAGAAGGGAATACAATTCCTCCTTCGACATTCTGCGCGCACAATCGCGAAACGTCGTACGCGACGAAACTCTACGTCCTCGTATTTTCTCAGTAGCTCCTCAAATAGGAAAAAAAAAAAGAACAAGACACATAAAATTCACTTCGCCCTACTTTTCGACTTTGCGAAAGATACGTTTGAAACTCGGATCTCCAACTCTCGTTAATTGTTTCGTCTACCGCGGGACGCGCTTACTTTATACAGAGGAAGGACGAAACTTTTCTCAAACTCAGACTTGGACTTCAAGACTTCGGAAAATCAAGTGTATAAACAATCCCCCGTTGTGTTCGTTCGCTAAAAACGCAAAAGTACAGTGTCTCGGATTTAATTTCCTCGTGCAAGTCGCGGTCCGCTCTTTCCGATGACTGGAAACCTAGCCAAGTTGCGCGTCGCATGACGTACCGTCAACGGCAGAAAGCTTCGGGATTCGCGTTAATCGTAACTCACTGTCCGCACAAATTTCAGGGCAGCGGAATCTCCATTCTTCATCCTCTATCGCCCACTCTCGCTTTTACGGCGATACACATCGTAGCGTCCAGCTTAGTCGTGCAAACTACGTCGTTCACACATTAGTGCTATAATCCGATGTTAGGCACACCGAAGCTACACCTGCTATCTGACGGCATACGTCGACGGCCGTCTCTACAGAGTGTCTCGAGAGGAAGATGCGCACCGACGCCCGCGCGCGCGCAATTTATCGCAGCAGAGATTCGAGGAGAACGCTTTCTCCCCTAACGAACACTCCTCCATCGCGAGCCTCCACTACGAGTCGAGGGAAAGCGAGGCTCCAGCCTTTGACGTCAGACAGTTCGACACTGACGCGAGCTCTAAAGTGATCGTCGGAGGGGAAACAATTTGGCGTTTCGTCTGTCAGAATTTTGTTTACCGGGAGGAAACGAAATTGCGATCGAGACCTCTGAATTTATATCCCGCGAATCGATATACTCCTCTATATACGACATATCGCCGCGCGAGAACCCATCAGCCGAAAAACGCAGCTGACTTTGCCCCACAGCGGGAATTTCGAATTTTTATATTCTCCACGCGATATCTCGTTCCGGGACGCAAATAGTTTTAACGTCGATACACACCTTCGCGGGACACCCCGTAGCTATCCGCGTTCGAGCAGCGCGCCGTTACGACGTCATAAATTTGTTACGCCGGCCGTTAACGGCAGCTCGTGAATCACAAGTACGGCACCTTCTCGCTGGACCGACCGACCGCCGCACCTACCCACCTGCCTGTCCATACCCACCGGTGTTTTCGCGAATTTCCATGCCGAGATTGCACGCGCGGTGCTCGGCGATTTCGCGAATGGCGCCGGAGCTTCCCCGGGCGAACGGCAGCGAGCTGATGGTCACTAATGGAGTTCTCTGGAGCGCGTCGGCGGGATCAACGGCGCGTCGCGCCGTTCGAAGATGATTTATCCCGCCGTTAGAAAGAATCGGATAATCGGACACGCAGGCCGCGCCATGAATTATTCGGATACCCCCCAGCTGCTCGATTATCATCGATCGCGTCTAGATATCTATATCTCACGGCGACGAAGGAAGAGATAGGTGGAGGGAGGGAGAAGGAAGAGAACGGGCGTCATGTGTTCTTCAAGTTAACCGAATCTCGTGCAGCTGCGGAATCTATCGGGCGCAGCGAGCACAGAGAGAACGGAGGCCAGCCCGCCCAATTACAGGCATGCTCAAATTGAATTCCAATATGAGAAGACGCCGAGATTCCGGAAATTACAAGCGATTGTTTTCGACAAATGTTCTCCTCCTCCTTCTCCTCCTCCTCCTCCTCCTCCTCCGCCTGCCACGCTAATCCCAGCCCCCGCAACTTTTTAATTCGCAGTCTTGTAAGCTCATGAAACAATCAAACAGCAATCAAGGAAAAAAGGGGAAAATTGACGTAAAAAGAGTAATTTTTTGCAGGATACACATCAAAATGACGAGAATGCGAAATTATAAGAGCGAACGCGCTGTTTATCTTCTCTCTCTCTCTCTCTCTCTCTCTCTCTGCCTTTCCCCAGCGAGAAGAGAACTTGGCGGCTCTTTGCCCGACCTTTATCCGCCGCCATCCATCGCTGGATCTTCGGATTTTTGCAAGGGCACCTCATCCTTTCGCTCAAATAATAACGTCTTAAATAAAGTCACGGCTAACGAAGACTTTCCATGGGAACGTAATACAATTCGCGGACGTTCTTCATTAAGTCCAGGGAGCTTCTCGAAGTTGGAGGCGAAACGGATAGACGACGACGACGGATAGAAAGACGACGAGGAAGACGGCGTTAAGAAGGAGCGACGTTGATCTGGTGGCCGCGGCGTGGCGACGAGAAACTTTCCTAACGAATGAACGGCCCGTCGACGTCGCTTCTCGTTTTCGCCGATGTTTCTACCATTGTTCGCGTCGCTAATTAATATCGGGGACGGGTAATATCGATTTGTGTGTCTGGTTGGCCGGCCGGGCGAGTTGGCTGGCTGACGACCGAGGAAAGTACCTATCAATAGTACGATATTCGGTAATATTCGGGAGGACGTAGAGCACTGTGGCTTAGGATAACGCTGATACTAGGAGGATGAAAGTTAAAGGATGAAAGGATAAGCCAGATGCACGTCCGCAAAGCGGAGAATGGGCCGGGCAAGTTGGGTACAAAGTTTCGATTGTTCCTACCAAACTCGCCGCGGCGTTTGACTATCGACTTAGAATTCGAGCTACTCCATTGACACAGAAATCGACAATGCCTATTTGCGATGGAATAGGACTCGAGCTGTAGATCGGCTATCGCGCCGCTTTGCGGCTCGTCGCCGCCGAGATTCTACCGCGCCGGACCGTCAAAATACGCAAAATTGACTTGTGGCGTAATAATCGGAATTACAATCTCCTAAGGAGCTCTCTCTCTCTCTCTCTCTCTCTCTCTCTCTCTCTCTCTCTCTCTCTCTCTCTCTCTCTCTCTCTCTCTCTCTCTCTCGAATATAATGAGCTTGCTCGAGCGAAAGGTGGTTTTCATTGTGGCATCAACAACGAACGACGACGGCGCGGTGCGGCAAAGGAGTCTTCGCTTGAGACGAAGACGAAAATAGTACCCATTGCAACTCCGCCACTCGAGGTAAGGCGAAGAAGGGACACGTTCATGTCAATTTCGTAAAAATCCCTCAGAGTCACAATTCAATCAAGGACGTTCGCGGCATCGATAGCCAAAAGAGAAGCGAGAGTCCCTCCGTTTCGGGAAAAATTCCGCCGTCGACGGGGAGGGAGAGAGGAGAGCCGATCGATTTAATTTCAAATCCCGGCGCGCTTCTCCGGCCGCGTCTTCCGCACGATAATCCTTTAATTCAATTACGGCAGGGTCGGTCGAAATACTGTCTTTAAATTGAAATCGATCCGGCTCGAAGCGGCTCGGCCCCGCTTTGCATCCCGCGGGAGAGAAGCGCCGGGAGATAAAGAGCACTAGAGAGAAGCTTCGTGCTCTTGAACAAGAACAGCCAGTCTACCGACTCCTGTGAAATCCTGCCGCGTTACTTCGCTACAAACGAGATCCTACGGCGGCGCTTCTCGTGTCAGTAAAACAAAAAAACAAAACAGAGAGAGAGAGAGAAAGAAAGAGAGAGAAGGAGGGAATTCCGAGGAGACCCCAAACATGATTGATTTCTTAAGCAGTTGCTAAGCGTTGCGTGCTCCCACGAAACCGTTCGATCTTTCCTTAACACGTAACCACGACAGTTCTTGCAGCAATGAACATAAGAATAATTTTTAAGGAGCTCGACGAGACAAAGATTGAGGATTTTCAGCGAATCAGACTTCGTAAGAGGATTTTATTTTTAGTGGAAATCCCTCTCTCTCTCTCTCTCTCCCCCCCCTCTCTCTCTCTTCCTCCGCCGCCCAACGTTTAATTAAAACGATATTTAACGTTAAACATTGTAACTTGCGCCATTAACTATGCGTGACGAGTAAGTCGACGTCGAGTTCATTAAAGAATATACATTCGAAAACGAGAAGTCTGCGAATTTCTCTCGCCTTCCTCTTGCCCTTTTCTATCTTCTCTTGCCTCTAACTTCCTATATATATGTTAAAACAAGGACAAACACTATTTGTACGCTGGAAAGCAAAACGTTTTCTACAGTTTTTTTTTTTTTTAGTGATATGAGTAATCCGTATAATTGTAATTTTGAGAATCACGTGCACAAGAGAGAAAGAGACCCGCGATCTTTTGTTTACGCGCAGTTTGATTAAGCAATGATTCTCAAATTCAAAACTACACGGATTACCCTAGATGTCACTAAAAAAAAAAACTGTCGAAACCGTTCTGCTTTCCACCCAACTACAGCGCTAAATATTCGACCTCCCGAGACCCGAGCGGTGTAGACGATAACTTCGCGGGCTAATCAGAAATCAATATGCGTCTATTCCCCGGCCGTGTGTACGTGTGCAAGCCTAGCAACGATCTGCATTCGAATCACGACAGCATAAGAATGCGATTGTTGACGGTGGCCTGTTTCCTTCGAGAAAATTGGTAATCGAGAACGTCCACGCGAAGATCACGTACGTGCGCGCGCGCGCGCGCGCGTGTGTGTGTGTGTGTGCACGCTGAGTTCTGCAAACGCGTTCTTTGCAATTCGTCGGGACAGTCGTACGTGTTACCACTGGCAAAGGAAAGACTATCGATCAACGCTCCGGGACGAAGATGTAAGAGCGAAGGGAAAAGTATCGAGGAAAATTTGCATAACGTTTAGTACCGTTTCGGTACTAGTCGAAAAAAATGAGAGAGAGAGAGAGAGAGAGAGAGAGAGAGAGAGAGGAAGAGAAAAACGGAAGCTGATTGGCGCGCCAGGACTGTCGGATCTTGCAAAGGCCGTACCGTACGGGCGCGGTTATCTCCTCCCTTGTACATTTTCGATACATTTTCTAATTCGGTTCAATCTCTTCCTCCTCCCTTCCCTGGGAGGATAAATTTCGCCCTCCCGAAACAGAAATCGGTGCTCGCGAGCATGCAACGAATGATAAACGCGCTCGTGGGATTTACCGCTTCTTCTCACGCGCGCTCGCGCGCGCACTATCAATTTTCATTCGCACGTGCCGCATTTAATCTGGCATATCTGTGACGGAATTAATGCGGCTCGCATTATAGACGGAAGTAAAATCATATTTCCTGCGAGCTCGCAGAACGACTTCGTCGCCGGCGCGACGACGGGTCGTATCACGCCGAGGGGTCAATGCGCGAAATTAATACATATATACGTACAGGAATTTTGTGTCCCTTCCTATTCCAGGTTATGTCAACTACTGGAAGGTCTCCAAAAGTGGTCTTTAACGAGTTATTGTTCTCGGCCCCATAATAACGTAAAATATCCAGCGGGGCAAGTTTTATGGCAGGAGAACGCGTCCCTCCTTTACATACACGTTACACTCAGCCGCGTTACGTTTCTATCGTTGCATCGGATTTTTATCGGGTTATATTCCGCGAGATATATTTACGAAGGGTGGAGATTTTTATATATCTCTAACAATATTTCACACTTGGCGCTACACTGTGCGATCTAACGTGGATATCGCACGTGGCCGCTCGAAAATATTTCCGAAAATTCGCAGTAGCCACGATATCACCCCTTCCCCACGGGATCCCCGGTGGGACACGGTCAAAAAATTCGCGATTAAAATCGCGGCGCCGGGCGAGTCAATTGTGTTCATAAAGCGTTTCATTCTGCTCCCATTCTCTCTCTTTCCGCCCCCTCATTCCCTCTCTTTCTCTCTCTTTCGCTCGACCTATCTCTATCTCGCTGCGAATGGTGCAACGAAGTGCATTTCGCTTAGGTGGCAATCATTAGCCAGTTTATCGAGAGCGCAGCGCAGAATCAATGGCACACAATGAGAGCCACCCCATCCTCCCTCCGGGCAATGGAGCCCGGACTGTCCACACGTTGTAGGTGTGAGCGTGAACACGTGTTCTGAATGCGTCGTTTGGCTCGGATAATCGTTCGATCGGAAAACAGACGTTCCGATAATCGACATTCCGGCACGACGCGCGTTTCGCGCGGACCTACAAGCACCGCTCGTCGGAACGATATTGTCGCTCTCATTTTCTCTCTCTCTCTCTCTCTCTCTCTCTCTGTGACCCCAATTTCTACGGCCACCGGCGAAACTGGCCACCGGTGACGACAATGGAAAATAAATTATAACAATCGTAAGTGGAGCGCGTAATTAAAATCTCGCGGCGCAACAACATCACGAGGAACGCATAACTCGGCGATTTTTCGCGAAGCAATTTACGTAACGCTCAGAATCCCAAGACAAATACGTTAGCGTCTTTTTTTTGTTTTCTTTCCTTTTTTATGTCAAATTCCTTGCCGCTGCGTTATTTTCGCTACGCGGACAAAAGTCGCGCGAACATTGAGCTCTTTTCGTATACGAGGGAAAAACCTTGCGCGCTTGGAAATCACATTTTTTGACTGCGCGATGCAAAGATTGTACGAGACTGCTCGCGTCTCGCGTGTGATTGCTTTGCCGATGAAATTAAAATCAATTTCACAGGTCCAGGTCTCGACATCAATAATGAAAAATTAAGCGGAGCTTGGTGGAAAATATGAGAGATAGAAATAGAAAATTTCGAATGGAATGAAAAAATTACACGTAAATGACTGAAGTCATTGGCTGTTGACGGCATTTTTCACCTTCACGAGAACGATGATATTCGGCGGTGATCCGAGAACAACGCGCGCGACGCGCGAATCGACTCTCCGGAATGTATCACGACTTCGTATAGGACATTCTTTGTCATTAAATATGCCGTCCGGTAAAAATGCATGCTAGTTGAGGCTTCCTCGCGCGATGCACAATGTGCATGCCGCCATGGTACGCTTCGCATAATGTAAAATTATATTTTCGTGTCCCGTCGCGAAAAATATCCGGGCCGAAAACATCGCGCACGTAAAGTGTACGCGGGAAATGTAGAAATGTAGAATAAACGGACGTACTCCGACCGCGCGACGTTTGACTTTCGCCAGCAATTTCGCGCGCGTACACAAATTATATGTCGCACTGGCGTTGTCACAAAAATCAGACGGTGGGGGTTGTTCAAACGGCGGGCTGCGGGTTTTCACGAAGAAATACAGTCGCGACCCAGCCGCCAGCGGCCGCTCGCACACGAGGTCGAGCTAACGAAAGGTCCAAGCGTGTTTAAAAAATATCCCGAATCAACCAAGGTTCGCTAGCCAGCGTACCTACCGTACCATATCGTACCGTACCGTACATACGTACGTAACACATGCCCGGCAGTCTGTCAATCGCGATTTGCGCCGCTGCGACAACGAAAGCCCCGTACACTGGCGCTCGGAAACAGAACGATACGCGAGTGAAATAGCCGAAGAATAATACAAACGGAAATACAGAATAAACATGCACCGTCGATAGTCAATCGAGAGAGAGAGAGAGAGAAAGAAAGAGAGAGAGAGAGAGAGGGGGGGAGGACGGCGAACGCAAAAATGTCACCCATCGCCAATCGATTTTACAATGGTACGATAGCGAGAACCGAAAGAAAGAGCGAGCGAGGGAGGCAAGGAAGGAGGAAGTGAAAGCACGCAATCAAGAGAGGATTCAATTAAGCGATGCCTTCCTCGCTACTCGCGACTTCCTCTCTTTCTCTCACTCTCTCTTTGAGAGGATCATCGTTGTCTTTTTCCGCGACGAGCCGTTCCCTTGCTGGCCGCCTGCTTTCCGGCCGACATTCACATCGGCGATTAACTTTGTTATATGTACGATTGATTTCCGAGAAGGCGAACGGACGAGCGAAGGAATATCGCAACGTAAGTCAGAAGTAAAGTTTTCCCGCCGAGCGGGAAAGGAAAATACCGGCGTGAAAAACTAGCGAAGTTTCCGATGCATGGCCGTCGCGACCGGCTGCGTTTTTGATAACTTCGAGGCGCGTCCGCGCTCCGCCGGCTTGCCTGTTTGATAACTCTTATTATTCGAATCGCGAGTGCACGCTCGCGATTGCGCTTGTGTTTGCACTGCGAACGCACGCGTTGCGAAAATAAAACACGCCTTCGCCGCAACGCGAACGCTGGGAGCGGATGTATGCTTTCCGCTCCGCGTCCGGTGCCTTCTCCGAGAATTGAGCTTCTTCTAAAGCGCGCGCGCGCTTCTAAGCATCTGAATTATTCGTCGCCGTGTGTCGCGTAAAAGTGCCACGTAACGACCATGAAAAGGGAAATGCTAAGGGACTGTATCAAAATTAAAATCTCGACTGACGTAGCGAAAAAATTACTTGTTAACAAGGGCGGGGGAAGAAGTTGTACGTTCGCTTTTATGAGATGTTGCTCTGAGAAGCACGATAAACGATTCGATGTTTTCAAAGAAGATCGTGAGAGAATCTGACAATTTTCTTATCTGGGAAACAATCATTTCTCTCTCTTTCTCTCTCTCCCTTTCGAGTTGATCAGAGATAGAGAAACTGTTCATTTGATAATTATGAAATTGCCGCGCGAAATATTTTTGTTATCGTCAACTTCACTCATCCTCCCCTGAGAAGTATCGTCCGCAACGTTCAATAAGAGCGCGTTTCCCTTTCTTCCGTTCCCTTTGCAGACCGGATATGAAGCGAAACGAAAGGTTCTTTGAATCTTCGCCTCAATGGACATCGTAATCCACATCGTCTTATTAAATAACTATTATGCTAATTAGCTCGCAGAACTCCACGCTTTTAATCCGCTTAAAAGCCTCTGGTGAGAATTAAAAACTCGCGATGACCGCGCGAGTAAATTCTGCCGAGATAAAGGTGAAACAGAGGGAAAGAGAGAAGGAGAAGGTGAGAGGAAGGGAGGAAGGGGAAGACGGGGGGAAGAGAGAGAGAGAGAGAGAGAGAGAGAGCGAGAGCGAGAGAGAGAGAGAGAGAGAGAAAACGCGCACAGAGCGAGCGATACGATGAGGTGGAATGAGAAGGGGGCGGAAAAACGCGGAAATAAACGAAAGAGCTGTGGCATGACCCTCATCTGGTTCCGGCCGAGTTGACCGGTATGCGACTGTCCGAATACCGAACGACAGGACTTCGCGGTGCCTGCGTGCGGATCCGCACTACATCCCCGACCGTGTCACATAGCAATCACAGATAGCCGGATTATGCGACGTTTATCCTCGCGTACACACACACGCCTGCATACACGCGCCCACGCACACATGCGCGGCATGCATCCGCTGATTCAAAAACCGACGATGAGCGGACTCGGTCAGAGTAACGCGAACTCGTGGACGAGACAGAGGGTAAAGGAATCAGAGAGAGGGAGGGTGAGAGCAGGGGGATAAGAGGGGGAGAGTGAAAAAGACAAGGTGATCACAGCAGCGGTGATGTCAGCGATGAGCACGGATCAGCGAGAATGAACAAAAAATACGATCACAATTTTATCTCTTTTGTGAGGACGTAACGGTTCGCGCGCGGGCGTCAGGATAAAGAGGCGCTCTTTTATGCGACACGGTAGCGTCCGACGTCGACAACGATGACGACGACGACGACGACGTCAGCAACGGCGACGGCAACGGCAACGGCAACGGCAACTACGACACTGGCGATGCGACACGGTCGCTTTTGCGCCCGGGCGCCAGCCAATTAGCGAGGAATTAATCGCGCCATTGTCACGGGGAAAATCCAGCCGCGGCTTGGACGGCGGTTTCTTCGATTATCGACTCGGCAGCGGCAGTCTGGGGCCGCGATCGTAATCGAGTTGATTGCGCGCTCCGCGGAATTTCCATCTTTCGAACGGCGGCTATACTTTTTTTTCATTTTCTCTCTAGCGCACTTTTCGCTAATTGCAACGTCGCATTATTCGAGTTGAAGTAATTCGACGAGAAAAACGCGCTCATTCCTCTGAAGATACCTCTGAGTAAACAAGCGGAACGCGAAGACGCTCTCTCTTTGGATATTCTTTATGTCTTATGTTATGTATTTCGCACCGTATGATTTTGTTCAGCCAGGTTCTAATGGTTTTTTATCGTACCGAACATTGTTTCAAAGACGTATTACTGTTTCTTGTGTCGAAATGAAAATGTCAAAATAAAAATGTATACTCCGGTTGGGATGAAAATTTGTTATACTTTACTCCGTTAATTGTTATACTCTTTTAACGAAACGTGCGATGCGACGTAAGCAAAAACTCATAGCGAGTATGTGACGCAAGCAGCTTTAAACAGCACAAGTGACACTAAATGGAAATTAAAAATGTTGGAGCTGCATAGTGTAAGGAGCACCTATCGTTTTATTTAAAATTTCAATTTGGGGAAAACCAACCATGGCTTGTACTTCATTCACCTCGGAAGGTTCCGGCCTTCCATAAAGCGTGTGAGCAGAAACGTAAAAGCCTTCATTTTTGATACACGAAGATCTGGCCTCTCATTTCGTTTTATCATGTAAATCTGCAACCAGGAGGAAAATATTCTATTCCGCCAGGGTTCGTTAAATCCTTTCTACTAATGGAAATTAAAATTTTTCAGTGCGTTCTACGTCATCTCCCTTTCGTTCAGTTAAAAATTTCCGCTATTAAGTCAAAGGAGAGAATGAAGGGAGCATTGAATCCCAGCACGATTCATTAAGTCGGCTAAAAGAAGAAGTGGACGATTGTTGACTTTGGAAAGCGCGTCGTCCTCTGTATCTTTCAGCAGAGAGGAGCTCTTTCAACGCTACACCATTGAAAAAAAAGAAAGTTGCGCGGTACATCATGTCGTAATAAATTCACGCACGAAACGAGAAAGGGGAAGGAGACGAAAAGAGAAAGAAGAAACGACGATCGCACTCGAGAATCTTAGTCATTCATGATATTCCTTATTCATGACATCCTCTTGATCTCTCGAGAGCGCGGGGGCTCACGCGCACACACGTAAAGCCCCGCAATTTGTGTCGCGTCGACGTATTGACGTAAATCAAACGTCGTCCGGGTGCGACGGACAACGTGTCAATTTTTTAACCATCGGCCATCGCGATTTTTCCGACGCGTAATCCCCCGGTCGCGTCGCGGCTCACGCGCGCGCTTCGCGGACGCAAGAAGGCAGCATGAATGTTTCATTGCGACGCGCGGCAAAATTCCGTACAATGCATTGCAAATTTATCTCATTTTCTATGCATTACTTTTTCTAAGCGTCGTCGCGCGAGCCGAATGGCCCGACGGTATTTCCCGAATAATAGACAGCATCTGGCGTCTATTTTTCGTTCCGTCTCGCCACCTCTCGCGTCGCGCAACATGAGCGCGATGAAAATGCCGTCGCGTCGCTGCGAATTTAATTACTTTCGATCGGCGAGAGAAAGCGAGGAGCTGCTCTCTTTTTCTCTCTCTCTCTCTCTCTCTCTGTCTCTTCTTCCTTCTCCCGCGGCGGTCTAATGTACCGGAAACGCTGGGGCGCGTATGAGAAAACGACAGGCGACGAATACTGTACCGTCAGTTGCGCCGCGCTCGCTCTCCTCTCACGCTCTTTCTCGTCCGCGCGCGACGCGATCAGCTTCTTCCTCTTTGTCTTCGCCGAGATTTCGGCTCATAATAGCGAATCGCCTGAGAGAAATCGCGATTGTACGGACACCGAGGATCCATCCGACGAGACCCGGAATTCCGCGGAATCCGGCGCGAGGCCGCGATATGCAATCCTTCATCTCGCTTCGTTTCTCTCCCTCCGCCGCCTTCGCGCACACACCGAGGGAGAAATATGATCTCCGCGAAATAAAGTTGCGGTGTCCAGACCGGAACTTGTTAATATGATCTATTACGCAACTTTCGTCGAAATTTTCTCCGCGGCGGGCACGCGGAACGGGAGCGAGTCACGCGAGTTAACTTCCAAACAACGCGTCCGATTCCTCATTTTTGTTTCTCGCTCTTAACGTTTCGTTTATTACGCGCTCGCGGTCAGCAACTTTTCCCGGCGCAATGCGAAGAATAATGGGGTATTAAACATGGCACCCTCTCGTCGGCGCGCAGCGACTGTCACACGCACTCCCGCCGCACCGAACGCACGAGACAATTCGCGCGGGGGAGATCGTCGCGCTTGCAGCGAACCGGGAGAAGCCGAGTCAAATTTCTATCTGCCCGTTAAACGGAGATGTCAGATTGTCCGTGAGATGTAACCGGGTCAACGACGCTGCGACGCGCAGCGAGACGAAGCAGGGCCAGCTGAGAGCCATGTGTTAGCATGAAGGAGACGTTACGCGGAAAATCCACCCTGCCTACCATCGGTTTCTGGGACGCTCGAGACTCGATTTTCACAGAAGTTTTCGCATTAATAATTCCGAGGCGCATACGGAATTATAAATCGGCCGACGCCATGCCCGCGCCCTAATGGGACTGTTTGAAATTCCCTCGGCTCGCCGACAGCGGAGAGAACAGCGCGCGCGCGCGTGAGAGAGAGAGAGAGAGAGAGAGAGAGTGAGTATGTACAAAGTCGAGTACGAAGTAATACGGAAGGAGGCGCGGTTCTTTCTCGCAATGCGCCACGCCGTTAGAGTCGATGAAACATTCACCGCTGCTTCTTCCTTCTCTCTCCCTCCTCGATGTCTCGGAAATTCGCGTGAACGCGGTGGAAGTAATTTAAACTTCTGATGGAGAATAACGCCCTTAATCGCGAATTTACATGCCCGAGATATCCTCACGTGGTCGCGCGTGCGCTCTTCAGCGCGCAACAGAATGTGTGCTCAAATGACCGAGGGGATACACGTACAAATGACTGCTCGCAATCATCGGAGCAATTGTTTTCGCGAGCTGACGCTTGCGCTTCCATTTTTGTCATTATTGTTGTTATTATCGATGCGCAACATTGCCGATGTGCATTTTACCGTTGCGCAGTATAAACAGCTCGGCCCGTCTGTTTTCCGCGGAACGAATCGCAAACAAAATCGCGGATAACACGGACGCCCACGGTGCCAACGCTTTCCCACTGCCATACGGCAAACAATGATGTGCATACGATAAAAATCCAGGTGAGCGCGTGTCTTTGCAGCGCACTACATCAATTGACCATTCGGCGTGGCAAACATCAGTTTGCGCACCGCGCGCTGTATGCAGTGTAAATGTCAACATAGTGAGTTCAGCGGCTAAACAGATTTATGCATTCCATATATTCCATTCTCATGCTTGCTCGGAAACCGCGGCGCAGCGAAATAACAAAAGCCGAAACAAATGCAGTCCTTCCAGTACATTGGTCAGATAAATGGCCGGACGATTGTTCGTGCGCGCCCGCGTCCAAAGAAAATCTATAAGATGTGATCTCTCTTCCCCTCTCTTCCTCTCCCGCCCCTTTTCTCTTTCTCTGCGACCATTGTCTACGATACATTGTGTTACAAATAACTTTATCCGCAAGCGTCATTCTGGATGCTGCAAAAAATACACGATATTTTAAACTTTATCTAAGCTTCCCCTCTCCTCATCTCCCCCCTTCGCTCTCTCAGCCAACGTTCTTGGTCCTCGAAAAAAGTTTTCAGATAAATATGAGATCCGCGAGTATCGCTCTCCGCTTCTTAAACTTCGCACAAATTTGCCCAACTTCGGCCTGATCTCCTAAAAAGCACGTGTCCTCGCGTGAAATATACGCGTGAAATGAAATGATATCTGAGATATCACCACTCGGACGTTTGACTCGATACGAAGGGCGCATCCGTTCGCGCTTTGGCGCGACGAAGGCGAGTTTATCCCGCCATTTCGATTTATACTCTTCGCGCGAGGAATCATCCGCTACGTGCTGTCGCAGCCATCGTCACGCGGTAACAAGTACGGACGAGCGGTACATATCCGCGTAATGAAAGTCGTAAAACCGCAAGGCCAACGGCGATGCACCGTCGACGCGATACTTTGTTAGCGCGCGGCTCAAGAATAAGGACGAGCGCACATAATAGATTCATGACGAAAGTTATTGCGCCCCTCGCGCCATCGCAGCCGCGACATTCGATATGTCGCGCGGCGTGTCGACTTTATTACTTCCCCCGTGCGTTCCCTCACGGGAATCGCCGTGCACGACAAACGGCAAATCGACACACGACAAACGTTTATCCGACGTCGGCAACGTTTCCCCGCGGCTACCGCCGTGCTACGCGCGCACGGCCGCTACACTGAGCGAACTCACCGAGGACTCGCCCTTTATTGCGGTCGTCCTGTTCCGCCGCATTAATGCCGCATTCTTATGCGGCCGGGGGAATTTCCATTCCGCGACGCATAATTTAAATTTCCGCGGGGAAAGGATTGCGCGAGAGCGAACGTGCGAGTATGCGAGTGAGTCGCTGCACGGCCGCGTACGTAATCGGAGACGATTTGCATCGAAAACAACGAGGCAGAATCCCCAGGCGGTCTCGAAAAAACACGACGGAGGACGTGTCGACGGCGCCCTGCGCCCGACTCGTCGTAAACACGCGAATGCGCTCTCGCGAAATCGCCGTAATTCCCGGCGACACGAGGCGACAGCAGCTGTTGCGGAGCCGACGATGGCGCTGGATCCTGAGACGTGTCGTCGACCGTGCGCGTTGACAAAGTGCGCCGAGATACGTGATCCTTAACACGATGTCGAACGCCGTGACGCGATCGTCGTCACGCGACACCCTCGCGGTATCGTGCTGGCACGTTTCGTTAAGTTACACGTGTCAAGTGTGTGCGGGCAATTAATTGCGTTTGGAAAAGCCGGCGGTGCACGGCCAATGGAGAGCCGATAGAAAACTCGCGGCGAAAGCTACACTCGTCTCGCATTATATTTATTTGCCGCGCGGTTGCGATAATCCAATCGCCGCTTAAGTTTGCGTGCAATCAACGGCTAACGTGTTAACTGCGCGCGATAAACAACGGCGGCGCGCGGCGTCCTGCATATCAAAAGAGTAAGAGGAATTGCCTTTCTCTCTCGTCGACTTCTCCTTCGGACAATCGCTCATCGACGCGCGCGTAATCGGAAACGCACGGGTGCGCGCGACAGACGGATCGAGAGTTCAAAATTGTCGACGAGCTCTTCGGGGCACGCCCGGGGGCCAGAGAAAAATCGCCTCGTTATCCTGAGTGTCGCTGAGAGCGGCCGCCGGCAGCCGGGAAGATGGCAGCGCGTGGCGAAGGGCGAGCGAATCATAATTTTGCGGGGAGCCGCCGCTGAGACGCGTCTCCGTTGTATCTTTACGTGCGAGCGCGTCGTCACAAATCAGATTCATTCAACTTGACGATGATTCTCACCGAGCTGTCGCGACCGATAACGCGGCGGCACGAGCGAGCGGTGGGGTTACTTCGGAACTCTGGTCGCAGTTCACCGCGAAGTTAGACTCGTGAATGTGTTTGCGGGGGCGGGCCAGAGAGCCGCGCTTTACGGGCACGCGAGGTTTGTAACACTTTAACCTGGAGATGATACCGCGCGGTTTGCCCTGACTCGTTTGAGCCCGCGTGTGTGCTCGCTTAACTGTCGTATGCATGAGAATAAAAAGAAAGTCGCGAGGCATTACGCGACGATGATCGTGCTGAGAATTCTGGCTCAGCGACCGTTCTCGTCGATACCTTTGTCAGTTCCGTCGGGTCACGTAAAATTTATTAGTGAATTTTCACGTAAAAATGACTAGTCGATTAACTGCCCCCTTACAGGGCTCCTTCTCGCGCAAACGATAATTAACTCTGCGATTTTATTTTTATTCAGAGTTCAGCAGGGAAAATAAAAAAATTCTTTTCATAATTAAGCCGTATAATAGCAGAAAAACGATCTCTCTATCTCTCGTGAGTTCGTCAGCAGTTGAAAAGCGCTCATGGATGTTTTAAATAAAGTCATGTTGAATCAGTAGCATTAAATGTTTCAAACTTGATCCATCCCCCCACGGTAGACATCATAATCCTCTTTCGCGCAAAGTCCACGCATAATTTCCCCCTCTCCACTTTTTAATGCGGATGTCCCAGTACCACGGCATTATAACGCGATGACATCGGCAGAGGCCCGAAGCGAGAAAGACAGGAGTTACGGTCAACGTTCTCGCCGACGTCGCGCCGCGTCGACGTCGGGATTCGCCGTCGCGTCATTACGACGCGCGCGTTACATCGAGAGCTATATACGCGCGCGGCCGTAAAACCACCGACGGTCATAAAAAAAAAAAGAGAGCGGAACGAGCGACGGGGCGAGACGAGGGGAGGAGGAGGTGGGCTATTTTATGAGGGATCCATTTGAATTTATTCACTCCGTGGACATTTATTCGCCACGGTACGTTCGCCTGTGCGCGCGAGTCGCGCCACTTTGCACGCACCTGGAGTCGAAGTTGGCGATACCGCCGACTAGTTTATTCACGTCTAATCGAATGCTCAATAGAAAACTGAAAATCGCGTACATATATTCGCGATATCACGATATCAATAGCGATAAAATAACTTTGTTCGCTAGTGCGAGGACTCGGCTCTTTCGCGCCCGACGTCAACCTAGAGTCTGATTTCTATTTTCCATAATTAAAAAACAATTTCTTCTTTAAGAATTTATATGAAAGCTCCTGTTTAATGGAACCGTTTTAAAAGGGAAGTACAAGTAGAATGCTGTTGGTGCAATATCTGTCGTAGAAAGAACTGATCAGGGAGAGAAAGAAACAGAGAGAAAGGCAGCGGTGAATTGAGCAAGTCAATTTTTGTAAATAAAGACGACGTGATTAAAATCTTCCTCGTTTATCTACAGAAGAGCGCTTTCTCTTGATTACTATTTATTCAATGTATCTTGAGAGGCTCTGCCATACACACTGGATTGCAGACTTTATATTCCAAGAGCGTCGCGTTCTCGACGTTACAAGATTAAATTATAAACTGCGACTGCGTCGCGTGAGTGAGTGCAACGCGCCACTAAGTATTATTAATTACCCATAGAGATAATTCATCTTGTAGGTAAAACGAACGAATGAACGGGCGGGCGGGAAAAACTTGATGAAGGATGTCACGTTAATGTGCTATCGCGGCGACGACGCGAGCGCGAGCAGCTCTGATATATTATTTATAACGCGATTGTACATATCTCAGAGTATCACAAGTATCGAGTCTCAGTCGACCGATCTTTGAGCCCGCAAAATCTGAAGAGGAAACATCCGAGTGGTTTGTTACTGAATTAAACATAAACATCGTCCCGCTAAAACACACTAAAATGTCCGGATTAATTGGCAATCTCTTGAAAGCAACGGGCGGTGTACTGTAGCGTATTTTTTTTTAGAAGCGTATTATAATATTGTCCAGCTCTGTACACGTATATTCCCTTTCCGACACAATGAAATAAATTATATTCAATTAAGGTAATGGGGTAAGTAAATTACACTTACACGATCAGTCAAACACATAAGAACAAACGATATTCGTTGGAAGGAACACGAAAGACGTGAAAAAAACTTTCCGAAAGAAATTCCGTTTAATGCCGAGATCGCATTCGCACAGAGAGAGAGAAAGAGAGAGAGAGAGAGCGGCACGCGAGTGGCGGCATGTGCGGTGTATCACGAGCGGCTTTGTATTCTCGCGCCGAGAGTCACCGGGGATACTTCGTTTCGCGGGACTGACGTTACAAGGGTTTCGCGATAAATCCCGCTCTCACGAGATCGACTTCGCGGCCGAGCGATAACCGAGAGATACGATATTTTCGCTTTCGCGCGAATCGCTTTCGGGGTGAATGCGCTCGAGCAGTCGCCACTAATAGCTAACCAGCTAGCCCTCGTTCTCCCTCCCCTGAGCCCTCCATCGCGAAAAACGCGAGACTGACGGAAATAATTCGATAGGCATGTGCACATGCCGCACATGGCGCAAAACCGTCCGCAAACCGTTTACAATCGGCGATTCAATTAACATCGCGAAAGCCCGCAGCTTCGTCAATATTTTCCACCGCCGCGTCGAGATCAAACGCGCCGCACACGAACCGTTCACGGAAAGGAATATCATTTCCCCGTTATCTCTGATTCCGACCTCGAACGTGATGTTCAAGCACCTACGACTTGTGCGACGAGAATCTTGTCTCTCCTTCTCTCCTCTGTTTCACCTTCTTTCTCCCTTTCTCTCTCTCTCTCTCTCCGCGCATCGCTGGTTTATATGCAATTAACGTGCACGGGAAGTCACGCGATACGCATTCCCTCCGGCGCCAAGCTCAATTTACATCCCGTAATGAGCGCCGAATAGAAACGGTTAACCCCTTAAATTTGACACCGCATCCGTTTCCTCACAGCCGTGTTTTGGAACTTTAAAATAAATTGTTTCGCATATGTTCTCTTTTGAATTTATCATCGCGATTGTTTTTTTCGGTTGGGCTTCGCGTTCGCTTCTCATTTTGGGCGATGTATCCCTCACAGGTGTGATTCTTTCGCGTTTTGTCGCGAATTCATGAGCTATGTGCATGTGTATTGTATTTCCTTCATATTTTTCATGATAATAATAATAATAATAATAATAATCCAAGTTTAACGTTTTCGAAATGCTTTAAAGTTAATAATAAAAATAATAAAAAGGTAGTTGAGTTAAGAGAATTACGTAGAAATTCCACCTTTTGAAAATTCCTTTCTCTCTTTCAAAAGGAGAAGGAAGAGAAGAGAGCTGGTGAGAGAAGAGACAAGAAGGAGAGAAGTGAGCAAGACGTCAAGTTAGCACATACTTTAAATATTTCGATGTCCGCGCCTAGACGCTAACGCTGCCAAACGGCGAGGAGTCCGTATTCCTCCTCAACTCAATACTGCCGGAGTGGAAACGGCCCCGCAGCGGTAAATTTTTACGAGTGAGAGATCTTAACGAATTCAGGACAAACGAGGACTGAGAATAAAAGATGCGGCGGTTTCTCGTGAAAACTCGGCGGAGAAGAATGTAGCAATTACTTAAGTGCTCCCACTTGTTTGCGAACGGAAAATCTAGTTTATGGGATTTGTACGCCAACAGGTGCCAGTAGGCGGCAGGGAACTACGTTAGACCTCTTTCTTCTGCTTCCTCCCCTTTTCTTCTTTCTTTTTCCTTCTCTGTTTCTCTTCGCGTAAAAGTCATTGCATCTTACGTCAGACTTTCAAATCGTTCGCTCGTTCATTCGTTTGTCCGTTCATCCATTCGTTCGTATGTTCGTTCGTTGCAGTTTTCCGTTGCACTTTTCAAAGCTTGCGTCGCCACGAGGTTTCGTTGGCTGTCGTCGAATAAACGAATAAATCGAATAAACAAATAATCGAAAAAGATAAATTGCCGTAAGCATGCACCTACGTTTTCTATTATCGCGATTAAAAGACACGCCCGTATATGAAAGCGTATATATTTTTACGTTACTCTCTCTCTCTCTCTCTCTCTCTCTCTTTCTCTCTCTGTTTCTCTCATGCGAGGAAGAATCTTTCTTCAACATCTTTTCTTGACGGAAACTCGAGATTGCACGTCTTGAATTTCCTACGCCGCGATAAAAACATGAATCTCAATTATATGTATTTTACGGCAGCTGCCATCCCTTCCCTATCTCAGTGTATCTCTATCTCACTCTCTGTCTCTTTCTCGCTTTCTTTATTCGATGATAAGAGCCGCGAAATAATTCATCTCGCTCGGTAAGACTCGTTAAAAGGTAGACTGTGACGGTTATTTCATCAAACAGCGCCATATTGTTCATACCGACGACGCGGGTAGACGCAACCATCCTCGTACTTTAAATTTCTCGTTTCCGCGGAAACGAGTGTAGCTACTATTCCCGACGGTTTAGTACCATCAGGAAGTGTCCATTATATCAGGAACGACATCGCCGAGTCACGTAGAACTCATTCCGCTTTATGCTTGACTTTTGAATCACCGGCGTCGACAGCCAGAAGGGCGACTGACTTTTTCCGAGCGGCCGAGAATCACGGATTTTCTGACCCCCCCTCCCCCCGGCTACTCCGGACAAGCGATGCGCGCACGCGTTTCGTCTTCCACACATTCGTGTTATTATTAAAACTTTCAGCGATATACACGGAGAGAGATACCGTCCGCTGTTGCTCATGCATACAACAAAGTATAGCGTGCGCGCGAGCGTGCACACACACACATACACACATGCAACAGGACAACGCCTCGTATCTTAACGGAGCACGATAAAATAAAACGTGATGCGCAATATAAATTATATAATATCACGTCATTCTTCATGTTTGACCGACGATGGACGCGGTTTATTTTCTCGCTCTCGCCGCCATCTTCGCGCTTCAAGAGAGGAGCGTTTCTCTCCGTTCGCGCTCGCGAACACACGTGCGTGCGTACATGCGTAAGTGCGTGTGTGCGCACTGAAAGCGCGCGGTGTCCATTTCATCAGAGCGGCGGACTTCAACGCCTCATGTAAAACTCATTCCGCTTTATGCCTGACATTTAAATTCCGGATACTTTCCCGACCGCTCCATCCTTCTCTTTCTCCCACGCTACGCGCAATCTCGCCTCGTGCATTTTTAGATACACATTCGCGGGCGCATCTCCGACCGTCGGATTCAACCGCGAAAAATTCACTACTCCTCCGCCGCCACCGCCGCCGCCGCCGCCGCCAAGTACGCGTTTCCCCGCGTCTCGCGCGTGCAGAAACGTCGGCCATAACGAAAATTACACACGGCGGGACGCGAATTTCACCAAGATAACGTCGTGTTATGCGACTGAATAATTTACAGGAGGCGACGATGTCGCGAGCGAACAATATCGCGGAAATACGTGCGAGTTTCCGAGGGAAAAGGAAAAGAAACAATCATACCTCCCCCCCTCGATGAAAATGCAAAATGACCCTGCTACGTTTCTTATCGCACTTGCTTGCTCCGCCTACCTCAGGTAGATACGACGGTACCGAGCTGGTTTCGCCTGAGCCTTGAGTTTTCGCGCTAATCGGATTACAACGAGCAAACGGTACATCTAAGTTGCATTAAGCGTGCGCGACTTATGTAAAGTCAAAATTGAATCGCGTAACCCACGGGGGTTGCGACCCCACCTCACCCCACTCTATTGCCGCCCCATTGCCTCTCGTTGGAGATCGCGGCGGACAAAGAGACCGAGAGGTCCTGCTGCAACGGCGAACGCTCGTGCACGGTCCGTCCTTTTTCCGTCGCGCGCGTTTCCTCCTTTTTCTTCATGCTCTCATGTGCCGCTCGCCGACGTTACTCTTGTTTTATATATAAGAAACATTTATTCGGCTCGTTAATCTTAACTTTTCCCATTTGTCGTGTTTGATCCCGGAGTTCGCGCATCTGGGATAACATCCAATATCGCGCGAACGTTCTCACGAGGAAACTCGAACAGAGAGATAGTTGAGAAACTACAGACTATCCTTTTCTTCCGTGTTTTCCCATTAAACTCGGTTAACATTGCGCGCGCTCGCAGCTTGTCCCGCAACTTATTAGAATTCCATTCCTATATCTTCGAAGCCCGCAATGCCCCCCCTCGCCGCCCCCGCCGTCCCTCTCTTTACATTGTCTTCACGTTCGCTCTTACCGCCGATAAGTCGCTCGCTCTTGTCGGATAGGAGTCGGAGGTTTCGATTTCAGCAGAACCGGGAACACCCATACGTTTTACGGGCCGGGTGCAACGTTCGCCACGTCACGGCCCATTTAACGGCATAATGGATGACGTGAAACGTAACGGAGGGCGAAAACTTTGCGTCTCGCGATGGAAAGAGGCGGTGTTATTGGACGCGATACGACGCACAGCGGCTCAGCGCGGCCGCACGAACGAATCTTCGAAAAATGTATGGAGCGAACTGTGTAACTTTCGCCATGAGAGAGAGAGAGAGAGAGAGAGAGAGAGAGAGAGAGAGAAAGAGAGAGAGAGAGAGAAAGAGAGAGAGAGAGAGAATAAGCCATGCGTTACCGCGCGTGTTAATCGTAACGCAGGCCGTAAATCCTCCCGCTCGTATGAAAAAGCCGGCCCTGAAAGTTGCACAATTATCGATTCCTGCCGAATTGCTCGCGCGTAACAATGAAATTTCCGACGAAATGCGAGCAGAGAGAATTTCAATCTTGCTTTCTTGTCTTCTCGCCGGCCATCAAATAATACGAGCACGATGAAAGGAGGCAATGATGGCGGTTACCGCGCTCTTCGCGACCCTTTTCCCCTTTTTTCCTTCGTATATCACTCGAATTCTGGATATTGTTATGCGGGAAATATATACGAATGTGCCGGGGGAGCGGAACAGAACCCGCGCGACCTGTCGTCGCTCTTTCGCGGTGACTTTTCACCCTCGCCGCGATTACATCGTAACCCTCGTCGAGCGACCATCAACGAAGCCGCGAAGCGAGCGAGCCGCCAAGTTTCGCACGGACGGACCCCCATTCGAATCTCAAAATTCAAGTCCCACCTCATGACGCGCACAGCCTTTTATCTGTCGCCGCTCCCTGCAATCTGGAGCGACCAATGTTTCACGAGCACGCGCCGCGCGCGGTCGAAGTTTAATCAAACTTCTAAAAGACTTCCGGCGCCGGTCGAGGCGCGGCCCCACATTGCGATTCGTGGATTCAGGGCGAACTTCCGGTTCTCTACCTCGCTTCTCCCGCGTCCCTCGTTTTCCCGTGCTACTCGCGCTACCCTTATTCTTTCTGGTGTGCCCATCTACTCAGCATCCCTTCCTCCCTCCCGCCCTCGCGCACCTTCAGAGAGTTACATTCTCAGTCTCCTCCTCGCCCGACGAGCCGATAGCGAGACTCGCGAGACTCGAGGCGCGAGGATCGCCTTTCGGGAAATTGAATCCCGTTCCGAATCCGCCGAGGGTCTTTCCAGCAACACGGCTGACACGTCGCGCGACGTCGGGTCGCACTTCGGTTTCCTCTTTCGCGACGCGGCAGCAGAATGTTTATGCGCTCAGCTGTGTGTGGAGAGAGGCGTGTCTCTTGCGCCGGAATCAATGATAGGTCGCCGGCTAACGATAGATAGAATCTCGTCACCTTTCCGTAGCTCCTAAGAGGAAACGTCTCGGCGCCGCCTGAGCGCGCGCGCGCGCGCGCGCACACACACACACATGCTTAGTAGCTTTTGTATTCAACGACGCGGCGGTTTCCTTTATCGCGAGGAAACCGAAAAGTGGATTAAAAAGCGAAGATCTTCTCGAGTTTGCCCGGCGGAACGAACTTTTACCAAATGCGCAGTTTTTCCGGCGAATAAAATGAACAGTGCCACGGCGCCATGGCGAATTTTCAAATTCCGCCGGCAGCCGGGCACACTCTCGGTTTAAGTTGAGAAAAGCTTGCGATTTGAGTTGTGTTTTTCCTAGCTTTTGAATTCTGTTCGGATTACTCGCGAGACACTCGTGCGCGCGTGCACGCGAAGCTGTTTTATAAAACCATTTCCGTGCATACACAATATAAAAAGATCTCGCGCAGTGCGAGAAGAAATTTCTTTTCGCACGTGTGCCCCGAGAGAGAGAGAGAGGGGGGGGGAGAGAGAGAAAGAGATGCTCGGTGTATACGCGTCTCTCTCTTGATTCCTTCGCGCAATTTAGTGAATCAGCCGCGAAGGTAATAAGCCGTGCGAACGCGAGCGCATAACGAAGGCGCGACTCGCGGTTGGGTCAACGCATCTTTCATTTGGCACCGCAGTCTGTTTGTTACAACTTGATATCCTGTGCCTCGTCCTGCCCGCCCTTCTGTCCCGGTATACGACTATTGTTCCGCAGCCAGCCTTCCTATTTTGCGGAGTTTACGAGCCGCTGTCGCAAAGATAGCAGCGTCGATTTAACTTCGAGAGGTGGTTTTACCTTTTACGGCCCATTACACCGTCTTACCTACCCCCGCACCCTCCATCCGCTGGTGTTTTGATTAAAAGCGGAATTTACAAGTCGTGCCTCTACCGCGCGAGTTTAACTAAAACGGCAGTCATTGCCGAAGGACGAGGGAGCCGAAGAGTCACGCATAGCCGCGAGGAAACTTCTCTTCACACTCCTAAACACGAGTATGATCGCACTCGCCTATCGCGACAAGGTGTACTTTCACAACGGAGTGCACTCGATTGGACTCAAGACGAATATGGGGGGGTTGGGTCGATCGCCATCTGGAAAAGGCACCTAATAATCTCCACTCGTCGAACGAAGGTGCGAACAAGTAGTGCGCGATCGCGAGAGAGGGAAAAGGGAGAAGAGAGAAAAGGAGTGAGTGAGTGAGAGAGAGAGAGAGAGAGAGAGAGAATCTCGCAAAAAACTTCCGCGACAAAATTTGTTTGGTAACCGCGTGAGAGTCGGGACGTAAAATCAAAGTCCTCGGAGATACGTCGAGCTGCTGACAAACGCAGGTGGTGTATGCACGCACGCATACACACGCGCGCGCGCGCATACGCACACGGACGCACTGCGGAAACATTTAAACGCGATAATCGCCCCACATACCCGCGTGTTCCCCTGCGTCCATCAAAAGTTTTCGAGCGTTAATTCGCTTAAGCCGACGGGGAGAGCAAGCGTCGCCGGGGTGCGTTGAACCCCACGCCGCGCCGTGGTGGACTCGCGTTGTGCCGCGCGCGAATGTCGCGACCCTAAAGCCCGAGTCTCCGCCCTTTCGCACTCATGAGCGACAACGGTACGGGTCAATTTTGACCCATATCTCGTCGGGGTCGCGCTAACGCCTCGTTAACAAGAGGTCGGTCACGTACAAACGGTACTTTGTCCTGCAACGCGTCTAATGCGTGTAACGCTAAGTACAACGAGCGTGTTGGTCGGCTTCCGCGAATGTCAATCGGAACGTGAGACGCCTGAGAAAGACCGCGAAATTAATGGAACCAATCCGGATGGGAGAGTGACTCGGTTACTAGAGAATGCTGATGCAGTGGATCGTCAAGATGAGTGCGACACGTTGAAATATATTCCGTACAGCGAAAACTAAGGCAGATAGCTAAGCAAAGCGAAAATACGGGAATCGTTTTGGTGCGTCGAAAAATTATTGTCCGATCTGTGAAACGTGATTGCGACCAAGTATTACGCGTCGACATTCGCACGTAGTTCGCAACGTTTTAAAGTTTCCGAGCGTTCTATGTCGGATCGCGGCGCGCAAAATTTTCCGCTACGTCATGCATCTTTTTCGGTCGTAATATGACGTTTTCACGTATGTACACAACGATATGAGAGTACATAGCACAGAAAATTAATATCAACGCGCGCTGAGACAAAGGAACATTCCACGAGAATGGGTGCGAAAAAAGGTGGAAAGTATAAGGCACATTCTGGCGCACGCTATTTTATAAGTGGGTGTCCCGCTTTTGTCGCATTATTTTGTGATGGCAAATTGTCAGAACTATTTGCAGCGGATTTTTCATTAGCGAAACTATTGAGAAAAGTAGCGAAACTGTCGAGTAAAGTAGCGAAACTATCGGTTTGAGTATTTGATAAATTTTTAATATTCTGTCTCTTTGCAATTAAGACATCAATTAAGATTTTATTAATATAAAAAGATCAAATGAAACCTAATTAAGAGACGAACTCCTAAATTCAGTAACTCTCCCACTATTAATTGAAGAACGTAGCTATAATTCATCTGGCTTCGTGAAATTTAATTCATGAAAATCAGACTTAGACGATATTTTATAATTTAAAAATCGCTTTGACATTTTCGCTAAAAAAAAATCGACTTCAAACTAGCCAAAACTCTCATAAAAAAAGATAATATGGAAGTAGAACATTTTGTACAACAATAATGTGAAAGTTAAAAATACCATTTGAGGTTAAAAAAATTCCATGTTAAAGTTTAAAAAAATTTCATTGTGCATAAACGTGGTTTTTCTCCTCTCGCTCTCTCTCTCTCTCTCTCCCTCTCCCCCCTCTCCCCTCACTCCTTCTCTCTCTCTCTCTCTCTCCGTTTCCCTATAGAGACAGAGAGTATAATCCATTAATTTCGACCAAACTCTTCAGATCATAGAAGTTGACGGGTCGGCTTTGTATCCACGAGATAGACGTTGCTTCCAACAAGTGACCCGACAACATTGGGTAACGTTGGATGCTGAAATGTCTGTCGTCGACAAATCAATGACGTGGCATGCGAATTGGGAAAACGGACCGTTTGCTAGGACATTACGTTATTCGCGAACCAATTCTCATGCGTCTCGTATCGGAAAACTTACGATTTCGACGCGATTTCGCTGCACAGTTCTACGGGACGTTTTTCTAAGCTCCGCTATTTCTAAAAGGGACCGGGGCCTCGAGGGGAGACAATCGATAATATTTTATCGCACGGAGAACTTGGAGCGAGAGACTCACAATTTAATCAAGGCGCGATAAAGTCTTTCAAGATATTAATCTCGCTTTCCCCCATCGCGCACATCTCTCGTCGAGTTTGCGTCGATTCGTCGCCGTTCGACGCCGCTCGACGACGAACTTCTTACATTTCCCCGTCAACTATTCCGATCTGTAATTTTCCGCGCGACAATACGCCCGTTATCTATTGTGCGGAGGTAGCGATGTAAAAATGCGACTGAAAATTTACAGGGCTCAACTAAACAGGCCATCGAGGAACAAAGCGTTAATGCACGTTACACGCGCGATCGCCGACGCAAACGTTACTTCCAACAGATTGCTCGTCCACAACAACGTCGGATGCTGGAATATCTGTCACTGACAAATCGATGACGTAGCGTTTCACTTCGCTCGTGTATCGCATCGATTCACGAAGACTCCGTCAAACACCTCTCTCGCGACGATGACGACGACAACGACAACGTCGACGAGGACGTCGACAATGCGAGTCATTTTTGCGACGGCAACGAACGAACGAACGAACGAGCGAGCGAACGAGCGAGCGAACGAACGAACGAGCGAAGGAGCGAGCGAACGAGCGAGCGGACGAGCGAGCGAACGAGCGAGCGGACGAGCGAGCGAGCGAACGAGCGAGCGATGCGAGTCGCGTTTCGCGGCGTCCGAGAGAGCAAGAGTAATCCAATTGAAGACACAGGACGTAGGACACGGTCGCGATGGATGTTTCCTGAGAACACAGGAATGGCGACAAGTGGCAGAGTGCTCTGCGCGCCGGCAAAAAGGCAGGAAGGGTCGCCGGAAAAATACAAAAACATGTCCGCGCGCGAGCGCGCGCGCGGACGCGGACGCGAGCGCGGACGCGAGCACGCGCACTCGCGCGCGCTTGCGAGGGAAAATGTTTGCGGAGTCAACGAAATGTGCTTTCGCGATCGCCTGGCGAGCTTTTTCCCCCGTTGCTCGCCCGCTCTTCCTTTGCAGGCCCGCACTCGGACGTCGCCGGCGCGCCGGCCGTCCGGGCGAAGTTTCGCCGCCGCTGCTACGTTTAAAACGCGATTTCGAGGCCGTTGCGCCTCGCGTCGCAAAGGTATGTTTGTCGAGAACTTCAAAGCGCACAATTACGGGACCTCTGAGAGTAGAAGCCGCGTGGGTGTTCAAATATTTCTTTGTCAAGCATCGGCACTTCCACGACGATGCGGTAAGTAAGAGGAATACTATGTACCGTGTCGCGGCGACCCGGAATTATGACTAAAATCGAGTAAGTCGGAACGAGTTTATTGTCGTTAAATATTGTTGTACTTGACAATCGCGCCTCGCCACGGAGGTAGATATTATAATGCAGCAACAGCGTGAAAAAGTTTAAACTCAAACTTGCCACCCGGAAGATTCGCTCGCGCTTCTACAACAAGTTCCTCGACAATCGAAGCTAATTTAAATGTCTCAACAATGTGACGCGCAGACAGACTGTTTCCCGAGAAATATTTATCCTACATTTTCAATTTGTCTTCTCGCGAGAAATCGTTTTCTTGTCGGTCGTACCGTAATAGTTAAATGCAGAGCATGTCTTATGTATCATCTGTGCGCCGATTCACGCGAACACGTCGTTATCCGCTGTACATCTCGTCTCCATCGGTTCGAGAAACGAGTTTTGGAGAAAGAAAAAGAAATGGGAATAAGGGCGCAGGAAGCAGTTCTGCCTGATTTAATTCCCGGCACGCTTTCGTTACCAGTTATATGACCAAGGACGTTTCATATTGAATGCGATATTATTCGGGCTGGTAGCTCGGCTAGTCGGCACCCTCGGCATAGTTAGACCGGGTTTATTAGAATATGGATATGACGTCATGGAAATGCCGTCAGGATAATCACGAAAGTGACTTGACGACTAATGTCAAACGCCCGACCGAACTTGCGAGATTAATCGGCGGAGCGATCTCGCGATGTTTGCATCTGCGCGAGCCGCGATTTTACAACGCGCTCACGGCAATCGAAACGATGTTCGTAAGCAGTTCGCCGTCGATCGAAGCTGACGCATCGTGCTCCGATTTTTATCGACGACGCACATCTCCCACCGGTGAAAATTACTCCGATAGGATGTAAATTCTTAAACACACGTCGACACCGTAAAAACATGCGAAACATGTAAAATGAACCGTGTACATCGTAAAAACCGCATCGACAATTCCCCGCTAATAGCGATTTATCAACGCGCGTCAGTTTTGCGGCGCGCGTGCAGAGAATTAAAAAGATAATCCCGTCAGCTGGGAGTAAATCCGGCGGTGTAACTAAAAGCGTTACAAAATCCACGCGCGTGATGGAAAAAAGCGCGATTATGTCGTACACACCTCGCTGTCGCAGGTGGTGATGGTCTAGTGGTATGGTGGTGGCGGTGGTGCTGGTAGTGGAGTTAGAGAGCAAAGCGGTAGAGAGAAAGAAAGAGAGGAAGAGAAACGAGCGAAAGAGAGAGAGAGAGAGAGAGAGAGAGAGAGAGAGAGAGAGAGAGAGAGAGGGAGAGAGAGGGGGAGAGAGAGAGAGGGGCAGGAAGAGCGGAAGGATGGACGATAGAGGGCTCGTGGGAGAGATACGAAGAGAAGGGGGTGACAGGGGGTGCACAGGAGTTCGCGTTTATCGGTCGACGAACTGGCCGCGTCCTCGGTGTCAGCGTTATTCAAAATGCAATTTGCATCGGTGGCGCCTGCCCACGAAAATCACGAATGCGTCCTGATTAGAGCAAGTTTTCCCGGCGTTCGTTGTCGGAGGGTTGAAGCGGGCCGAACGACCGAATATCGGCCGAGGAGTAAAAGAGAGGGAAAAAAGAGAGTTTCGCGATCGACACGAGATGTACGCCGACTAAAGGAGGAAAAAGTAACATGCGGATACAGAGACAGAGAGGGAAAGGGGAAAAGAAAAAGGAGAGAGAGAGAGGGAGAGGGAGAGAGAGAGAGAGAGAGAGAAAAGGAAAAGCCGCGACTAATTGCATGAGATACGCGATTGTTTCATGCATATTCAGCGAGTCCTCGAGGTGGGAATAGCTGATCGCCATTCCTTCGGAGGAAGATCTTTCCCTCCTTTCGAATTCCCTCTGCCTTTCCAGGCGAAAGAATTACGAATCTCAGGAAGCTCGTTGTCTTTCTGTCTTTCTCCCTCTTCCCCAATGGAGAAACACGATCATTAAATACGATCGTCGTAAGCCGCGAAGTACCCTACTCGACGGTAATTAAACGCAACGATCTTGTCCCGCTACTTTTTTCCTCTCGGTTACCATTGTAAGACGGCGGTCGTCGGTATCAGTCTCGGTCGGTCGGTCGGTCGATCGATCGATTAATCGCATGAGATATATTTGTACAATTACGAAACAATCCGCGTACGTATATAATACGCGCGTGAGCAATATAGCAAATTCGACGAGTCATAACTCCGCGGGCGAATCGCAAAATGGCAGCCACCTGCGCGATCGATAATCGCGATATTAATGCAATTGGCTCGTTCGTCGACTTTTTGTATGCATGCATGCGCATAACGCGGCGGCAACCATGTGCACCGCGGCTAATTGATAAACACGGCCGCTCTCAACGAATAGCCGCGTTATAACAGTCTGCGCGGCCGCTTTGTCGAAAATCAACGGCAATTCGACGGCTAATTAATACTGTTTTTGATATGCGCGCCGCGCCTGCTCGTCAATCAGAAAACCATCCGCGTCATGCCACACAGCCCGGAAATCTCGCGATTCGCGACCCTCGTCGCCATCGCTTCGCCGTCCACCTCTGTCGAACGTATCACGCCTGTCGATGAATATCTTTCGCGATTACGATGAATATTAGCGAGCATTACCGACTCTTTATCGAGTTCCATTAAAAAAGCATCGGTTTACCCCTTTCCCCTCCTTCATGTAGCCACGCATATCGTGTGCCGCTTGTTCTTCGTATCGTGTGTATATATCGCGTTTGAGTCTATCAAAATATTTAATATGTAACGCATTGTTGCGCAAGAAAATTTACGCCATGAAAAACAAATATCATTTACGAATTCTGGACGATCGCGAGATTGCATTGACTCTAAACTTTGGCCCTCTAGAAAATAAATATTATTTGCCAATTCTATCACTATTCCAATCACTATACCAATCACTATTCTGTGAACGATCACGAAGTGGCATAAACTTTTAACCATTCCGATCTCTCCTCCGCATTTATTGCAAATTCGGCGTTAATGGGCGATCTTTGTATCCGGTATTCAACAATGCTTCACCTCGTTGACGCGCTCGCGATCTATCGCAAATCTAGCGCGAGATTATTTAATATCGAGTGCTGTGAGAAACGTTATCTACCGTTGGAAATAAATTTGTAAAACAACTGCTTCGTTTATTGTAATACAACGGGCGCAAAACGTGGCAATCCGATTTACGCGACTAAATAGAAACAGATAGGGGGGAGGAGTGGGACAGAAGGGGAAAACAGAAAGAACATGAAATTCCGTCGAACTGATGTTTTCATTATCGATCGGCGCGTTACAGCCCTCGTTCACAGAAGATCGACAAATTGCCGGCCGCAGGCTGTGTGGACCGTACAGCGGAAGTTGCGATTTGGTAGTCGACGAATGACGCGCTCCGGCAGACGTGATGCGATTTCCTGCCGGCGTAGGACTCCCGCAAATGCGACGAATATTATTTTTACGAATATTATCAAGATCTCACGTGTACATATTCGCATTCGTACACGTATGTGCACGTGTGCATGCGCGCGCACATACACACACACACATACACATACAATTAACGATCGGCTTTGCGTCACTCTGTGCGCACTTTGAGATGCAGCCAGACGGAACACGCGCGCGCGTACGCGGCTTCCTTTTATGTGCTCTCGCGTAAATTACTGTTTTTATTCGCGACCTGTCTGTCGCATCCAACCTAACGGTATATCGCGCACTAGAGAGAGAAAGAAAGACATATATACGCGCGTGAAGTGATCCGATTGTAATGGATGGCGAGCGTAACTTTTTGACAGAGAGATAGAGAGAGAAAGGGGAAGGTGGACGAGCGAAAAATGCACTTCCAGCTTTCTCCAAAAAAAAAAAAAAAAAAAAAAAAAGGAAGGAAGGAAAAAAAGAAGAAATACATGATCGCGCACATTCGCGAGCCGCGAAATATTGCGCGCGCGCGATTCGCTGTCGGCGAAATTTCTATCGGCGGCTACCTAGCGGCGCGCGCGCGCGCGCCGAATATGCCCGGCCGATGATTGATAACGACGGGGAAACCGGGTCACCCATATTTTTTTTCCTCTCTCCTATAGGGATGCGCTTTACAACGGGCTTTCGCTTTGACCCTTTTATTCCGCGCGCCCGCGCTCTGATTGCGAGCGTGCAGGCGCGCGTGTCGCGTGTCGATGTCGGCGTCCCGGCGTATGTATCCTTCGAGTTTGTTCCTCTCTCTTGGCGATCGTGCGGACCATCGAACGGGACGGCCGTTCGTTCTACCACGGGGACGGGAACGGTGCTCGTTGTACGGCGCGGCTGTTGAATAATTCCGCGCTCTCAACGGGGAGTGCTCATGACACGCGACTCACCGATTCTTTTAGTTTGTCGCAAGCGCGATACAGTCGAATGCCATCGTGCAATCAACTATACAAGCGAGAAAGAGCTTTCTTAAACGCCCGAGAGAGAGAGAGAGAGAGAGAGAGAGAGAGAAAGAGAGAGAAAAGAAGAAGAAAGAGAGGGGTGTGGGATACGATCACTAAAGTTCCGACACGATATTCGAATATTCATCGAGCGCGACTATTATCGATAAGCGTTGCAATTCAGCGTGGGCGAGCTTTTGTTTATAAATCGCGAGATAGTAACTGTAAGGTTATATCGTCGTATCACCGAGTGTTCTACGTGTCCTCCTCTCCCTTTCTCTCTATTTCTCTCCTTTCTTTTTTCCTATTTGGAACCGCTGAAAATCCTGTAAGTAGACATTCTTAAGCGTTCTGTCAAAAAATCTTGTGATCATATATCTCCGTCATATTTAAGAAACCTCCTGCCGTTCTGCCGTTTATGCGCGCGGTTAATTGCGCGACTCAAACGCATTTTTCACGGCCACGAAAGACGAGAAGAATCGACGAGTCACATGTCATGATCTCTCTTTTCCGTAAGGGATGGAACGCCGTCGGTCGTTCGCACGATTTGGCATGCGTTCACGCGGAAAACGCGATCCGACGCGGCGCGAGAGGATTAATAATCGACCCCGACGTTTTCGCGATTCTTACCATCGCGAATAGTTTGGCGTTTAGCCTCTCGCTCTCATCCTACCTCCTCTTTCTCCCTTTATTTTTCTCTTTCGACGTTTCGTGATGCATATCGCGCGACTGACGAAGCAAGCTCGACTCGGCAATGTCACTATCGCTTCGCGTGGCTTTACGATTTAATGCGCACGCGTACTCGTTTTTCTCTTCAATTTTTTTTGACTACATCCCAACTGTTTTTTATTTACTATCACTAGTATTTTTTTGACGTTGTTTCGCTCGTATTGATGTGTCACGACGAGCGTTCCGCGTTAGTTCGTTTGTCAAATTCGTCCGAGTATCTCGTGCCCGTAAAATAACACATTTCTCGATTTTTCGAGTTTATAATGACGATTGAGCTTTGATGTGAAAATATGCTTCGGCAGGGGAAACACAGCTAGGCTTTTCATCGCGAAGTTAAATTAAAATTGAAACGACAATAGCCACTGCTATGCACCTTTTGTGCATGAAAAAAAGATATTAAAAAAAAAAGAATACAGATAGTTTGGTGCATATTACGAACAATATTTAATTTATCGCATGCAATATCAATTTTTGCCAACGACTTCGTTTTATTTAGTATGTTCCGCATATTTCACAATTGCTGCAAATATGATGCTGAACTAAGAAAAATGAATTGAGTCGCAATGTCGAGAGCAATAAGCGGAAAAGTAAAACTGATGAAACGATAAGTGGTAAAAATCTGAAGATTCGTGTCGCGAGAATGAAAAAAAGATATTTTCCTCAAAATTGCTGAAGATTATCGACGAGCTCATTTGTTTTCTCTCTTCGGCGTTCTTAATACCGAAACTCACAAGAGATGCCCTGCCGAATTTTCGGTGCAAGCCGATGTCGGTGGCAAATTTGCCAAAAAATTCATATTGAAAAGGATTTCTCCAAAACACTCGTCCGCGAAGCTTCGTTGCATAAACGCAAGATTTTCTGGGAACATTTGATATAATTCCGACGTCGAGCGGGGCGCGGGCGCGACTATCTTTCTTCAATTTCCATCAGAAATTCTATCAGCGCCCGCCACGCCACGGAATATCGCGTGATGATTGATAGCGAAGAAACTGGGTTAACGGCGGTCTTTTTTTCTCGTGTTTTGTTTCACTCGCGCCGTTTCCGCTTTCGCACACGTGCAATGCGTCGTGCGCGAGTCGCTCGGACACCTCAGCGAACGTCAAGACCACTGACAGCGAGTTAAGGTCGCCGGGGAAAAAATTCTTTCAAATTTCCCAAGGGGGATACATTTTTGCACCCGTTTAATGCATAAATCACACGCGGAATGAAACGAAAAAAGAAGAACCGCATCCCAACGCAATTAGCGTTAGAGGTGGCCACTCATTAGGAGCTTTGAGATTCAGACAGTCGCGACAGTCGCGATCGGGAAAATCCCGATCGAAATGACCAAGCCCGGTGAAAATATATTCGTGTTCGGCGAATTTGCAACGAAACGTGAACGAGCAACTTGTTATCAAAGCCGAATCGCAAATACGCAAAGAACGGGGGAGAGAGGGAGGGAGAGGAAGTGACTTCCAATCAGCGTAAAATTCAAGAAACGTTGCGGTGTACGTTGAGATCCAGTCTTCGCGGAAGATCCTCAGGTGGATAATCCGCAGAGACCGAAACGTTCCGTGCATTTTACACCGGATACAAGTACCGGGAGATTTTCCTAATTACCATCCCGCGTTCGACTCGCCTTCGCTTCGCGTTTGTAATACACCTGAGTGTACGTGCACAATGATATTACACAGCTTGGGAATTAAACGGCCACGTATACCGCTAAACGAGCGAATATTAGAATGCGAATCGCAAAGCGTTCACTCGTTGAAAGGAAAAATATGTACTGGAGATTTTTTAAACCCATGGAGCTTCGCTCTTCATTACGCTCGCAGAATTCACAATCGATAAGTAAAAACAGGCGAACGCGACGTCATTGAGCCACGCGGCTCATTCGATGGACCTTCGGTAATTTTTTACTGGTTCTCTCTTTCCTTCTCTCTCTCTCTCTCTCTCTCTCTCTCTCTCTCTCTCCCTCTCTCTCTTTCATCAACTCCAAACGTCATATTCCATTCGCAAACGAGAAACTTAAAACGCTTTGAGGCGTGCCGGAACGGAAGACGGAATAAACGTCTACTCGCGACGAATGAGGGACATTAAGAGCGAAAACGTGTCTTTTTCGAGGGCGCGCAAAGAGACGGACGCGGGAAAGCGTTCTCTCTGCGGGCATTTCGTGATTCAACCGCGAAAATGAGACGCGAGCTCGCACGTAGCTCGCAACTTTTTTCTACGCGAATGCATCCACCTCGCTGAATTATTCCGATCACAATTACCCGGCTCGACGAATCTCTCGGGGAAACGGCATATTTGACAGTTTGCGCGAAATTCCAACGAAGAGTATCGCACGCATTACAACATTAGAGATGCACGGTATATAAGATCGGTCCGCAAAGGAAAAAAAAAAAGAACATTAGCCCGGTCGGTGCGAGGCATGAAAGCAACAACAACGATTCCCGAATACCGCGCGAGCGAATATTGCCGCGAGTCGCAACCACGTAGCGATTTTATTTCTCGTTTCGCCGCCTATATCCCGATACTTCACGCACGCATAACGCTCTTACGGCAAAAATACAGATTACATTTTTTTCGCATTTGCTGCTTCGGTGCGTGACGCAAACGGTTTTTATTTTTCGATAACGTAAAAAAAGAAAGAAAAAATGCACACACACACGCGGCAATGTGTGCGATGCGGCGAACGTGTTACGCGCATCCGTTCGTGTACAGCCTACCACCCTCTCCCTTTAATATTCCGAGTGCTTTCCCGATTTCACACGGCGACGACATCGGCCAACTCGGTCCATCGAATCGGATGGCGAACATATGTGCGTCTGTGTATATATATATGTGTATGTGTGTGTGTGTGTGTGTTGTGTGTGTGTGTGTATGTGTGTGCATCTATATACAAGCGACGAAGCGCGTTTGCTCGAACGATTCTCCGAAAGCCGCTATTGTATTTCTTAAAAGCACGCGCAACACACGCGTCGGTGGCAAGCGTCGCGACATTTGCCGCGTCCGCGACAAACCACTCAGACTGATTGAGAAAATGCTGATACAGGTTCGACCGAGCAAGAAAATCAATCCACTCTCTCGTCGCGCGAACGTGCGTTCTTCACGGCACGACGGCGCAAAGTTCAGGCTTCTCCGTTCCCCGAAATCTTTGTTTCGTCTCGCGCAAATTTGGCGCACGCTTCCCTTCGCAAGCCGAGAGAAAGAGAGAGAGACGGTGGTGGCTCAACAAGTCGTGAACCATTTCGTGAAATCGCATCGCCCAGAGACATGAACGTCGGGAAAGGATGAAAAACGAACAGGGCGGAGAGAGAGAGAGAGTAAAAACGAGAGAGATCAGGCAAGCGACACGTTGCGTCGTTTATCCGCTTGATTGTGTAACACAGCGAGTTTATTTCACAAATCGACTTTAATTTGTTACCTTACGTGCGGCGTGACGTTTTGTCAGCCGCAGCCGGGGTATTTGCGGAGTAAATTTTCATCGTTGACCTTTGATAGCCGCGTGTCAGACAACAAGTTCGCGCGCGCGCGTGTTTTATTTATAAACTCGTTGGAACGTGCTCGCGCTGCCGATATCGTGTTTTGGGCTCGGTGTGTACCGCGAGCGTGTATTATTTAGCGGCGATCTCATTAGTTTTCTCGTCTAATGTTCATTGCGCGCGGTTGTACGGACGCGCCAGAGAGTATTGCGCTAAATGTTTCCCTATTATTTATCCCACCTGCCTCTTCAGATAGCGACCTAACCTGAATTTACATACTTGCCTCTTTTTTCTTTCGTACAAAAACAATTGGCGAATCGTCTGGTAACGACCTAACACGACGACAGAGTCATCGGTTTTTCACCGATCGCAAGCATCGATCGATTTAGCCAGTGATTATTACGTGTCAAACACAAAAACGATAGCGAATATCGGTGGACGCGCGAGAGAGCGCTATCGAAGCGTTTTTTCTCGCATACGCGTCTTCCAAGAAAAAACAATATATAATGCATAGGTACTCACCGCCAATCAGCGTGTGCAGCAGTAAGAGTAGAAATCGGCGCGTCGACCTCGTCATGGTGTGTTCCTCGATTTTTCTACATCCAACGGCCCGGAAGCGAAGATATCTTCTTCTCTTCCACTCTTCTCCTTCTCCGAACGATGACGCTCTCGCTGGCGGTGTTTGTTCACCCGCGTTGTCCACGCGATCGCCACGTGACTTTCGTCTTCACTCTCGGCCGGGTGTTCCGCGCGAGAGAGAAATGCTACGTGCAAAAATGAGCGAATTTTATATCCGACTCGCGCGACGAAAGATATAGAGAGTATCACGGGGGGAGAGGGCTATTGCGAACTGACAGACGATGGACGGAGACAACGACGAGAGGAGATGGGGGGTGGTGGTGGGTTTGGTAAGAGAGAAAGAGTGAAGCTGCGCGGGCGAAGTCTCGCCGTCGACTGGCGCGCTTCCGCGTTTCCGACCCCTCTGATAACCGGCCGGCACCCTCTGCCCCTTTCCGCGCGTGCCCTCGCCCGCACCGTCGTATCACGCGCGCCTGAACGGCCCTCGCGGTCATCCCCGTCGCGCGTTAATTCGCGCTTCACTCGGAGCACACACGCGCGCGCGAAGTAACTCTCTCACGTCTTCTCCCACGAACGGCAGCGAGAGAACTGTGTTACGATCTCGGCGTTTGCCTGTTTTTATCAACTTGGTTTATTTACTGCGATTGGTTCACTTCCATCGGAATTGACCAATCGCATTTGTCAATTCTGATTGACGACAGATGTGTTTGGTCGGTTCCGACGGAAACGAATCAGCCGATCAAGGTAACCAAGAATGATAGAAACAGGCATCAAAGGACGCCGGGCCACGATGGTTAATACTCCGTGTTTATCACCGGCGTCAGCCGAATGCGTAAACACATCGGCCCGACATTAACGGCTGCCTCTTTCGTGTTTACGTCACCGTGTGCGAGAATCGAATAACGTACGCTGAAACTCGGACGGAAAGCTCGATGTATCATGTGCTTAGACCGGCGTTTGCCGATAACCTAACCTAACCTAACCTAACCTAACCTAACCCTAACCCTAACGTTAACGGAGATCCCTCGTTCAAAGTATAAGTGGAAAGCCGACGTCGACTATTCTCGTAACTAACCTTGCGATCCATTCGCGTCTCCAGAATTCGGTGCGCGAGAGATTTCGCATCGATTATGCGAATCGAACAGGAAAGAATGTTATTGTGCACTCTAAATCGTAAGTTACGCGTCAACTTACGCGTCTGTAATACCGCACACTCGCGCTGACACCGAGATCGCGCCATTTTCGATACGCGATCTCTTGCGGAAGTGAACTTTCGCGATTTCGCGCGGCCATGTTTGGCGCCGAGTAAAGTAGCATATATTTCAACGAACGACAGAGCACTTTAGCGTGACTTACGCGACTCGATTTATACCACACGCGCTCGCCGATCGTTTTATTCGCCTCGGCGAGCGGTCTTTTCGCGTGCACGCGGATTTTATTCGAATTGTTACTCACCGAAAACAGAACCCGCATCATTGACCGTTACGTACTCGCGCCGCCATAGTTGATTGCCTGCGACTCTCGTACCGGTAGTGACGTGTTCTTCCGCTACGCTGAAGTTATGAGCACGAGTAGTACAGACGTATCTGATTGGCGGAAATCGTCGACTTCTAGAACGGAACACGGAACGCGTATCTGATGTCGCAACATGTTTAATGTATATTACCGAAACGATTACAAAGCGTTACAAATATATAATACAAATGTATTGCCTGTAATATATCATAATAAAACTGGATGGTAGAATAATGAGATCAAATAATGGCATAAGAAATAATAACGATGATAATTATAACCGACAATAATTAATTCTCTGTTGCGTTATTACACATGCGATGCGATACATGTTTGCTCTTTTGTAATTTTAAAATATTACCATGGTGGGAGGATCACTACTATATACTTAAAATATATTTTTACCCGTTACTTACCGAAGCAAATTGAAATAAAATTTGACTACACACGCATATCCTTTGATGAAATAGTGCACATGAGCGCACAAACGTTCGTGAGCTTTTATCCAATGAAAAATGCAAAGTAGCGAGAATCACAAAAATAATTCTCTGCCGCTTTTTAGACTTTCCAACGAGCGAAAAGTAGTCCTTGAAAGTGCCGAGTAATGATAATTAAGTGAATTTACATGTTCCAAGTCGTCGTTAATCTTACGTTGTAATCTTAAAAAAGCAGAAGATACACCTTTGTGTAATCTTGAAAATTTCTTTAATATTTTCTGATAGGAGAAAGAGAAAGAAAGAGAGAGAGGGAGAGAGAGAGAGAGAGAGAGAGAGAGAGAGAGAGAAAGTTTCCCACGTCAGAAAATGTTAGTTTGGCAACCGTCAGGAATATTAAACCGCAGAATCCAAAAGTTTCTCATCATGCTGCAGACGGTTTTATGAAAATCCACCGTAATATTTACGAAAAACTGCGTTCGCCTTTGTTTATTAATTTACTGTGAGAAGTTATGAAATGTTAGCCGTTTCCTTAGGCCATAACACTTTTACGAGCAAACTTAAGTTTGTATGAACGCGCAGAACTATTAAATTTAAAATCAACTTGGTAAACAACTTTTCGATCGAATTCAAAAGCTATAAAAGAAAATAGGATGAGAAGGGAAGGAGAAGGAGAAAAAGAGAGAGAGAGAGAGAGAGAGAGAGAGAGAGAAAGCCGCGGAAAAAAAGAGAAACGCAGAAAATATAAAAGTAATTCCAAAGGTATATATACTTACATATAAGTGCAGCATTAGAAAAACGTTTCAGAATACTCTCATTTATTTTGAATATGAACTTTTTTACGAGATCTACTAACAATACTTTTGAGAGCGAACGTTTGCACATGTGAAACTTTTTACGATAAACTTCGAGATCGTTGGAATAGATGGCGGTTTTTTGGCGGGTAATAGTTCGTCGTATTGCACAAGTCCTACCCTCTAGCTATTGAGTATCAGCATCCAAGCAGCTGTAGTGACCGTGGAAACCGGTCTGTATCGTGTTCTTACGCGAGTTGCGCAACTGTCGTAAAAGCCGAAGCATTGTAACTTTTGGCGCCAATCGAGCGAAAGGCGATATATATTCACGATCTACAATAAATATCTACAAGAGTAAGTACGCAAATAAGTAACAATGTTAAAAGCATTCCCCGAGTCGCATGTGACAGTCATAATAGCTGTTTTATGGGTGCGTTCGTAAACATAACCTAAAATTATGTTACAGTGCCTCCACGGAGAGCGAAGAAACGGACTGCTGAAGATCCAACGAATACGGAAAAAGCGCCGAAGCAAATCAAGAAAAAGCCAGGTACAAATTCATCTCGTTAGTTTCTACTCTCTATTAAGAATCCTCCTTTACCCAAGCATATACCACTATATGTTAAATATTATAATCTATATAACCGCGAATGCGTTGAACAAAATAGATGGTTTTACCTCTGAGCGTTAAAAATACAATTTTCCGTGCAATCTTTTGTATTGTTGTTAGAAATATAGATTTTGATGTTTCTGAAAGTCGTGCGAATTCTCATTGAAATCGACGCATATTGTTCATGTACAGAGAAGCTGTTTCTGAGCAAGCAATTAGAACATGTGTATTTTGTAGATGTAATTATAAAACCCGACTTACAATCACTCACGACGGGTGGTGTTATACTTGTGTTTGGACAAGGAGATGTTGGACAACTTGGTTTAGGAGAGGATGTTGTTGAAAAAATGCGTCCAGCAGTCATACCAGATCACCAAGATATTATAGCAATAGCAGCTGGTGGTATGCATAATATATGCTTAAAGAAAACAGGAGATATATTGACTTTTGGCTGTAATGATGAGGGAGCACTTGGACGAGATACCAGCAAAGAAGGCTCTGAGACAGTACCAGGTACAGTTGAATTACCTGGTAAAGCCATTCAAGTAACAGCAGGAGACTCGCATAGCGCAGCTTTGTTAGAAGATGGCAGAGCTTTTGCTTGGGGTTCATTTAGGGTATGTTTATTTTAATATTGTAATTTATTTCAACAAAATCATCTCTGTTGAATAAGATAATAAATTGATTTATAAACTATAGGACTCACATGGTACCATGGGATTAACATTAAAGGGAAACGAGCGACTTCCAATAGAAATATTACCTAATATAAAAGTAGTAAAAATAGCATCGGGTGCTGATCATTTAGTGTTACTTAGTGAAAGTGGACGTGTATATACCTGCGGATGTGGAGAACAGGGACAACTAGGAAGAGTAGCCGCACGAACGGCTAGTAGAAATACCCGACAGGGAATGGGCCCACTATTAACACCAAGCCTGGTTGAATTCAAAGTTAGTAAGAAGCTTGAGTTCGCCGATATATGGGCAGGAACTTATTGTACATTCGCCAAAGAAAGCCAAAAAGGGGATATATATGTATTTGGTCTAAATAATTATTATCAAATCGGTAAGACAGAAACAAATGTTTGAGAAAAATTGTATATTATTCGATTTTATTTACTCGTATATTCGCTATAAATGTTCAGGTTTAAAGGATGCCGCCACTCATTTTCACCCACAAATGTCGAAAACATTTAGTGGTAAAGTATGGAAACATATCAGTAGTGGACAACACCACACCATCGCTTTGGATGACGAGGGGCAAGTTTTCGTAATGGGTCGCAAAGAATATGGCCGTCTTGGTCTTGGAACTAATTGTACGGACGCAAAAGAGTTGACACTAGTCCCTGCTTTAAGTTCCGCTAAATGCATCCATGTAGGTGTAGGTAGCGCACAATCGTTTGCAGTTACAGAATTAGGTAATGTGATGTGAAATTATACATGTAATTATACGTTTTACATAAAATATATGACGCTCTCGGAAATAGTTGGATCAAAATATATGTTCTAATGTACATATACATTGCATAATGAATTTTAGATTGACATATATATATATATATATATATATAAATGGTTTTATTAGGTGAACTATACTCGTGGGGTATGGGCACCAGTGGACAACTTGGCACAGGGGAGGAAGTTGACGTTGAAGAACCGATATTAGTTAAAGGAAGACAATTGGATGGCAAGACCGTGGTACGTGTCACTGGCGGCGGTCAACACACATTGGCTTTGGCAACTGTCCGTCCAGTGAAAGATAAAACCGCCGGTTAACATGAAAATAAAACTGCATGGATATCAATGTGTGATACTTATGTGTAAAAATAAATCGAACCTCTTTATACTTATTTTCTAATATATTATATTCATGACATCTTGAAATATTGGACATTTGAAGATGTTTACTGTTCGTTAATTGGGCAGAAAAGAAAAGTTGATTTATTTCTACTACTTTTACATATTGGTATCATGCCACAAAGTAGAAGTATGATGAAAAAAAATATAAATTTTTCATTAAGTTTCGGTTTCTTCTCTGAAATTACAATATCGAAATTTGTACATAATCTGTCGTGCTGCCATGGATATTATCATCATGTTTGTGACAATTAATATTAATTACTTGAATTTGCCTTATTTTTACCTTACTATTGCTTACATATGTATTCCTAGTAAATAAACTGTTCGATTTACGGATCAAGAATTGTGTCTAAGAAAGCATACATAACACATACATACACAAGTAAGTACTTTGGAAGGACGAGAGATTATATTTTGAATAATCAGAAGAAATGTTAAATAATGTAACAAATCATCACGAGTATAATGAAACTTATGTTGCTTAAGTTTGACAAAGAATAAATGTAAAATTTGCCATTATAATATGCATGTTGTTTGTACTGTATGTTTTTTAGAGATATGTTGCATCAATGATCATTAATTTTATTTTGTACGTTGTATACTTGTATTTTCATGCAGAATAAATCGTTTGTATATAAATAATATACTAATTTATTTAAACATCATTTCAATATATAAACTTTGTGAAACAATGTTTTTATTTCATGCATATTGTAAGGCAAATATTGGTAAAATATTAAGTCAACCAAAAAGATTGTTTTTTATATATGTCTATAAATAAAAGCAAATGAATGCCGAATGCTTAGAGAAGATAGCAGCAATTACTTGATTAATGAATAATTCATTTTGATTGAAAACAATAAAGTTAAATTTTATTCAGAAGTTAAACCAAACTTTTTGACTGACCTAATAATACATATGTTATCTCGAAAAAGAATATTAAAATAAAATATCTGAAACATTATAAAATCAGAAAAATTTGCATTTTATAAATTTCATCCATTTATTTTATTATTATCAATTTACTACTAATAATAAAATACAGAACATTATATTCTCTCTAGTCCAGTCTAAGTCAAACAAACTATACATTCTTCTGAAATATATAATTTGAAGAAAATTAAGATAGTTAACTTACAAGAGGTTACAAAAAACCTCCTTCAGTTGCAACTAGAGATGATTAACTTAACTTGTCTTTGGCTGCTCTTGTAATTTTGCTTCTTGCATAGAAAACTGTGTAAGTTTCTTGCCGATACGTTCATGAACATCTAAGTACTTAGCAATACAACGGTCCAGACATATTGACTCCCCTTTGCCTAATTCAGGTTCGGTATACTTTGGAGTTATGCACTTTCTGTGACATGCAGATGTCATACGATTATACATGTCTTGCATCATTTCTATTTCCAAATCTTGTACTAACTTAAGTTTATCTTCATCCAGTTGTGGTAATGTTGCCATTTTTTTTAATATTGTGCTTTGATTATATCTTTCTTCTGTGAATTTTTTATTTCTTAATAATTAATTAATCTACAATATTTGATTCTTTTATACGTTGTCTGGATTTCATAATCTCATATCTCTTAGAATGAATGTCATTCTTTGATAATACAAATGCGTAAAATCCTGCACCAGCAGCTATGACCCTGCAAACGGCGTAAAATATTATTCCTCTAAAACGTGGATTTTCATGTACACAGTACATGCAAAAACCAAGATTATTTTAAAACTATGTGCAAGAACTAATGTGCAAATCTATGTATATATTTAAAAACACGAAATTAAGAACTTTTGATATAATGATCATATTTTTATAACATTTAAGGTTAACATTAACACTGAATATTGCAAATAGTAAATAAAAATAATTCGATGGAATTATTCGCTATATCAATGTAGACCTACCATCCAATTCCTACTTTCGCCCAAGTTGGCAAAGTCATATTTTTTTAAATGTTACTAAGCATAATTCAAAAACAAGTAATGAAAATGCATATACCTGAAGGAGCGTACCACGCGACCAACGTAACGTGAAAGGAAAGGGTATTAAGTCGTTATTACACGTGTGCGACTATCTACGGCTCTTGTCACACGCAGAATAACGATTAGAAACTACGTTTACACGGCAACGTTAATCCGGATTAGTAACTACCGTAGTTAATGTAGTTTCGAATCCGATTAGAGTATATTTTTAGATCTAAAAGAATATACTAATCGGATCAAAGAATTCACTAATTACGGTTGTTACTAATCCGGATTAACATTGTCGTCTAAACGTAATTAGGGCCAGAGCACAGACTTCTGCATAACGCATAATACACAACGCATAAGAGAATAAACCAATTAGTTTTCTTCATTTCTGTCCTGCGGGGGGAAATGAAGAACTCTGATTGGTTGATTCTCTTATGCGTTGTGTATTAAGCTAAGACTCCATGCATGCGGTGAGCTGCGGCAAATGCTGCGGTGACCAATCAGGAGGGAGGCGCAAGTCCGGTTGCGGCAAGCTCCGGCATGCGTCTGTCTCCTGATTGGTCACCGCAGCCGTTTGCCGGAGCTCACCGCATACATGGAGTCTTAGCTTTATGCGTTATGAAGAAGTCTGTGCTCTGGCCCTTAAAGGCCTATCCAGACAAACTTGCATAAGCGCGTACGCATATGCATAAGGAAATTGACTAATCGTATGTTTAATACAAAAAATATTTTTTTACTACACGGATCATAATTGGTCAATTTCCTTATGCATATGCGTTACGCGCTTATGCAAGTTTGTCTGGATAGGCCTTTAATCATGCTGTGTAAACGTAATTATTGTAGACGACGCTTAAACGACGCTTGAGAGGGTTCCTTGAAACCAATATTTGGTCTGTTCTTTTTAGCTGCACTACTGAATTGGTGCAATAAGTCAAAGTGAGAAAAAATATAGTTATCTCATTCTAACTTATTGCACTAGTTCCGCAGTGCAGCTAAAAAGAACAGATCAACTGTGAGAGGGAGAGAGAGATATGGTCTGTTCTTTTTAGCTGCACTGCGAAACTAGTGCAATAAGTTAGAATGAGACAACTATATTTTTTCTCACTTTAACTAATTGCACCGTTTCAGTAGTGCAGCTAAAAAGAACAGACCACTTGCTTTAAAGGAGGTTGATGGTGTAATCAGCTGATTATGACATTTCTGTGTATGTAATATCCTATTCTGCTGCAGTAATTAGTAATTTATCTCCAAAAGTAACGGATATTTATATTAAAGAAGAAGAAAAACACTTAAATATTTACATCGACTTATAAACAAACAGTGATACACATTTATTTTAATTGTATTTAAATATCAAATAAAGAGTTATCTCTTGTGAAGAATGTATTGAATATATAACAAATATATAAACAACTGTTATATTTATAATTGCAATATTGTATGGTGTAAGAATTAAAACAATGGCTGCAAAGATATATCAGCCTGATCAAGAGTTGGAAACAAAAGTTAAGAAAGGTTACTATTTTTCTTGATAGTATTAACATCATGTTTTGCATAATTTAATAGATTTAACATATCAATATAATATACAAATAATTAATATGTTTATTGCAATGTTACAGCAACTGAACGTATATCAGAGAACATGCATATTGTAGCAAATGAACCATCACTAGCCTTTTATAGGCTACAGGAGCATGTGAGGAAAGCATTACCACCAATGGTGGAGAAACGTGTGGAGGTGTTAGCATTACAGCAACAATTATTAGGCAGATGTTATGATGTAGAGTATGCAGTTAGTGCAATTAAAACCATGCAAGGTGCTGGAAAAAGTTTTGAGAACACACTAGAGTTTATAAAAAATGCAATATTCTTCAAACAACAGCTGAAATATGAAGAGCAGCGACGGAATAAAAAAGATAACAATAGAGATTCTGTTTATAAACGCTTGTCGGCACATATTCCCACTCTGGATCATCTACCAGATGAAATATCCGATGTTGTCAGAGAGACTGCGAATCGAGTAGAATCAATGATGAATCATGCCAGACATTCGAGTGAAGTACAGAGATCGACTACTATCCACAATTAGAGAGATATATTAAGCTGTTTAGAAATTCCTTGTGACTTAATGATGATTTAATAATGACTTGTTAATCTGTGAATTTTACGCATAAGTTATAATATACAGTGTGATGATATACAGTGTGAAGATATACATCACAGTACTATTATTATATAAAATCAAGATATTGATAAATAATATATGTATCCATTTGATCTTATGTTATATTATAAATGTAGGAATGTCTAATCTTATACTTATTTTTGTATTAAATATATTGTATATAGTAAGTTATGTATATTTATATTATATGTTACATATTTATATTATATATTTGTATGCTTCAGTTTTTACAATTGACTTCAATATGTTTTGCATGAAATATTTTTATATAAATAATCAACAGAATTAACTAGTCGACATTTTTTGAGTGAATATACAATATCATATTTTTTAGTTGGATACGAAATAGCTCACACAGAATGTATGTTTATTATTTTTTGTATATTTCGCAAAATTCATAATTTATAATAATATTATGACATACAGTATTGAAAAAGTCTGTTTAGAAGAAAATAATATGCAAAAAATGTCTTTTTTACCTCAAAAATGAAAATTTTTATTTTATTCAAATTATTAAGTAAATCTATTGAATAAATTCGTTAAATCTTTTAAATTCATCTTTTATATTATTCATATTTTATTTATTTTTATGACTGTTAATTTAAAAACCAGGAAATTAAAAAGGTAACATTTTGACAACTTTGAATTATCAAAGATTGTCAACATACGAATAATTTTAATGGCATTTACACTGGTAGCGTTAATAATATCCCCTCGAATGCATTCTTCGTATTGCATTTACGATTTACATTTTGTATGGATTAGGGTCAGTTGTTCCAACTCCTTGGTAAGTTTACTGATAGTTAAATCATATAACCGGAATAACCGGCCCTTAGTAAAGATAATTATTCACTCATATGTAATGTGCAATCAATAAATGAAAAAAGTAAGGTTACTAAAAAGAATAAGTAAGAAGTTAATGTATAAAATTAACATAAATATCTATATTTATTCGTCTTCCTGCTACACATTTGGTCGTTTTCAAACTCTAAGGCTGCGTTCCGAAATTCACAGCCAGTACTGAAAACACATAGTTTGTGTCACGTATATTATAAATTTTCAGTACTGGCAGTGAATTTCGGAACGCAACCAAAAAAGTACACATATATACTTTGCACCTGCACAAAAAGTGCATTTATGAACGAACAGATAGAGTGCGTTCTGTTTCACGCATATGCGCGCATTTTTATAGTATACGTGACATAAACTATAGATAAATGCGCGCATTACGTGAAATGGAACGCACTCATAGACGTCTGTTTCGGCACCATGATGTAATTGTAAGGTAAGGGTAACAAGCGCTGGTGATAAGAGAGAGAAGACATGGTTGAGTTGATATAAATATCGGAAATGCTAACAGCAACACGCAGAGAACGATGTTTACTTGACAGGGCTACTAATATTTATCAATATATTATACGGTGAGTTAAATATCATTTTCTTTGCCTGTATAGGTTAGGTTAGATATAGTCTATCTGCAACACCTATGTGACATTTGTCTGAAAATTAACAAGATCTTTGTTCATACTTATAATAACATCATAATAATGAAAAATGTATAAGCAAAAAGATATACACATACAGATATCATTATAGTGCAAAGGTTAGTGAATCTTTTAATGTTCGAGCTTCTTGACATTTTCAAATATTTCTTTATTGTTTCCTTTCTTATAAAAACGTACAACTGCATTGATAGTGTTTCATCAATTTTAATGTGTTTTCAGTGTATTGTAATTTCAAAATAGTCTCAAGATCAAAAAATATATTCTTTTTTGTAAATGTTTAGTCACAGATTTCAAGATTTTTAAACAAATAGTGTTTTAAGAAGTAATATTTTTTCTCTCTGAGAAAATATCTTTTGAATAGCGAGGAACTTGGGAGAATATCTTCAACAAAAGTTTAATTGTTTCCTAAAAGCAGTTTAAAATTATCTTTCCAGATATTTTCCAGATATTTGGAAACATTAAATTTTTTAAAGTACTTTTACTATCAGTGTGCAATAATATAAATTAATTTAGATTAATCCTTCCATAATCTTTTGTCAGTATAAAACATTCTTTGTCTTGAAGCCAAATATTTAATATGTGCATTTATTCTATTACTAATTATTTTTCATTGTAAATCTGTAAGTATAATTTATACTTATATATCATATTATACTTATATATCACATTTATACTTATATATCACATTATACTTAAGAATTTACAATAAATAATAATTAGTAATAAAATTAGTAATAATGATGAAGTGAAGACTCACACATAATATTTGTGTGTCAAGGCTCTGTGTTTTTATTTTTCAGAACAGCTAAATATTATCAATTTTTGAAAGAGTATTACTCATTACTAAATATATATGCACATACATATACAATGATTTATTAAATGATTACTGTAATCTACAGTTAGCAATAAGTTTCTAAAGTTTACAGACTACCAAGATTATGAATATGAAAAAAAGAGAACAAATATAAATATATATAATATATATAACAAATATAAATAATATAAATTACAACAGTGCATAAGCGGTTAGGCAAAGTATAATACAGTTCTTAGCATGACGTGGTCGAGCGATAGTACAATTCATTACCTATACTATGTACTAATTTCATCGTAACATGTACGATCCTAACATATACGTTACACGTTATCGTAACATGTACGTTTTTTGCGTCACGGTTGATAACGCTGTTTCTCGTAACAATTTCAAAGGATGATGAGTCATTAGGTTTGTCGTCAATATCAAGTTAATTGAACGAATTCTCTGTTCTTTCAGCTTCGTTCATATAACTGATCCGGGATTTCCCTGCAATTTTCATCAATGTATATGTGCTTGTGCGAAATGAATATTCTGCGTGCGTCTCATGGGAGAAACCGCTGGAGAAGTATGCTTTATAACGTCATACGTTCCGCGTATGGGGGCTGACTTTAAATTACACCGAGTAACAAAGTTCAAGTCACAGTAGAACTCGATTTTTTCCAACGTTCAACATTTATAACAATAAGTGATATTGGATTAATCGGACATTCGACTGCACGTTCCATTATAGATTAATCGTTGGGTTTTCCAATACTCCATGTTTCTTCCCCTTTGCTAGATAAAGGAGAACAATTTGTTTGCATAAGATAAAATTGCAGAGTTTTATTTAAAGAAATGGATAGTCTTTATATCTTCTTCTTTCATCTTTTCTTCACCTTTAACTCTCTGTTTACACACGTACTTCATGTATGAACATACATTGATACTTATTATTCATTTCTGGTGAATACATTTCGTCTATATTTGGTCATTGGTAACATCATTGTAATGTTTTAATATTTATTACACGGTTTGTTGTATTAACATTAGATCTTAATGCAAAAGTTTCAAAGTGCGAGCGTTATCGGTCGCTTCTATCTTCGCCCGTATAAGTAAAATTTTGTTAACGTCATTTCGTTGCGAACAATGCATACTATTCGTTGGTGAATTCATTCTGCTTAAGGAGTTAGACTGGTGTGACCAGTCGAAAAAATAGATTTTTAAATGTGGATTGCCGAAGAAATAAAAAAGCTGTAAACTTATGGTTTAGTAGTTTATTTACGTACAGGATGAAGGTATAAAATAGTCAAAATGAAAAGAAAAATAATTTTAGTAGCATTTAAAGTGTAATAGAAAGTCAATTTTTTTTCGCACCGGTCACTGGTGTTGATGATTCCGCCATGGATCGTTTAAAATCAAAGAAAAAATAACATTACTTTAGTGTATTGTATTCCTTAAGCATTGACCCAGTTTATTCAGAATTTGTTGAAATTTGACTGAAAAAGAAATGTTTGAACTTTTGGTTTGATTTTTGACACAAATATTGTTAATGAATTTGTTAGTATTTTGCAAAATAACAATGATATTGTAGAAATCCTCGGTTAATACTTAAAGAAAATTATAAGGATAATAGAAAACCAAAAATCAAGTCAATCCGATAAATATATCCCGAGGAACCTTCGACACCATTTTGAAAAACGAAGTTTCGAGAAAAACACATTTAAAGTTTTACAACATAGTCTTTATATTACATAGTGCAAGCTTTTTTGTTCTTACCGCTAACCTGCCATGCCAGCTTCGTAATAATTATCCCTCTCATCGTCGCTTCCTGCTTTGTTCTGCCGCCTCGAAATATCAGGTGTAGTAAAAAGAAATCCATTATTTTTGCATGAAATTGAAGGCTTTAATTACCATAGTTAGAATGATCCGATTTAGGTCAAATATGCGCCGTTTTGTTCGATAACTTGTTGCCATTTTGAAGGTAATTTCATTATGCCTCTCTCATAGAAGCCCTCGTCCCTATTGGCAAAAAATTGAGACAGTCGATTTTCACAAGCCTCTCTTGAAGCGAATTTTTCACCAGCAAAATTGTTCGCCATGGACAGGAATAGATAGTAATCACTTGGTGCCAGGTCCGGACTATAAGGTGGATGCATAAGAACCTCCCAACCAAGCTCCCGGAGCTTCTGGCGAGTCACTATCGATGTGTGTGGCCTGGCGTTGTCCTGATGGAACACAATTCCTCTCCTATTGGCCAAAGCTGGCCGCTTCTGGGCGATTGCTTCCTTCAGACGGTCCAATTGTTGACAGTACAGTTCCGAGTTAAGAGTTTTGCCGTAAGGGAGCAGCTCATAGTAGATAATTCCCTGCCAATCCCACCAAACACACAGCAAAACCTTCCTGGCCGTCAATCCTGGCTTGACCACCGTTTCCGCCGGCTCACCGCGATTCGATCACGACCGTTTTCGCTTGACGTTGTCGTAAGTGATCCACTTTTCATCACCAGAGACCAACCGCTTCAGAAATGGGTCGATTTTGTTGCGATTCAGCAGCGATTCGCAGATGGAAATTCGGTCCATGAGGTTTTTTTTCGTTAACTCGTGCGGCACCTATACATCGAGCTTCTTTTTGTATTCAGCCTTATTCAAATGGTTCCAAACGGTTTTTTGTGCAATCTTTAGCTCTTGGGCAATCGAAACAGTGCTTACATGACGGTCGGACTCGACAATGTCCATGATTTTATCGATATTTTCGACAATTGGCCTTCCAGTGCGTGGTGCATCTTTGACATCGAAATTACCGGAACGGAATCGACGAAATCAAAATTGCGCGTGATTGGCTGTTACAGTATCAGGGCCATAAACAAAATTCACATTTTCAGCCGCCTGGCTTGCGTTTTCGCCTTTATCGAAGAAAAACTGTAAAATATAGCGTATTTTCTCTTTGCTAATGTCCATCTTTGACGCGCGCTCAAACAAAACTGAGTCAACTAATCATAAAACTGTCACAAAAGTTTTTTTAGTACGAAATCTCATCTTTCTAACGCCATCTAGTGGAACCCGATCGGACTTATACAACGCGAGATACAGATAACTAAAGCCATCTATTGGAAAAATAATGGATTTCTTTTTACTACACCTGATATGATCTTCTTTAGATGCCTCGAACATGTGTGCCTTAACGATCAAAATTTGTTCTTTGTCCAAAACTTTTAAAATGTTTATCCTATGACTATATTCGTGGTATTTATCATTAAAAAAATGTTTGAATAACCATTATTGAATATACTGCTGGCAATATTGACAGCAATTTCAACGCATTTAGCATCACTAAATATTATTTTTGGAGCGAAGGTCTAAATTAACGCGTTCAGGCTCTTGTTCGAATTTTGAGTGTAACCACCCAAAGAGGGATACGTAATACCAACATTCTGACCTACCAGACCTGTCTAGCCTGTTAGGACGCGCACGGCCAATTATGAATAGCCGGTGCGCAGGTACGACCCTGTTATAGGCCGGCTGTACGTTTGCTGTAGGCTCTGTAACTCGGAAATTAATTCGAATTTATATTTGGGACCTTTTGTTCCCTACTTTACAGGCTTCAAACTGTTTTTTAAAGCAAAAAAATTTCCATTTTTTGAAAATTTTACACCGGTCTGACCCCTTAACGGCGATCCATCGCACAAAGAGTTGTACATTTATTGTAAATGATAATAGCTGTAAAAATGCGATATGCAGTCCGGAAAAGAAGTTAGATGTAACTTCGGTTGTTGCTTCACGGAAATTTTATCGCGCGACACGTCAGTCTACATAATTCATTAGCAATTGCGACTGCACATGTCTCCTCACACTCTTATTTATACAGATGTGAGACATTAAAGATCGTATATTACGGCAATGCTGAAACTTAAATAGGTACACATATACATTTGACAGGGAAGGTGTTTCCTTCCCACTTCGCACCTCATCCTTCTTGGGATAATCTCGCGCGAAAATTTCGCGGAGAAAAAACATCACAACATTTGTTTAATCGATATAAACGCACAGAATATTTTTGCACAAATATATCCATTAATGATGTATATTTATATATTTTCCAGTTTCGTTAATTTTTTAATTGAATTTTGTAGTCCAAATCCTTACTTGATTGCAACTTACGCGACAAGATTTGTGTAAGATTTAATTCTTTTTTATCTGGTTTCTCTTTTAGAGAATCTAGAATATATGAAGAAATATATAATATTACATATTTCTTTATACAGTACCTACCAAAAGTTTCGGGCCACCTAAATAATTTTTGAACGGTTTGAAATGTAGAATTGAAATTTATAGGATTACAATGGGATCACAAAGTCTATTATTTAACCACAAAAACACCCACCTCCACACTCCCGGAGGACGGGGGGAAGGGGAAGCCAAAAAATCTTAAATGGTATGTGGGGTTGAGTGAGGGCTGGTTCGAAAGGGTTTTCCGAGACGAAAAACCCTTTCGAACCAGCCCTCACTCAACTCCACATGCCATTTAAGATTTTTTGGCTTCCCCTTCCCCCCGTCCTTCGGGAGTGTGGAGATGGGTGTTTTTGTGGTTAAATAATAGACTTTGTGATCCCATTGTATCCCTATAAATTTTAATCCTACATTTCCATTCAAAAATTCCATTCAAACCATTCAAAAATTATTTAGGTGCCCCGGAACTTTTGGTAGGCATTGTATATGTTAGAGTGTAAAATATATGAAGAAACATGTAACATTATACCGAAAAATATAATATTACACATTGTTCGAAGTACATATCTCTGCCCTGTCGAAAATGATCGCAATTCGACCGCCAAAGCGTCACAAACGGTACATCAGAATTACCATCACGTAACGTCGAATAATAGCCAACGACACTGTCATGACGCATAACGATTGTCGTTTCGACGAAAGTGCGTCAGTCGCAGTTTTCGTTTTTATATTTTCACATTTAGATTAATTCAGTGAAGCGCTGGCGGAAGGCCTGACCAACTGGCGAAAATGCACGATTCACGAGTGGGTAGACGCGTGAATTTCAGCGCTCTGTTCGCGAAAATCACCGCGAATCCGGCACTGCGCGGCGATCTGCCAAGTATAAATTGTTTATCGATTCGCGTGCGAATTACGGGATCCCCCTCGATCCTCGTTGATTGCAGCGCTGAGACGAGAGACGAGTGGCTCTCTTTCGGCGAACGAAGTACAAGTTCGTTCTTCTTCCATTATATTCGTCGGGTTTAATTTTAGCGTCGTTGTTGAATGAGATCAGCACGCAAAACGCGTTGCGATGAAACAGAATATGGTCGATGTTTTTAATGCTGTAACTCTGAAAACTGCGTATAACGAACAATTTGAATTTTAGGGAAATAAATTACTTACTACCAAATTTAATAATCGATTTTATTTAATAATATATTTTATCACATTTTGTCGATCTTTTTTGTGTCGATTCTTTTTGTATCTTATTTCTTATTTATGTAACTTATTGTGTAATATTATAAAGTCTGAAAGCTTTTTTTATGAAGTTTATTATATAATATCAAATTATATTATATCTTATTTTTTTATGTAACTTATTAAAATATCGTATAGTCTGGAAGCTTTTTTCCGGAGTTTTTCTTATACTTATATATACTGATACTGATCTCTTATACTTATACTGATATATATGAAAGATATGTAAAAATAATTGAATCACGTTTTAAGTAGAAATCATATTTTTCACAGATAAAAGATTAAGGAGACATTTCTTGTTGCATTACTGATCGTCCGTCATAATTTAACATTACATATTCATTGTAACTTTAATGTAACAATTTTGAACTTCTTGTTCCTCTATGTTTCTCACTTATATATTCTCATAATTTCTCATAGATTGCACAATATCACGACGTAACGCGAAGATTATGCGAATCGTGCGGCACTTGATAACATAAAATTGTGATGAAAAAGTGAACAATAAATTAGCGATCTTGACGAATGGCCATTTCGTTAGCATTTAGACATTGTCATATTGTCGCTGGCGATGACGACTATATTATTTTGCAGTCTATAAATATAATAAGTGAAACCGCACGGCGATCGAAGACAAATGCGCGATGCACACGCACACGTGTTTCCGATGGTGTGTCGCTGTCGAATCGGGATTCCATGGTCCGGATGTAGTCTTCACGGTGTGTAACAGCGTAAACGCAGTGGCCGATTATCCACTATTTGAGCACGATGCGTTTCTCTCGCTTTCCACTACTACGTATTTTACGATCACGTGACTGGGACGTTCGTGCGAAACGTCGTCGTTGCGATTCGCTTTACATTCTCGAGGAGTATCGCGCTACACATTAATACGTTACATCGTTCGATCGTTGATTTATCGGCATCTGCTTAGTCTTGATGAAATTAGCTATTTATTTATACATCGATATAAAAGTAGATGTAATAAAAAAAGAATATCTCTCGCATATGTTGACGCATGCCAACCTTGCGCATGCAAAAGAAATATGTCGATTAATTCAAGCATTTTAATTAAATCGAAACGAATTTAAATTAGTTCTCTACAAAAATATAAATAACTTCATTAACTTGGAGACATCTAGAATGTAGAACAAAACTGCTACAATTCTGCACGAAACGAGATAACTTTCAGCTAAAATATTTTTTTTGCGATGATGAAATCTCAAATAATTATGAAACAAAGATAACACATATCCTATTTCTGCAATTCCTGCAGAGTAATTCTTGAGCGACAAATTGCTAAATCCATAGATTACGATACATACGAAAGTGCTCGAGAGAGTTTTGGAGAAATTCGAGCGATCGTCGGCAAAGATACAGCGTGGAAAGCTAAAATGAACATCCCTCTTACCGAAAGTCGCGCGGATGTACGCGCTATTAGACGCGATATCAAAAATCGAAAATGAATGGTTTTAAAATTATGACAAATACTTTATTTTACACATGTTTTATACTTGTTTCATGATACACAAGTACGAAGTTGCTCGTACGAGAAGCGGTCTATAGTCGCTTGGATAAGAGTTATCGGATATAACTCGAAAACAATTTATTGTAATATTAATATAAAGATACACGTAGACGTCATACATATCAATAGGCATTGACGAAATGTCGATCCTTTTCGAAGAAAGAATCGTGTAACGTCAGTCTTACTTTCAATCAAGAAGACGATAGGAAGTTTGTTATGGGTCAATTGCCATTCTTGCTTTCTTAGAACGCTTGCAAATCGCGAAAGTCCCATAACTAGTCGTCGTAACGTTGCTCGATTTGCAAGAAGTCGGACGTCCTTCTTCCGTATCTTTCTCTTTGAAATGAATAAGGATGTTTTACTTGAACAATATTGAAATCAACTATAACAAGAAGCGAATCGACGCTTGATATCTCTAACTTTGAACTACATAAGAGAAAAATCTTGGAAAAAGATAATATTGTAGAGTTGAGCTACGCAATACGTTCATAATTTCGAGCGTACAATTATTTTAATAACAGATTTGTGCAATAATACATTCGCAATGCACGCTCATTTTTTAATATTATTGAAGATGATCAATGAGCGAGCGAAATAACTCTTGAAATATATAACACAATTTTTCACGTCAAAATGCTAAGGAGTCTACTCAAACGAGAAATATGTAGAAATATGATTTTCATTCATTTTGCAATGGAAATCTCAAGTTGCATGTATATAATATATTAGTTTTGAAAGTAGACTGAAAGAACAAAACGTCGTACAACATGTTAATCCGCAGCAATAATCGGTGGAATAACTGATAAAACGCGAAAAATGACGGAGGATACTTTTCGCTTTGGAAAAATATCGATGTTGTTGTTTATATCAGTGAGTTACACAAGTGATAACTGAACGAATTCTAATTACTGTATAAAAAGAAGCGCTTGAAAGTAACGTGAAGAGTTTACGAGCGACGACATGTCTAGCTACAATTAAAGAGATTTCCGAATAAATAAATAGAATAAGTTGCGGATATAGAATGTTATACGTATAATGGGAAGAATATGCAGCGTTGCGAGAAGAGGGTGACACTCTGCGCATGGTGTCCTTGGTTGGAAACGTCAAAAGGATAGAGAAAGTTCTGACGAACAATCGCAAGAGAGAAGAGGATTGGCGGACAATGATCTATTATCACATCGATATTTATGAGCGACAGCTGTGCGCATTAGACAAGGGGACCGAGTAAATAACTGCAAATAGTATAACATTGTACAATATGACGAAGAAAAATTATGTATACCAGCAACATTGTGTCCATGCATTTGTGATATGCATTATTTATTTAACTCGAAGAATAACTCGCCTGTAGCACGCTTGGGTTATCTGATTTCTCGTATAGCGTTGCACTTTTCAGACGGCGTGCGACAAACGCGTTTTGGACATTACCGTCACTTTATTGCCTATACAAGCTTCCTTCTTGTATTACAACGGGAAATACCATCGGGGTTATGACAATCGCTATTTGCAATTGACTGCAACAGCGATCTCGGCGGAGATATTTTCTTTCCGAGTATGCTCTACAGTCGCTATACGGAGCGATTTTGACGATGATGCATATTGCATGAGAGATTTGTAAAAGGAGGAAGATCCGAAAAGGATTGAGCAGAGAAAGGAACGTATCTATCCGACGTGATGATGTGGGGACGATGTTCAGATAACCGAAACGGAGTTATATGAGATACTGGACAGAATGGAAATAAAGGATGCGGCGAGAAATATGCGAACCCGACCGAAGTCGCGTGTCGCAGGATTGCGGAATCCTGAAAGTTTCCCATGATATATCCCACTGTGATTTTGATCCCACGTGATTTATCCCACGTGCTAGCGTCGTGAGGAACTTCTAGAATCCCGCTATTGAAATTTTTGGATCGGGAACTCGTGTGTCCCTAATACGTACTACAAGAGAGATGGATGGGCCATTAGAAAGTTGATCGGATAACGAATATCTGGCACGAGACGGGAGATGCAGTTGGAAGAGTTACGGAGGAACGCAAAGAGAAAAGGGAGTAACGATGATTTGACGAAATAGAAGAATGAGAGCGTGAAGGAGCTGGAAAAGCTAAAGGAGCGGGAAAAAGAAGGTAGTGGAAGAATGAGAATTAAAATGAGAAAGAGAACGTTAAAATATAAAGAGTTGGATGATAAGAAAAGTTATATTATAGATACAGGAAAGGTAACATATTATACAGATGGCATACTTTATAGCAGAGATTTGCGGAACTTCGTTGGACTTTCAACTACTTTTTTTTATAAATAATAATGAAACATGTGGGCCATGTTCAAATATCAAAGTATCTACTATTGTTACTCGCCTCTTTGCCGTCTTTCAGACAACTATCTGACTCAATGTCCGTAAACATATTCATCTTTCGAGTCAATGAACCTATTTATGACTTGAGGAACCATGTTGTAAGTTCCTTATAGATATACTTAGATACAACTGATACACATAGGTATGGGAGGAACATAAAAGGAGGGGTCTATTGAGATATTTGACAGAAGCATGAGAGAGAAGAGTCATACAAGCAAGTATTCCGAGGTCCGAATGACGCGATAGACGCAAGAGATAAAAGTAAGCAGGAGTAAAAGAAATAAGTGTGTCCGCACAGCAGTATTATTAATAATATTATAACTTGTTAGAGTGCCAGTACTCATTACTTGAATATCAGTTCTTTTCCCGAGACGAGGCTCCGTGCAAGCAGAACATTCGCAAGGAAAACGCGTGGCAAAAACGGAGCCCCTTTTATCCGGAGTAGCGTCGTTCAAACCAAAATTGCGCGGAACTTAAAATCGGAAAATTTGTATTTGAACGAAAGAGCTGAGTGGAGGGGTAGCTGTGGTGCAGCGAAGGTGGGATGGCAATGGTAAATCACCGTCGCCGTCGAGAAGCAAACGTCAGTTAGTCAGTGCACGCCGCAAGTATTCGAAGGGAAGTTCACGCGGGATCACACTCGTGTCTTCAGTTTCGAGCTGGCACTTGCTCAAGCTAGTTCCCACGTATCTCTCGTCGCTGCCTGGTGAGTACTTCATTTATCGATGTTGCGCTTCTTCTTCTATACAACGAAGTGATACCAGAATGACGTAAACGTTCGTTCGGTCGCATCATTTTTCTTTCTGAAACATTTCGCCGAATCCCGGCGAACCCTGTTGCTAACTCTTTGCGCGAAAACACAAATGCCGGTCGCGCTTAATTTGCGTCTATTTTCTGAGAGACGTATCGAAGCGTTCAGTATGAATCTTTTGCCCGTGCAAAAGATTGCACAGATCGTACCGAGAACACAAAGGGAGTACGAGAAAGAGAGAGAGGGGGTTGAGAAAGAGGAAGGAGAGAGTGAGAAAGAGAGAGCGCTTCGCGAGGTAGAAAATAATACGTGTCTTTAAGGTCGCCGCTTATGATGATATTTATAAGTGACGGCAAAGAGTTTCGTCGAGACGCGGATTGTCTCAGTTTTCGAAACAGGTTCATTACCGTCTAGTTGTTACTTCATCGTCTACCCTTGGGTTTTGCTTGTCGCTGAAGAATCGCTCACGGGTGAATCGATACTCACATAATTAATCTGAGCAAGAGAGTAGTGTCAATCGCGATTATCGTTGATGGACGGAAATAAATGAAAACACACACGTGCTTCTATTTCCTTCTTCGTATGTTTTAAAATTTAACTAGAAAATTATACATGATCGTACGTGCTCGTGAGAAATGCTTTTCTCACCTGCAAGTATTGTTTGATAATTAAATCATTATTTTATAAATCGGACAGTCGTGGACAGAATATCCGACTATTTGAAGGGGAACTCGTCAGTTCAGTGCATTTTGCGCGTCTAAGGGAAGTGTGTTTATATATTTACTTCCTTCGAAGAATGGACTTTTTTCCGAAAATAAAGTCCTTATTTTCCACCGAAGATAAAGACTTTTGTATAATAAATCAAATATATCGACGAGCACTTTAGTGAAGAATTACATTTTTTATAGGATCCCTATTACCGTATATTACCGTGATAATAAAATTCAAAGATATATGGCGAATAATTATTAATATTCCCTCTGTGTTATTAGGCTAAGGGAGATTGTATAATTGCGCATCAATTATTCAGTAATAATCTAGAAACACGAACGTTTAAGCGATATAAACAAGAGTCTCAGTAATTATTCGCAATGTTTTGTCTTCATTAAGGGCCACTCAAATGATATATTATTAAAACTTTCTTGAGATCAAAACATAATTATCGATACATGGAACTCTTTATACAATACTTTCCTTTCTTCTATATACAATAACAACAAATCTAGATATAATACCAATTAATTAATCGAAAGAAGCAAAACATTATTCAAATCTTGTATTACAAGTGTTCATTATTCTCTACTAACTGTTGCTTAACACACTAACACATAACGTGATAATATATGGCAAAATATTTAAAAGAACTTTGAATTACAGTCGATAAATATAAATCTCAATTATACGAATGAATACAAAAGCCGAGAATCATCGTGTTTATCTTAAAAAAAGTGGGTCAATATGTTTAGATATTATTTTATATATATCAATTGACAATTATATTTCCTGATAAAAATATGTAGTTAAATTTTTCAATTTTTCTTAAATTGCTGCGCGTTTATTTCTTGAATATATCACATATCAAAGATATTATTATACATCTCACTTGTAAAATTTAAGCCGAACATGATACTTTGACTTATCATCTAAATTAGATAGTAATAAATTGTTCATAGGTAGTTTTATCTGTTTCATTCGAATGATTTATTAAACAATATTTCAATTTCGACAGCAATGTTTTTAGAAAGTCAGATTTATTATTATTATTATTATTTCTGCGTATTTGTCTATCAGTTCTTACATCTAGATAACGAACATAATAAAATTATGATATCGTTATGCGTACAAGATCAATGTTTTCGTTCATCAAATGACAGCATTTAATTAGTAAGAAAAAGTCAAAATAGAAAAAGAAAAAAATATTAGCATACATGTGCGGTGCCGCAGATCACGTAAAGGAACGTATCATTGGCAAAGAAAGTAAACTTAATTTACAGAATGGTACGGTCGCGAAAGAGAAACGTACCAGTGGAAAAAGTGAGCATCGCGATGAAACGACGACAACGTAGTTGCATTTGTATACGCGCGAGAAAGGTGGGCGCTCACGAGGAATAAAGAAAGTAACGATCTCGGCGCGGAAAAGTTGAAAAATTTCCCTCGGAATGTATGAGACGTAAAGCCGACAGAAGATACAAGGTACTAAATTTTTTTACCTAAGATGTGCATTGTGAGGTGACCACTTGACCTCAAATTTACAAACTTGGAATTATAGAGGGTATCCAAAAACAATTGTGCCACAGTTTGTGGAAGTGTAGAACAGATTAAGGCGAACAAAAAAGTCTGATACCGTTTTGCGATATTCGCAATAGTTATCAAATTATTAATCATAGAAGTAAGACGAATGAGCGCACGCTGAGATGATAAGAGAAGAGCATTTGAGCTGTTCTCGGGCTATAACATGGCTCAGTCGTTCTCGCAATTATTATCGCACGAAGGATAATGTGTCGTTTTACGTGTGCTTACATGTGCTTTGCTGTTCTTACGTCTCACTGCACCACGTCTAACCTTACACCAATATGTGGCCACTAAATATTATAATTCATGATTACAAGGTCACCTTATCAAAAAACAAAAATAGTTTAATTAAGCTCGAAGTAAGTACACGGCGCGTTATCTTCGTCATGTAATAACAATAGAACGACTGACGACTTCCTACCATCTCATTTATCGCACTTCTATGCTTATAATAACTTGATAATCATTGGGAATATCGCAAAACGGTATGGAACTTTTATGTTCGCCTTAATCCGTTTTACACTCCTACGAACTGTAGCACAATTGTTCTGGGACACCCTCTCCGATCATCCCGGACATCCCGATATCAATAATCTTCCGTTAATATGAAGCTCTTCAGAGACTATATAAAGCACCTTTTTGCAATATAGCAGTAGCAAATAATTATAAGAAGCGACTCGTTTTTGACGTCGATGAATATTGGTCACATTGCGATTCATTTATATATAATATAATTCTCTTAGCCGGTCGCTTATAATGACTAAAGTTACCGTGGCATTCTTTTGTCGTGTATAATATATGTATAATATTCACAAAAACGACTTGCCGTTTGTTATCGTTTTCACTGTATTGTTCGTCATATCAAATGTTTTTTTTTTTTCTTTACATGTCGTTCCGGATAGGTTAGTTTTTATCAAAATATGATATTATTCGGTATCGGAATCGTTCGTCAAATTTTCGTTTGCTAGTCCGAAGCGCAAAACGTCTCGGGTGCGATTGATATTCTCTGATAGTCGATGATATATAACATGATGTTATTGTTTTTTACGAGGTGGTCGACCGAATTTGTATAACGTCTACTTAATCGTGCTAACTGCGAGCAACAACTTTTCTGCGTCAATCAGATTATTACGTGGCACAATTGTTGTATTGTTGAATCAACTGATATTAATGTCACGAAGCCTTTATGAAGGGAACGATATAAAAAATTAACTTTAGTTGTGGTATTAACTCAATTATAATACCGCGATATCAATCCTTATCTCTGTCATTTCTTCGCATTAATTGTGCATGATAATGTTGCCAGCTGAATATAAATTTTTCACGTGTGGATCTCGCCTAGAAAGTCCAAGATTTTAATAATATACATATATAACACATAACATATATTAGAAATGTAGCTAATCGATTATTCTTCCTTTTCGGCGGCTACTGTGAATCTCTAAAACCTCCTATTCTTTCTCGTAAACCACCTCCTATTAGCACTTTATCGCGAACGTTCCAATTCCATCATAGGTCACATTATAAAGCACTCCGCTGATGAAGTCGAACTGACGAAATTTGCGATTTTGCAAGCGATACTTTCTTCAGTAGTTGATATACACTCCATCGGGCGATCATTGCGAAAACGTAATTTATTCTACAAGATAGCTAATAGATTCAGACTAATTTGCCCCAAGCTAATTGTCATTATTTTCCGTCACTTGTGCGACTTTCTTTATTTTATTTCTTCCTTGCTGTCCCTCCGTTGCGTTCATTGATACTTTGAAAATAATGGAATGTCTTAACGCAGTAGCACCTGTTGAAAGCAAGAAGAGTACAACGGTCAGTCGGGTGTAGAAATATTCTTGAATACCTCGGCTCTTGGAAAGTCACCGACCTTGACAGACATCTCGTTCTTTCGAGTTGCGTGCCAGCAAATTACTTTTTCTCTCCCGAATTAATTTTGATAATTAATAAACATGAGAAGTGCGATATGTCTCACATTTCTTGTATATCGTTATATAAAGGCGTAGTCTACGTGGTATTATTTTAATGATTTGAAGAAAGAAACGAACAAAATAATCATATAAAAATATCTCTACGAGATATAAATCTCGTACGCTTTACTTCGCAGATTTATTGACTGACACTTCAAAATATATAGTAACATGCGCATGAAACGAAATTATGGTGTTTTCGGCGGTCGACCGATTAAAAGGTGTGAATTATTTGAGATATTCGGGAATCGCCAATCTTGCAACATATGCAAAGTTGTCGCAACGTATTATCGAAGAAAATTCTCACACCGTCCTGATTGCCTCAGAAATGTGGAATAAATCATTATCACGATGAATCACCGTGGAGATAAGCGCTTTTTTCACGGAAGTGCACGGTTTAGCAGCATCAAATTGTATCAGCGACATAATAGATATTTATTAACACTCTGGAGCGCTTATCGAATTAATTGGACTTGCTAACTCGTACTCTCTAAAAGTGACAATTAGTGCATAATCGCTGATTGATAGTGAGTTTCACTGATTCACTTTCAGAGAGTATGTGTACATCGATTGATTATTTAAACATGTTCTTATTCGTTCGATTTTTTCTTCTTTTCTCCTTCTCTGCCTCTCTGTTTCTTGTTCACAAATTATGCGTATGATAAATGATATCAGAAAATTATTTAGCATGTCCAATAAAGTAAAAACCAAATATCACGAGATCAAATCTCAGAGTTAGTTTAAAGACACACACCCGCAGTTCACTGTTATATAACTCACACAATATGACGACTACGTTGACACCCGTAAGATGTCACGTAACATCTTGATACTTTCCCCAAATAGGTGGTCTTGTCTCTTGGGTATCGTATTGCATGTTAATTCATTATCGTATCGCCTCGATCCTGTGACGTTTCTTCGAACATTTACAGGAGAAAGAGAGTTCTCTTCAGGTCTTTTTTTGCCGACCCGTTTAACAGAGATATAGAAATTAGTTTTGGCGGGGAGACGCGCTTACGAGATCGTATAATTTTCGTCTGACGCGATATATCTCGATCGAACTAGAATTGATCTCCCTTCCTCGGCGTAAATATCGAATTATAATATACTGTCAGTTTTCAAATAGTCGATGAGATAGAAAATGAAAAATCTTTCGCACGTTGCAGATTTTGCATAGCGCTTTTTTGCGGCAAAGACACAATGGCACGCTTCTTCGAGATATACGGACGGTTCTGCGCCGGTCATCCTGTAGAGGTGATCGTGGCGACCTTCACTTTGACAGCGTGCATATTCAACATGGAGACAGGAAACAGTCTGCTGCGCGAAGGAAGTTTACTCAACCTTACGCGTTGTCGTCACGGCAAATGCGATAGTGACGTAAGCAGATCCTATGAGAAATTTGAATTTCTCACTACTTTCACACACCTATCGACTTTGTTTTGCAACCATCCTATAAAGTTGCTATACTAAAATTGCTTATGAATTTCCTTTAAACATTCATTTGCTTATAAGTTGCTTATAAACATTCGCATCAATAATCAAATGCTATATTTATTATATTTCGGGACGAGCAATTTATTATTTTAAGTAAGCATAAGATAAAGATATTTTTAGACTGAATGTGTTTAGCTCGCATATTGAATGAGAATCGTTAAACTTAATCGTTAAAATTAATTTTGATAAACAAAAAATCGTTTTGTTTATCAGGAACAGAAAGCAGTGGATATTATACTGAGGACGATAATATGCTGTTTTAATATATTGTTTACCTATTACCTGTTTCGTAATCTACAAAAAATAGGACCCAAATATGTTTTAGGTAAGCGTGATTTTATCCTTCATGTGTGAACGATATATTAAATACCGGAATTATCACGTATTGATTTCCGAGCTTAATCATATTTTTTCGTAAAAATCGTGCGGTCTATCGTATATTCCTGCCCGTTTTAAAGTCAGAAGTGCTTACGGAGAACTGAATGTGTAATATCGCGGAGAAATAAATGTGTAATAATTATGCATGCTCAGATCATTCATAAAACCGGATCTTCTCGAGCGGTGCGTGAAAGCCCTCGGCGGCGGTGAAAGTATCATGGAAAGCGATAGCGCTTAGCACGTAGCATCGTCGTGCACGCGCGCGCACATACGATTATACCTTGTTATTGGATGCCCGCTATATACTTAATTATACGAAACGTACGCACCTACAATGTTCGAGATGTTGCACACGCAAATCGTTAGTGAGCTATCAATTCGCGATGAGATTCGCGTTGCACAAACGTAACGCGCGTAACGCGTCATTCTTTTGCAACAATAGCACAATAACGTTCGATTGACGTATAATCAGTTCGTCGATTAATGTACCTCTGACCTCGAGAATGTCTCATGGATATCAATATCTTATACTCAACTGTTGCAGGTATCGCCAGCGTCTTTACCATATTCTCCAGCGTGATGTTTACTAGCACTTTAGTGAACTATGACCGGGCTAACACTTCTGACTTGAAGTAAGTATTTGCCATTTCATGTAAAGAATGAATCGTTAGAACCAGAGCACCACGTAGATCCGGAAGAAAATGGATCATTGTCCAAGTTATTCAGCTTTCATTGTGCGAGTCTCTTTGAATACGCGGACGTCTCAGTAATATATTGGCGAGTAAACTTATGAATATCAATTGTATCAGACTATCTTTTATACGTCTAAAGAGGAGAGTTCTCAGAGGAGGAATCTTTAAATGCTCTATTACTGGCGACTCGTTCTGTACGTTCGCTGTATCTGTGCGCGGATATCTGTCTCTTCTCTCACTGCGATGCTATATATCATTTTCCAAGAATGTTTATGTTTCCAGGCATGTTCTATTCTTCTTCCTACTTCTGATTGACTTCTCGAAGGCCTGTACGTTAGCCAAGTACGCACTGAGTTCGAGAAGTCAGGAGGAAGTCCGAACGAACATTGCACGCGGCATGTCGCTTCTGGGACCAAGCATCACTCTCGACACTATCGTGGAGTTTCTTCTCATCGGCATAGGATCGTTATCGGGCGTCAGTAGGCTAGAAGTCATATGCACCTTTGCGTGCTTAGGCGTCATCGTCAACTACATTGTGTTCATGACGTTCTACCCGGCGTGTCTGTCGCTTATACTGGAGGTAACTTGAAATACTGACTGAGCTCGTCATAACCGTTTGGAATCTGGTTCTTTGCATTCACTTTCTCCGCACCTTCTTCCTGCGACTTTGTTACCTTTCTTTGAGTCCGAAATGTAGTCGCACGTCTCCACCGGTTAAAAACAGACAAGTTATTCCAGCGATATATTTACAGCTTTATCGCAGAAATAACAGTATGGGGCAACTGAGCGTGGACAAGAGGTTTATAATGCAATTGTTGAACGAGGAGAATCAAAAGACGAACCCCGTAGTACAACGCGTCAAAACGATTATGATCTTCGGCCTATTTATGGTGCACACCAGCAGGTATTTATATTATGTTTCGATACAGGGACACGAATTATGTTCTATATTGTATTTCGCCGTGTGCGTGATGTTTTTCGTCATTCTGGATGTAATGTCAAATTACAAATTCATTCGACTTTGTAACTTGATACAACGCAACGTCACGTAGCACGAACGATGACATGATAAGACTATACATCTGTAATTCTCCTTTTTACTAATGTTTTTGCGCGCGCCTATCACTTAGCATATCGCTATCTTTTAATTCTGGAGGGTCAGATTTATCCTCCAACACATCGGAATAGGGTACAAACGTATGTAATCCATATTCAAGACATTCGGAGTTTTTGCGTTTTCAAAGGTCTATCGATACCGCGAGGTCGAGTAATTCGCGCATTGATGCGCATAAACGTCTCTGCATCTTCGCTTTTTCCTCCGTTTCAAGACCCAGACATTCAAGACAGACAGACGAGAAATATTGACAAAAAAGAAACAAAAATTATAGAGGTCGGCTTCATTAGATTTGACGTTTGTACTACTACGACGTTTTTTGTGATTATCAATCGCACCTACAGATGTGGAAAATCGTCGTCATTGCACGTGTTACTGCAACTCGGTACTGTGTACCAAGCTCCATATATAAAAGATAAAATATTTGTTTACGATGATATATTGAAACGCAATTTGTTCCAATTCCGATTGCTGTACAGCCGTAATTACAATTTATGATTTTAACAATTTATTATCTTGACATATCCAGAATGCTGCGCTTTTGAACGAGGTCCGAATGAATTATATGTTGACGTGTTACGCGTTTTAATATTGCATGAGGATAATAATAACTCGCATACAAAAGATCGGCCGCTCATACAAAGTAAAATGAGGGTTCGAAAATAAGCGTCACAGAGAGGGAGCGAACACACTTTGGGCCCTCTTCCGCTGGGCGCTTTTCATCGCAGATGTTCGTTCAGTTTCAGGAAGAGCAGTGTTAGATTCACGTCGTCTCTATCAGCTAACAAGAAACAGCAAATAAACTTCATACTAATGTGGCGTTTTATGTGAGGCGATTTTTATGCTGACATTCGCTATAATTAATTCTTGACGTCACGTCGTCTAAATCGGTCTTATGGTTACGTGATGTTTCCTTGCAAAATTATATGTTAATATGATTCTAGATCCTTTTATAGCTACATTTTTTTAAGATTACATATTAATGTTAACATCTAATGTTAATTCTTTTTAAAAAGAACAGGTAATTTCTTAATAACATTCCTCCGCGATACATTTAGATGGAAAGTGCTTCCTTCGTACCACATTGGCTTTGAACTCATTAGTTTTTATTACTTTTTGATTGGAATCGGCCTTTTTTCGATGAACGATAGGAATTTGAAAATAAACAATGATCTTTCTTTCTCTCAATATTTTCTCTAGAAGAAATTCGACTGTCGATTGCTTGAGGAATCCGTTATTACATAATAATATCGTAGATCTGAGATGTACCCTGTATATCATACAATAATTGGTATACATTTCATGTGCCAATTATATTTAATTGATTAATTAAATGTTACAGCCGTTGGCCTTTCAAGACTGAAGAGCCCGAACACACAGCGGAAGCAGTGGCAACATCTGTAAGGGCAGAAGTAACGAATGGTTCATACAAGACTGAGAACTCCGAACTGACCGGACATTTGTTAAACATGCAGACCGTCAAGCCGGAACACTTTGTGATAATTATTCTAGCGCTGGCGCTGTCGGTCAAGTTTATTTTCTTAGATAGAAATGACGAAGAGACAGAAACGGAGGAGATAGAAGCGGAAATCGATGACCTCGCTTCGGATGACACGAATACAATAGGCATGGACATGTCCTTGCGACGGCGATTCAGAGAAAAAGCATTACAGTCGACCCAGCAACCATCAATTTTTCCACTCTCAGGGATTGGTGGTGGATGGATTGAAAATGACAACGAAAGGAACGTGGAATATTCGGACAAGGAAGTACAAACTGAAACAAATTTCGATAAATATTTCGGTGCGTACGACTTGGCTAGCGAGAGCTCGTCGTCGAAGATACCTGAAGTTCCTAGAAGCGTGAAAAAGTGCCTAGAAATATATAAATCTGAGGTAAGAATTAAATATTTCATCCTTGATGTTAATCCATCATCCGATATATAAAGTACAGAATAAATAGAAGTAAGTTTTCTTAGACACTTAGACATCTAAGTTATAAAAAATTAATTAAGATATGACTCTTGAATAAATTAAAACAATAATTTCTTTACAAAGAAAAATTATTACAATAATGATTTATCAGTGATTGATATTAATAATGACTTATCAATGAGTGATAATTATCAATGATTTTATGAAAATTAAAAATTAGATTAAACCACGTGAATAATTAATAAAATATCGCGTATCGTTAACTGCTACTTTTATTTTTTCTACTTTTTTTATCATCACCTTTTCTTATAATTATTATAATGTGATAACTATGACAAAATAAAGGATAAAGAATAGTGCTGATTTTCATACATGTTTAATTAATCGTAAAACACATTGAGTGACATCTTCTCCTTTTACATCAATATCTTCTTTGTCTCTTAGCTCGGAGCTAACGCATTGACGGATGAAGAAGTGATTGAGTTGGTAAAACACAAACACATAGCTGCCTATCAGTTGGAGAAAGCTGTGGGTGACATGGAACGCGGCGTCGGGATCAGACGCCTGATGATCGGTGCCGTCGGCAATTTCACAGAGGAGATAGCCGATCTGCCTTATAAGAACTACGACTACAGCAAGGTGCTAGGTTCATGCTGCGAGAATGTGATCGGCTACCTCCCCGTGCCAGTCGGGATCGCCGGACCACTGTTAATCGACGGTGAACTGTATCATGTGCCAATGGCGACTACCGAGGGCTGTCTAGTGGCATCTACCAACCGCGGCAGCCGGGCGCTGATGAAGTGCGGCGTAACGAGTCGCATAGTGGCGGACGGTATGACCCGGGGACCGGTCGTACGATTCCCCAGTATCGTCCGGGCGAGCGAGGCCATGTCGTGGATGCAGCAAGAGCAAAACTTCCAGGAGATGAAGGACAACTTCGATCAGACCAGTCGTTTCGCCCGGTTAACGCGGATTCACGTGCGCATAGCCGGTCGACATCTGTTCGTTCGCTTTGTCGCGAAGACCGGCGACGCGATGGGCATGAATATGCTGTCGAAGGGCACCGAAAAGTCTCTGCAAACGGTACAGAGTCACTTCCCGGACATGGAGATATTATCGCTTAGCGGTAATTTCTGCACTGACAAAAAACCCGCGGCTGTCAATTGGATCGAAGGTAGAGGCAAGAGTGTAGTGTGCGAGGCGGTCGTGCCGGCGGATGTCGTCACGAGTGTCCTGAAGACATCGGTGCATGCGCTAGTTGACGTGAACATCAGCAAGAACATGGTCGGCTCCGCAGTGGCGGGCAGTATAGGAGGCTTTAATGCACACGCTGCGAACATTGTGACGGCAATCTTCATCGCTACCGGGCAAGATCCCGCACAAAATGTTGGTAGCAGTAACTGTATGACGTTGATGGAACCTTGGGGTGAAGAAGGCCAAGATCTCTATGTATCTTGCACAATGCCTAGCATAGAAATTGGCACAGTGGGCGGTGGTACAGGCTTGCCAGCGCAAGCGGCATGTTTAGCTATGCTGGGTGTGAAAGGCGCACACGCTACCGAACCCGGTGAAAACGCCAGCAAACTTGCTCGGATTGTTTGCGCCACTGTGCTCGCCGGAGAGTTATCTCTGATGGCTGCGTTAACCGCCGGGCATTTAGTCAAAAGTCATCTTAGGCATAACAGGTACAATTAAAAGTCGCATAGCTTATCTGATAAAATATTATCGTTATAAGAAGTATGTCCATACTGCTGCTAGAACAGCTCAACATCAAGAACAAGAATTGTTAAAGTAGTTTATGAAAATATCAGCAGGTTGAGTAGCTTATTCTTAAATCGTCTTAAATCCGTATCTGAAAAGAGAAACAAAGTGCATGTGTAATACCGAGATCTTGCAAAGCTACGAATTTAAGGAACTTTTCTATTGTGAACATAATCTATTCGTTTTTCATCAATATATCGATTTAATTTGCCAAAATATTAATGATTTTCAAATATAAAAACAATCGGTTACGTTGTGTATCTTTTTATGTTTGCAGGTCATCTATCGCAGTTAGTAACTCAATGAACATTAAGCATAGTAACGCTGCTGATGACAAGCTAACTGCGTCTTCGCAATACCTTTGTGCGGACTTCCCACAGGAACACTAATTCTTTTCTTCCGGGAACAGTTCTATGGATCATATGGCTCATTATAAAATGTCTTCCGATTGAAATGTTTAAGAAAGCGATAGAGAAACGCAGATATTTTATCAAAAAGATATCATACAAATTTACTATCGTTTTATTAACATTTCAATGATGGAAAAAATTGGTGTACGCATTGAATAATGAAATATTAGACAACGATGTTATTCTAATGTATAGCATCATATTGTAAAAAACGAAAGTAGAAAAAAAATAGAAAAGTAGAAAACTTGTTTAAAAAATAAGAAATGTAAATAAAAACGAAAAGATAATAAAATACTATAACAAATAATAGACATGAGTACAATATTATATATAAATAAATATACGTAAATTTTAAAATATAAAATTTCTTGAAAAAATTGATGATTGATTGATTATTTATTTCATTTTCCTAATAAATATTTATTATCGATGGGACAATAATAACAGAGACAGACTTAATATTAATAATATTGGCATATGCATGTAATTTTTATATTAATGTAGAAAATAGAATAACACATAAGTGCACCTATCACTCTGCATTGCACCATGTCCAAGTGCTCATATTCTAGCCAATGTCACCTCGGTATTATTATATATTATTTGTTTTATTATATATTATATATTATTTGATGATTGTTTTATTATATATTATATATTATTTGATATGTTATTATTATAACATATCAGTAATATTATTAAGTTATGTAACAGATGTACAAAATAGGAATTTTGCAATAAAAGTACTTTATGTATGGTACAAATGAAAGATATAAGATATGGTTGATATATATTTGACTTGTACAAAAGAATTAAATATATCGTTCATATTGTCATAATATCCATACTATTGCATTTTTTCACAAATTTTCGAAACAAAGTTGTATATTTCAGTATAAAAAATTGAACCAATTGTATATAATTCATGCTGCTACAAATATTTGTTGTAATGTGCATTGTTACATTTTTTCATAAGTTTCTTCATAACCACAGGTTGTACAGGTATGTGTATATGTATCGTCTTCTTTGTTGTATGTATCTTCTCCAAATTCATGAACATGCGCAGCCTTGGTTGTCTTATCATACAAAGAACTTCTAACTTGCATGCGCAACTCTTTCATCTTCATAACAGTGAAACATACGAGAATTAATTCAGTCTCAACTTCACAATGTGAGAAAAAATATAATTAGTCAAGATACCTTTTTATTGAATTTCTTAATTTTTGCTCCCTCTCGCTTGATATCGCGCATTACTTTTTCATTCAACAAGTTTTGTTTTGAACCCCAAACCTCCAAAGCTCTTTGCTCAATTTGCAAATGCAAATATAACTTCATTTCGCCCCAATTTGAGTTGTGTGGATTCTTCCGTATGATGTATTTTAGTGCAGGCTCCCGTTTATCAAGATCACAATCTTTCAATAAATAATCTTGTTTAGCTTCTGTTTTAGTAATTAATGAATGTTTTCCTTCCTTATCTCTAGACAAATAGAGATTTGATAAAAACTTTTCATTTTGCTGACAGATTTTTAGTTATTAATATGTCAATTTATTTTATATTTTATTAATCATACCTGCATTCATCACAGACCGAAAGATCAAATGTATGTAAAAGATATGAATCACCAAATTTTTGTTGACATTCTTCACAATCGTTGAATTTACCAAGCACAGGTTCTGGTTCTATTCTTATTTTTAACTAATAAAACAAAAGTTATATACTAAATGTTTTCAAAAATATTATATAAAAACATATATTGTGATATACCATTTGCTGTTCCAGATCACCATTTTCTTCTATGAGAAAGCCTCCACCACTGTCGATAACACGCTGTCCTTGTACTTTTAACAATCTTTTGCTTGTTGAGTCGCTATAATAATCGAGTATATTACTAATTATAATAAAATATCTTTCAAATATTTATTTAATAAACATTCAAATAACTACCTATTTGCATAGGGATGTGTTATAATCTTGGATTTCTTTAATAACATAGCTCTCTGACGATTCCTTTCAGCTCTCTCTTTAAGTTGTTTTTTTATCTCTGTGTTGTCCCCATGTTTGGTAGAATCATTTTCTATGTTTATTGTAGTTGACGTAGTAGCCATTTTCTAACAACAGATATATGCATATATATTTATATAAAAAATAAACTGTTTATATATGATTATATTTTGGAAGAAGGGAAATATATAATATATCAGTAATAAGATTGTAACCAAGTCTTTTAAGGAAACACAACTAAATCAATCTGATTAATTTTTAGATATCAGATTTATGTTACAGTAGAGATTTATTTCTGTAGAGGAACATTCTAATATTTATTTGAAATATTACATTACATAGTGAATTAAAATAATGGTTTGTAGACTACTTAGACAAAATTTTACCTTAAGATGGTTTTTAAATTTCAGATGAGCATACAGGTGAGAAAATTGGCTGCGTTCAGAAAACACAATGGTTACACAACGGTTGAGTAATTCGTCCACGTTATTGGTCTGAATGTAAGGATCTAAAGGTCATTCTACAATACGTGTCGTAAGTTGTAAGCCGTAAGAATTGGCGAATCACAATCAATTATTATAAAAATAATCGGCCATAATTGGCCAGTTCTTACGGCTTACAACTTACGACACGTATTGTAAAATGACCTTAACAGTAAGGACCAATAGTTACTAAGCGCTCAGTGAGCGCTTTGTTTTCTGAACGCAACCATTGTTAGAACCTCAAAAACCTCACTCTCGTTTACAGCTGAACTTTCTTGCTTTCTGCACTAATGCAAGAAATAAAAAGGAGAAGTAAATGAACGATAATTCAAAATATTAATAAAAGTAATAGTGTAATAAATGAATAAATTAATCTAGGATGTAATGCATACATATATATTGAATACAAAAATTAAAAAGTCGCTTCTGATTATTTAACTTATAGAACTGCAGCAGCGTTATTAATATGCCTAAGAAATATGGTCTTCAAGTTTTATAATACTTTTCGAACCATTTCGATAGCATGATTTTTGTTAAAGTTACAGCCCGTTGAATTTTCTATTTTTCAGAACGGAATAGAGAACGGCTAATCTGCTATTGAGTCGTATCACTACCTCGTTTTTTTATTATTGAATAAAGGTTGTACAAAAAGGTGTACTGGGTTTAAGTACAAAGCCTATCTAAAGCCAGCGGCACACGGCATCTGATTGGTACATTTCCGAAGATGGATGGAAATGCACCAATCAGAACGCAGTATTTTTATCCAGCAAACAATCCAGCACGAAAACAAGCACCGTGTGCCGCTGGCTTAACCCATCACTATCTCATTTCTTCATTAAGGAAATGTTCCAGAGTGGCATTGGAGCGACAACCCACACGCCCAGAGCTATCTATTGAATTGAATTCATTAAGGAAAGTGGCGACTCATAGCGGAGACTTTGAAACTAATTTGCAAAAATAACGGGTCTAGTCCTCATCTCAAAATTAGACCCCTTATTTTTATATCTCTGGTCCGGTAATAACGGATCCGAGTTCTGTTTATTCTTTATTTAGATCCATTATTTTTCACAAAATAGTAACTACTTTAACACTACTAATTAATTACTAATTTGTAATAATTAGTTACTAATTTGTAAAAATAATGGGCCTAAATCTAATATGATTAGGGGGAACAAAGAACACATATTTATTAAAATTGATAAAAACATATATACTTTAATACTATTCTTGATTATTAAGACAGTATATTACAGTGTCACAAATAAAAGTAAAAAATATTAAAAGTATATCTAATATTTTAAGTCCATATCATGACGTCTGTATATTCTAATTCATAATCACGGATATAAATACACAGAAGCGTCATATATACATGACTTTGACCGATCGTTGCATACTAATACTTTCAATTTTTCACAGATACGATTATTTACAACGCGTACATTATATCTAGACGTCATATTACACCTAGACTTAAGACTAGACGGATTGCTCAAAAATGCATATATCGTTAGGGCGCAAAAGATTGCGAGGTTTTATAGAAAGCAATTTGTAGAAATACTCTGCGTTAACAATACTTATCGACAAATTATGTCGTATAAAATATATGATAGGTCGTTGTTTTATTTCGATTATTTCAACTGCAGTTTAAAGCAGCAAATGAGAAAGCAGAACTTTATATTTAAAAAAAAAAAAAAAAAAAAAAAAAAGTAAAAGTACAATAAAAAGGATACGAATGATAGAGATATTCCACATTAATAATATACAAATTATTGATGAATAAATCTCTTACAGAAGCCAAATGGATCAACTTTCTTGTTTATAAATATTCTGTTTTTTTTGCGCACAAATTTTTGAACTTTCCAAAGTTAAAAATGCACATGAGATTGAACAGAATTTGGCTTTTGCAAGCTCATTAATTAATAACTGAAATATCACTGACGTAGAATATTTCTATTGCTATACTTTCTTTAAGAACTATTTTCTCATTTTATTTTTTTATTTATTTCTTTCAGCTATATTTAAAATAATCGAAAGAAGATAACAGGAAAATATCAACGCATGGTGAAATGAAATCTTAGAAATCTGTCGCACCCTGCGTATTACATATTTAGCATATTAGTCTATCGACTTCTAGAACACTCTCGACATATGGAAGTACTGAACACGAATTACTCGTCCAATTTGTCATAGCGACGGAACGCAGTGACCAGGTGCTCGCTTTCTAAGTACGTTCGGCTAGCAATAAATTGCACGTAGATGATACGCGTCGAATCAACTTCATTTTCGTTCAAGAATTTGGTTTCTCAAACTTTGCCGATATGCGTTTTCGAGCGAGGTTGTATTCAGGTCTTCCCGTAAAACTTCCGATTAAGGAGATGCAGGAGCAAGTTCACATTGACCTTCGCCCTGTCGAACATATTCATAATAGACGCACCTTCGTATTGCAGTTGCAGTAACTCCTGTATGTTGATGTCGAGTTTCTCCATCTCGAGGCCCATAAAACGGCAGTTCACCGCGAAGAGACCGCCATGCTCTGTTGGGCTTATTTCGAAGATGACGTTTCTCAGCTCCGTTTGTGTTAAACCGTCGACCTCCACCAGCACGCCCTTCTCTTGCAGCTTCCAGGCGGAATATCTTAACGTCATTTTGGATCTCAGTTTGCCGTGCGTATCTTTCTGCAGTGCTTGATAGGCACGACGTGCACTGTAAAGAATTACAGTGACTTGTTATCAAGATATTGCTTGTGAATACTTTTTAGATCGACGTGAAGAACATTGCATATGATTAATAGGTTAATGCGAAGAATCGATACGTTATTCCTCAATCGCGCTTTGCTTTAAGAAAACTCATTTGAAAACTTCCTTTTATTCCAAACATTTGAAAATCGGAAAACTTTTATATGACTTTGACAACTGTTTTTAAAAATGAGGTAATTTTATTATTATTCCACTTAAAAGCCCAATGACGAAGCCCGATTAAAGCAAGTCAACGTGAAGCTCAACATACCCTTTTCCGGTGTGTAAGTTTTCAAGGCAACGTTGTATGTACTGATTATAGAATTCAACTTGCTCCTCGTAATACTTGGTCTTCTCCTCCAATCGTTCTTTAGTCGCACGCAGTGTTTGCAGTTCCTTATCTCTCATAACACGGTACTTCTTCTTGTTGCAAATATCCTTCGCTATAGCAGTCACAATCGTTTGATAACCATCCACACGGCTAACCCATCCCTCGAGTTCGAGTTTGTGCAGGTACGAGCGTAATTGCAGCTTGCAGTCGTTTATGGAAGAGCTGTCATGAAGATATCATCACGTATTAATAATTTGCGAAGCATCTTGATCTTTTAACAGTTGTATAGAGTATTGGTGTGATACGGAGATTTTCGTAAAAATGTAAAACTCATTACGAAATACATCAGATACAAATATTAGGTCTTGAACATCGAAAAAGATACCTCTCACGAATAACATGTAATGTCGGAGCTGCTATCGAATGTTCATGATCGTACAGCTTCACGTACATCGGAGAACAAGTGGTTTCCAAAGATTCCATTAAAGTCTGCCTCTTTAAAAACGGAAGAACCGAGACGAGCAACTCTTTCGCTTGTATGAAAAGATTATTTAGATTAGCGTCGTCATGTCGCGGCACTTGGTACTTGTTAGTCAACACCAAACAGACCTCGGTCTTGCTATATCGCGGTAAATTCGCTTCATATGTCGATTGAGCTGCGGAGAGGAGAGAATAGGCACTAATAATAAATATCACATATAATAATGTGTTTGTCGATTTCTGTATCCTATTCTGTATCCTATTTAAACTCACATATTCCGAGTAACGATGCCACAGTTGGAGCCGGACCTAAGTCTTCCAGCAAGTCGTGCAAAGGATCAGATTGATCTGGCGCTATCTCATCCTGATACTTCAGCACCAAATTGTGTATGTCACATATTTCCTACAAACCGTTCACGTTAATTGCGTGTTAGTCACCCGTTATTGAATATTTATACAGTTGATCGCTCACCTGTAAGGATATACAAATCTCCGGTTTTTGTATAAGCGTAGCTTCCGTGTACTCATGAATATTGAAGTGCTCTTCGAGATCCTCCACCTGACAACAGTGTCGGAAAAAGCTCTTAAACCGTTCGTGGCAATCGATTATGAACTGATTAAGACATCCCAAATGTGGTGACTCGTCGCCGAAACCCTTCTTCGTGGAGGCGAACTGCAAAATCTTGGCAATCGTGGCCAGATTCCGCCTCTGGTTGCTGGATAACGACTTGTCAACCGGCAACGACACGATGTCAAAGGTGTCGGGCGCTACGATTGCAGCATTGATGAAGTGATAGTAAATTAAATTGCCGACGGCCTTCAAAATATCCTTCTCAGGAGCGTGCGGGAACTTATCTGTTAATGAATCGTACAGGACCTTCGCCATGTAAAGCATTCCGTATGGTATCCAATCGCGAGATTCCGTTATTTTATTCAGAAACTCGAGAGAGATACTTTTCAGATTATTTATTGTTGTGTTCAACGCTCTGATCACGTGAGGAAAATTCAATGCGCTCTCTCGAGACACCGTCTGAGGCATGTCTTGAATTTGGCCGGATTCCATTTCCAGCTGATTTCGCCACATCTTATATATGTCGGATGGATTCGTCTCGAGATACAGACTTCCATCTCCTAGGACTTTTTCGATTAATGGTCCCACGACCTGCTTCAATAATCCCTGACCGCTCAACTGTTTCGCGTAACTCACCACCATCTCGCGCACAAGCGGTTTGCCGGTCAAGACATCTGAGGGTTTGTCGCAATTGCATCTAATCTCTTCCCTTAACGCGCTGCCGAAAAGCTTCAGCAGTAGATAGTCCTCTCGCGTGTTCGAACCAAAATTGAACAATGTCAGGATAACGTTTTTCAGAAATAATTTGTTCGTCTTGCCCTGAGGAGGCAAGTGCAACAATTTCGACAAATACTGCGGATTTGTTTGCAACGCGTAAAATAAGTGCTGGTATCCCTCCAGCATTTTACGGCCCTCTTTCGTCAGCGATCTAAGACCCTTGTGCGCTTTCGTCATAATACTGTCGTTTACAATCGCCTGATCCTCAGTCTCATTCTTCTCCTTTGCAAGAGTATCCAGGTTCTCGCTATGCACTACCACATCCTACAAATAAACATATAATATGCGTTTCAACAAAATTATAATTACAAGTACGCAAGATGTCAAACTTTGGAAGATGTACCTGTAATGCTATTCTATTCTGGATCAACAATCCTATTTTGACGTACATACTATCCAGCTGCTGCGACAGATTTTGATTGTGCTTTATACCCTGCACAACATCCAGCTTCAATTTCTGAAACAAACGGCTGTGAAAGGAACTTGGATATGCGGATAGAATCCTGGTACGCAATTAAGTAACGAAATAAGCAACATAAGAGTTATCGTACCTGTAGCTCCAGATCCTTGTCATAATCTTCCGCGTTGAAACCTAATACCGTTGAAAAATGTCTGACCACAGCGAATGACGGTTTTTCCGAGTACAGCAACGAATGAAAAGCTTTCCTGGATATTCGGCCACGCCACAAGGCCTGTATCTTTATAATCCGCTTAATATCTTGCTATTGCGGAGGCGAAATTTTATGAGAATACTTAGAGTGTACCAATAAAAAGCAGTAACTGAAATATTTGAGCAAAAATTCCATTAAAAACTCACTTTGTTCTTATATAGATTTAATATATCATAATTATCCATTGTTATCGCGTTTAATGATTCGTCCCTATTTAATGTTGCATCTTGTCGTTTTTTTTCCAGAAACTTGAGATATCGTTTACGTTGCATAACGCCTCTCCACCATGCTTGTATCGTGATAACTTTCCTTACATTCTTTTTAAACTGAGAGCGTATTTCGTGAATCTTTCTACGCAGCAAATATCCCCGAATATAAGCCTGAAATCTGATGATGATTTCTTCGAATATTCTACTTTCGTGAAATTCCTCACGTTCCTTCGATGTTACGCCAATAGATTCAATTATTTCCTACAAACATACAGGATAAAGAGAATGTTGGTGACATGTGTTTTTAATAATAAATGAATAAGAGCACAGAGATGCAAAAAGGAATACATACTTTTACATCTTCCCTCGTGATATAGCAAGATTCCATAATGTCTGTTGGTTGATCCCATGTATACCCACCGTTGTCTACATCGATATAAGCTTCATTTCCGTCATCAGTAATATATAAAACGTACGAGGAGCTGTACATTTCGCGCTACAATAATTAGATAGATAACTATAATTAAATAATTATTATATGGTGTACGTATGTTTTAAAGCGTGCGTGCGTGCGTATGTTTTAAAAGAAATAAACATTGGTTCTTTTTTTCCAAATTCTAGATATTCTGTATAATTTTTATAAGAACTTTTACTTTTCGCTTCTGTAACTGTCGTAATGATTGATAACATTCCTCGTGATATGCTTCATCGAGTGTACATCCGAATGTTTGAAGACAATCAATTATATCTGGCATATTATCCCGTTCCACAGCATCATTAATATCATGCAAAAATGTAATCACTGCAAGCAAATACAATGTAATACATAAAGATAATGAATGAAAATTTATATTTATTATGACAAATTCTAACTAAAAATAATATAAATGCATATTTATGAACGTACTATTTTCGACTTTCATGTCTTCAGATTTAACCATTTCCGCTATAGTTTCAATGTCATCTAGCCATAACTCAGACCCATCAGATTGTTTCTCTATTAAGCGTTTCTTGAACAGCTTTAGATAAAGTGTTATGTCGTACGAATACATGTGTATATTGAGCTTCGCACGTATCGTTTTAAAAGTCTCCGTCAAGCTATCATAATCGTTCTCAATTACGCCCCGATTTAATCGTTGTAAAATCTCTATGACTGTTTAAAGGAATTATCAATATTAACTTGATAGCATGATGCATACACACACAATCGAGACCTATTTAATACATTTGTTATACCTTCAGAGTTTTTAATGCACTGTGAGTTTACTGAATCGATGCATATTTGAATATCACTGTAAGTTAACAAAGAGCACTTCAGATTACTTAGTTGCTTTTCGTGTCGAGTATTCGCCAATTCCTGGGTATATTTCACTTTATTGTCTTCGTCTAGGTCCTATGTGTGTGGGTTCCAATGTTATGTTTAAACAGTTCGTTTCTATTCTTGCAAATAACTATAGCTTATTATTATACTTACGGATATACGTGCGTCGGCACTCGACAGTTTTTCATATACAAGGTCTGGATTTGCCGTGTCTACCGCTTTGGAAATAGATGCGATAGCGGTTAACACAGTTATGCTGACTACTATGTCGTCGTAAGTAATATTATCCTGTGGGAAAAATTGTCGATTTTGTTTCTAGATTGTGTTAAATTTGTGAATTTTTACTTTACCTCCGATTCAAAGCGATCTTCTTTCATCTCCTGGTAGTATAATGGGACTGCAAATTCATCGATGTGACGAGCAATTCCCAAGTAAGGGCTCCGCAAGATTTCGTAAAATTTCTCTTCATCAGTATTTTGTAATAAAGCCATATTTAAACGTGTCACAGTTTCCTCTCCTGTAATTAATCATAGTTGTATTGAATATTTTCTATCAATTGTTTATAAAAATCTCATTAAATGGTACTAACGCTTGCGATATTTTAGTGCAATTTCGTTTCCCTCATCAATCGAGTTCTGAAGCAGATTTCTCCAGTAGTGAATGCTTTTAGAAAATATGTCGTGCCACTCGGCGCTCTCGAATAGCCGTCTCAGTTCTTCGTTGTATATTTCAGCATTTTCAGGTATTATATTCTGTGAGAAATAACGATTTTAATATTAATATTGTAACAAAAAATATATCTTTAATAAATAATCGTAATATTTCAAATACTCTTATACCTTGAGAGATAACGTCTGTATCATCAGAGCAGATATTATTTGATTATTTTTACAATATACAGATGAAACAATAGCTTTTAGCGCACAATGAGCTGAAATATATTTCATCATAATAACAAGTTATAAGTCAAATATTTTTATTACATCTATAAAAATTATCAAAATCTATTTTATACTTACCATTCACATAATTAATGTGTCCTTGTATTTCAGCTTGCGTTAATAATTCATCATATGCATCTGGCTCATAACTGTCATTGAGAGACTAAATATGACATGAATAAAAAAGATTAATTGTTAAATCTGATATGTTAGATATAAACATACGTAAAATTATAAAATTATATTATTATAATACATACTCTGTTAAGTGCAGCTTCTACCTTTTTAACTTTAGCTTCTGACAATGTTTGGGTGTAATTTTCAATATGAATAGGCATAATATTATTTAACTGTGTTGCTTTACATTGAAGTGCTTGTAATACCATTGTGTTATCCTACAAAAAAAAGCCATTTTGTGTTACCAATAATTACAAAATTGCTTGCCGGATTAAATAAAATGTGCATACTTTCTTCACTACAGCTTGATTAACTGCGATTACAGCAGCATGAAGAGCAGCAGTATCAGTAGTAATATTGTTAGTTAATAAACCTCCTATTTTTTGGAAGGCAGGCATTTGAATGCCATATTTTCGTAGTTCTTTACTAACAGTGTCAATCTCTTCATCTAGAAAGAAACACATGATAATACAGTATTAAAATACAATATTTAATATCTCTTTTCAAAAAAGTGCTTGAATTATTATTTTGTTTCAATATCTCAATCAGATATAACATGTCAAACAATGGAGTACAAACCTGTAAAATTTACTTTTCCATATAAATCTTGTATCTGCGGTGCTTTCCCCAATTTAAATAAATGTGTACTAAGAGCATGGATGCAATATATTACTCGTGGCATGTTCTTCTTATCATATATATCTGTGGTTTCTGGTTGAAATGTCTATAAAGGCGAATCAATATATTAGCATTTACAACAATATATTTATATATCGTAATGGTTTTTTATATATTGTAGAAAATATTATATTTTAAACATACATACCAATGGTAGTTGCATGCATTTCAAACATCTTAAAAAATGGTTTATATTGTCTGTGTGACGAAATTGTAATCCTATAACTCTGTATCTACGCTGCTCAGAGTCATAGATTTTATTCAATGGCAAAATATCAGGTGCCATAAAGTGACCAAGTTTTGCCAGATATACTCCATTGCGTAGATTCTCCTCTAATTCTGTTGTTGGAGGCAATGACTCTCTCAGACAAGCTTCCATCCATCTATAGAAAGAAATTGTTATAACTGTCAATATAAACCTCTCTATATTTCAAAACAGATAAAAATAGAGTCTAAATTACTTCTTAGCTTCTTCCAGATGACACAGATATTCATATGCTAACATTTTTTGACGTAACGCATCCATTTCTTCAGCAGATTTCCTATCTTCTCCTTTAATATATATATTCATAGTAATTTCAATTAATATTTTTAATACACTATCTGTATTAAAATATAGTGTATTTGAACTATCTCTATCATGTAAATTGATGTATCATGTCAAAGATGTATTTTTTGAACATACTGCTATTTACTCTACTTCTAAATAACTTGAACAATTGATTCAAATACATATTATTGTATATATATGATATAATTATAATCATAATTTTAAGTTTATAAATTTCATAATCATTTACAAGTTAATATTTGATATGTAATTCAGTTCGGTGAGAATTTCAGCTGTAGAGGTTCACAGCTGGCCACAGATGCACATGAAGTATATTCACTAGTAACTACTTTAATAATAAAGCAATATATATATCCAAATCATTAGTGTACTCACCTTTTCCATTTTGCATAAAAATATCATTAGTATCAGCCATACTGGGAGAAAGCACAAGTTTAATTGTCACACGAAAAATAGAAAGCAACAGCTAAAAAACATCTAACGATACGTTACATTCTGCGGAATTTAAATTTGTCACTCGGTGGCAGCACTAGCTAAATAATGCTAAAAACGTACAACAGAGGACGGGTATAAACGATATCGATATTCTACTCGAAACATCGATACTCATTTGCCGATTGTTGGTATCACTGAGGAAATAATACGAAGGACTCACATGACCTAAAGTAAAGATTTTTTTATGAAATTATAAAACATTGAAAAATATGGTTTTCAATTCTTTGCACTGCTAAAGAAAATGCGATATTAATTTAGTATTAATAACAGACAAATGCCACACGAATTAATATTAATAACAGACAATATGCCAATTAAGAGGAAATGTACAATATGTGTCAAGAAAGACTAATTTTTTAGAGATTTCATAGAGACTATTTTTGTTATATTTTATTTATGAGTTGCTTAGACAATGATCAAGTGTTAAAAACAAATGATATTTGGAAATTTATTAACAGAAAAATCAATTTTCAAGTACAGATATAAAAAATTTGAAAAGCGAATATAAAGAACTTTTGCGATGAGCAGAGATGACAATTTTATAGGGTTATGATTCGTTGAAAAAGGAAAACAGAGAAGGAAAGTTATCCGAAGAATACAAATAGGAGAAGAGGTATGATCAGAGAATAACCTGTGAGCGGCCAATACGACATTTTCTGCGACACCGACTTTCCGCACTGGGAAAGGACGCCATCTGCATCCATTTTGAGAGGGGAACTACGATAGTACATCCACTTTCAGGTCTCGGTGGTAAAATCTGCATATGGTGGAAGTCCATGCTACATCCACTTTCAGGCGGTTTATGTCCGTGCTGCAATGACAGTTGCCATCTCTATGCCAGACTATGCCCGGTGGTCTAAAAAGAGCGGGGGAGAGGGGGGGAGGAGCAGAAAAAATAAAAGTACGTATTAAATGTTAAATCTTCGAATATATATTGCCGTATCAAAGTCTCTTCTATTCGAATATTCTCCACTCATCCCGACCAACCATTTTTTCTCTACCGCAGCTTACCAACCAAGAACGCTAAATTTTTGTTCCAGACGTTGCGGGAAGCAAGTCCGGCGGACGCGGATGCCGCATCGGAGGATCCGGTTCGGGCAGAGCAGGGTCGGCCGGAAGGTAAAGTTTACAAGTTTTCTACACATCTGTGTTCAACTCTTTACGATCTTTGCCTTTGTAACTTGTTCCTCATCAGCTCTCTCGAAAGCTTCAAGTCCCATTTAAATTTTCAATGCTGGAACAAAAATATAAAGATAAAAATTCCGCATCAAAATATATCCGTATTTTCGATTGGTCCCGATCAAAGATATTCTCTCTCTACCGCAGGTTATCAACTGGGAAAATTATTTTTCTGTTTCAGTTGTTGCGGAAAGCAACAGCAATCCGGTGGACGCGGATGCCGCACCGGAGGATTCGGTTCGGGCCAAGCAGAGTCGGCTTGAAGGTAAGTTACAAGTTTACTAAAGTCCTCTGTTTGACCTTGGCGATCTAGAGCTGGGATATAATTTCCGGCTCGACTTGAATTACGATCGCAGAGGGTAAACTACTCTTTTACTCGCCCGCACTCGTTGGTCAAATCTGATGAACAAATGTGAATTTTTTGTTACAGAGTTGAAGCGGAACGTGGCCGGCTCTGACTGCAAGTCGTTTCAGTGAGTCAAAATGAAAAGAGAAACAAAATTCTGCATGACGGATGTGGGATTAAAATATATCGTTCGAGTCAATGCGAATTGCAAATAGATACTTGCATGTGTGTATTTGTGACGTTGAATAAAATACATTGCTCGAAACAATCAGGGGATTACTTGATCGATAGCCTGCATTACATACAAGATTTAAAATACTGAATGATTCTCTTGCGGTAGAAGCGGAGATATCGACGGAGGAAGGCTGGATATCGTTGGAGAAAGGCTGGAAAACTTTAACCTTCGATATCTCCTAAACGGTTAGAGATACAGGCCTGTTTCTGGCACCAAATTAAAGTCCTCTCAAAACCCTACATTTTGCCGTAAATGGGGACTCTCTACTCCCAGTAGAAACGGAGATATCAACGGAGAAAGGTTGGAAATCCTTAACCTTCAATATCTCCTAAACGGTTAGAGATACAGGCCTGGTTCTGGCACCAAATTAAAGTCCTCTCAAAACCCTACATTTTGCCGTAAATGGCGACTCTCTGCTCCCAGTAGAAGCGGAGATATCGACGGAGAAAGGCTGGAAAACTTTAACCGTCGATATCTCCTAAACGGTTAGAGATACAGGCCTGGTTCTGGCACCAAAATAAAGTCCTCTCAAAACCCTACATTTTCGACTACATTGACGACTCTCTACTCTCAGTAGAAGCGGAGATATCAACGGAGAAAGGTTGGAAATCTTTAATCTTCGACACTACACTTTGATCTTAGCTCAGAGAACCGAGAAACGATGCTTTACAACTGCTACGTTCGCATTTTATCGACAACTCTTTCAATTTTGGTTTTAGCGTTCTGAGTGTTAATAATAATCTTCAGAACTCGTGAGGGGCTAACCAGAACTCTGAATGAAACATCGGATTTCCGAAAAAGAATTTTACGTATTTAATAAGCAATCCATTTTTTTGGAAATCCGATGTTTTATTCAGAGTTCTGGTTAGCCCCTCGCGAGTTCTAAAGATTATTATTAACACTCGGAACGCTAAAACCAAAATTGGTAGAGTTCTTGCCTTTTTTCGTTTTCTAATTCGAGAATTTTAATTATAATTTTTCTTATTGTTTTAAACAGAACTGTTTTTAAAACTTATCTAGAACTATAGAACTTAAAAATCTGTCTAGAACTCTAAAAAAATTGTCATTTTTTACATAATGAGGGGCGTCGTGAAGTTGGCCCTCCGATTTTTAAAATGGTATTTTCTCTACTTTAAATGACGGAACTCTTTCTGTAAAGGATTGCGAACTCTAGAACTCTGCGAGGGACATTCAGAACTCTAATAATATTTTTCAAATTTGAAGAATGAAGGGCCATCTTCACAGAGGTGATGGAGCGAACACATTCTCTGTCTCTCTTTTGCTTGGCTCGTCGAAACAAGTCGAGCGTAGGACGGGGTCTCAGAGGAAGTCATCGACGAAACGTGCAATACTTGCGATGCCCGTGTGTTGTATGCAATACGTGCATTTTCTTAAAAAATGAAAAAAAATTTATTGTGATACACGTATGTTGTATGCAACACGTGCATTTTCCTATAAAACGAAAAAAAAATTGATTGGCGAAAAAGGACAACGCCGACCGCCAAGGAGATGCGAACCACCGACCTTAACCCCGAGTCCAGCGTACTTCCACCAAGCCACACTCTCTTTGAGAAGCCCGCTCCTTTATTTGGTTCATGTTGGACTCGCGATTTTCAATCGCGACTTTCTTGCAAACGCTTCAATGCTACGCCGTATCTTTAAGTACAATGTTAATTTGTCATGCAAATCTATCGACACAACGAGTTTAGTCGAAATCAATTGCTATTGATCATCTCGTTGGATTCACGCCGAGAGTGAAACGTCAGTCTCGGCCGTGTGTCGGGAAGCACAATCTCGGCAACGTTACAAATCAGAGCGAGATGGAGCGAACACATTCCCTCTCTCTCTCTCTCTCTTTCGCTTGGTTCGTCAAAACAAGCCGAGCGGAGGGCGGGACTTCAGACGGATAGACGGGAGCAGTTTCTCTGTGTGTGTGTGCCGACTACATTCTTACATAGAAACGTACGGCAATTGAAAATGTTTAAGCATATATCCTGAGATTCTATCTGTTGCGTATGACACGTGTGTGTGTGTGTGTGTGTGTGAGTTCGTATATGCACACGTACGTCACGCACACTTTCAATGCAACACATGCACACGGACACAACTGCGCTAAAAAACGCCTGCCGGAATATAAATAAATACTAACGTAACGCTGAAATATTTTGGAAAAATAATTTTGGGTACACACAAAATATTATCTTATTATCATATATTTATATATCGAAATAAATCGTATATAATCTTCATGATATTAATCATATACAATTTCAATTCTTATTTTTTTTGTGCATGTTAACATGTTAATTCATGTTACAAATGCATAACAATGCGCGAGACCGTGCTTGTCAAGTACGCTATTATGGTTGTAGCACGGACATAAACCGCCTGAAAGTGGATGTAGCACGGACAGCCACCAGATGCAGGTTTTACCGTCGAGACCTAAAAGTGCATGTAGCATCGTAGTTCCCCTCTCAAAATGGATGCAGATAGCGCCCATTCCCAGTGCGAAAAATCGGTGTCGCCGAAAACGCCGTGTTGGCCGCTCTCAGCTTCCTCTCTGGTATGATACTGGCAAAACGAACATAGGAATAAAGAAAAGTAAAGCAAAACAAAAAGATTAACAAGAAGATAGGATAGAAGTAACAGACTAGCGTGGAAATTAGGTTGAAGTAGCATAAAAGAAAAGGAGTTTTGTGGTGAGCAAAAAGAGAAGTAGGCGCGTATACCAGCAGTGAAATTGAACGAGCTGGAATATGCTATAGATATGTAAGATCGAAAACAGGATGTGAGGAAGAAACCAGGCTAAAAAGAAATGGTAGACGAAAGGAAATTACTATATTAATATAAAAAAAAATAGTGGTTTTGCAATGCCATATAATATTAAATAAAAATACGTACATATATATACATATATATATATATATATAAATTTTAATTGTTTAATATAACTTTCTGAGAAAGACTTTTGCATATATAAATTAAAAAGATGCTAAAAGTATTTCTAAAAATGAATTATAATATTAATATTATATATATATATATATATGTGTATGTATGTATTGCATTATACATACATTATTTTATTTTAAAATTAAGACATTTTGCTTCTTCAATATTCGTTGGAAGAAAAAAATATATAAACACAGTTCGATTAATTATTTCTTTGAATATAAGAAAATGAATGCGTTGAAACGTTTCTAAAGTTTTCGTACTGTATTTTCGTGTAGCCACGCTTGGGACGTAAAGCAAGGCATGGTAGAACTCGGTGGAACCTTAACGATTATGGAACTCTGTTATGGACACGGACGCACGCAAGCATGCATGCACGCGAGCAGGCACGCACGCATGCACGCACGCGGACCACGCACGCGGGAATTGTTGTTGTCGGCCATACGGTTGAATGTACGCACGCGAGCACGCACGTAAGCACGCACGCATGCACACTCGGCTTCGCCTTGCTTAATGTAAGTCTACCGCGTCGTGGAACGATTTTGCCTTTCGATCCAACACCGTCCACGTAGCTTTCTTAGGAAGAACATCTTGTACATTACGAATAATTCTAAATTATCAAGACCTTAGTATCATCTTCTTGCATTTATTTGTTTAACAATTGCACATGGATGCAATTTATATATCAGCATCTGATAATATCATTTAGCTTTTAATATATTGTTTCATCTTTTGAATATTAAGGAAAATTGAATATTCTGAAGTATCCTGAAGATGAAGAAAACGATATTTATCTATCGATATATTATAATTTAGAAGCAAAATTTTATTTAGGGCTGTAAATTTTTAGTAACTTGTTGACGATTTATTGCAAATTGAAGACAGTAGTAACAGATTTGAGACATTAAAGTAATACTTCTATTTTGATGATTCTATTTTGATTTCTATTTTGATTGAATTATTATTCTTATGTAATATATAACATATACGCATACATTATATATATAATATATGTATATATATATATATATACATATACATATATATGTATAATTTATAAATACACATTTATTTCATTATAAATAATATATAAAATGCTGAAACGTAAGCACATTTACATGAAAAATGGTTGGAAAACATGGAGTAAAATTTGGATTTGGATTCTACTGAAAATGGATTTTGTTTGTGCATGAATATATCTCGTTGCTGTTATACGCACAATATGACGTATGTATATCGTGAATTTGTTCGATAAAATGCAAATTTGAACGCTGCTTGAATGTTCCATACCATTCAAAGTTCGCGCGCGAACCTTCAGCTGTGCTCCGTTACACTTTCTGCACTTAAAATTAAACAGCTTGAAATTTGTCGACAATGAAAAGGAAAAAGAAAATATTCTATTAAACAAGAAACATAAGAAGAGAGCAGTGAGGAGAAGAATTATTTACAAATTGCCATATTCATCGCGATGATACGTGTTCCTTTCGGCAGTATTTTTCGCACCTGACTCCTACATTTTTCGCCCAAATTCAAAAGTACAAAGTCTGTTCTCTCCAATCCTCCTCGTCTGCACTTCTTTCCAATTTTAATTTCCGTCTTTTTCCTCCCCAGTGCACGATACTCCCACCTCGCTCCGAGAGCAAAAGGTGCAACATCGCACTGCCGAGTGCGGCGAGTGCAGGCGAAATGAACAGAAGAGGTGCTCCTCCTCTCCCGACTCCGCCACCGACGATGTTTGTGCGTGCCTGGCACGACTGCCGTGCCACTGTCGCGCTCGCCGTCCCCGTCGTCGCGTGAGAAGGCAAGGCTCGCGTTCACCGCGCGACACCACGGTGCGATAGCGTCTACCTCCGACGCAATACGAACGTGCCGAGCCGTGCCGTGCCGTACCGTGCCTGCTGTACTATCCCGCGCGACATGTCAAGTCAAATATGCCTAAAGTGGAACAGTTTTCTCAGCAATATCGCGACCAGCTTCGAGAGTCTGTGGGAGGAAGAGGGTCTGGTGGACGTGACTCTTGCCAGTGACGGACAGTGTCTCACGGCGCACAAGGTGATACTCTCAGCCAGCAGCCCCTTCTTCAAGAAGGTCTTCCAGGTGAGACCAGGTCAAGGTCGTGTTAATCGCCGAAACTCCCGTGGATGAGCCGTCGTCGAACTGACAGCTCGTCCCGCTCATCCGAGGACTGTCCACTTGGCGGTCTTCTAGCGGTACTCGCGCGCGCGTCACGCCTCGGTGGGACGTATGTACACAACGCGTTTGACAGCTGTCGCGTAGCCAGCGAGCGCTCTCGCGTCGAGGTTAGAGACTGATTGGCATGCTCGATTTCGGGGCAAACCGGACGATTATCGGCTAATTGACTCTCTCTCTCTCTCTCTTTCTCTCTCTCTCTCTCTCTCTCTCTTCTCTCTCCTCTCTCTCTCTCTCTCTCTCTCTCTCTCTCTCTCTCTCTCTCTCTCTCTCTCTCTCTCTCTCTCTCTCTCTCTCTCTCTCTCTCTCTCTCTCTCTCTCTCTTCTCTCTCCTCTCTCTCTCTCTCTCTCTCTTCTCTCTCTCTCTCTCTCTTTCTTTCTCTCTTTCTCTCTCTCTCTCCTCTCTCTCTCTCTCTCTCTCTCTCTCTCTCTCTGCTTTTCTAATCACGACTATTCTCGCGCTTACCTCGATCCTCGCTGTCAAACACCGACGTATTCCTTCCTTCTCCTAATGCAATAATGTTTGTGACATAGAGTTCTGAGAGATTGTCAGATTATAAGATTAATGGTTTTATATCTATTCTGATGACAAGAGCGCAATTTGCGAGTTGTATTTATACTTTATTTTCCCTGAAATGAAAATGACGATTCATATTTTTGCTTCTCTATTATTTCAAATAAACAAAATTATTGTATACTTATTTTTTATTACATACGTAACAAGAAATGAAATAACTCTTCAGTAATTGTTACAACTATGATTCATATACATATTGACTTTGAGATATTTTATGTAATAATATCATAAAAATATTTCATGAACATATTTGATGAATTTTATTAATCAAATATTTTGAACAGTGTATCACCTAGTTTTTAAATAATTTAAATTTAAATAATTTTAAATAATAATATGTAGAAAAATAGTTTCTGATAAAAATATTTAATAATTTCTAATAATGAATAATTATTAGATAGATAGATTAATAATTTATATAATAATATGGTGTAACATTATAGCTTGATAATCTTATTTTTTTCCTTTTTAGACAAACCCATGTCAACATCCAGTTATAATACTTCAAGATGTACATTTTAGTGAATTGGAGGCGCTACTTATATTTATATACAAAGGAGAGGTGAATATTGAACAGAAGAACTTACCTGCACTTTTGAAAGCTGCAGAAACATTACAAATTCGGGGTCTGTCCGGTGGAGATATCTTCGCGAAGGAGTCATATAAAAGACTGGCTGAACTAGAGCAGGCAGTGGTCGAGGATGCGCCGCTGACCAAAGAGGAGACACCTAAGAAGAAGCAGAAAGTCAGCAAACAGCAGAGTAATTCTATTTTGGAGAAAGCACTAACGCCTAGAATATCGCAGTCGGAGAATACAAATGAGTCCGCGGCGAGCGATCAGAGCGGAAAAGACGAAGATTACACGTTGCCTGAGACATTGCCCAATCCGGTGTATCATCGTTTGGAGATGAAAGTTAGTTTTGGAAAAAGTCAGATAGTAATGATAAAAACGGTCTCAGTCGCACGTTATGCTGTGTACACAACGGTGTGTACGAAACGCGCAGCATTCAATCCAAATGCATTTCAGATAGAACCATTGGAAATGGCGGTAGAAGATATCCCGAAGCGATCTCCGTTAGATAAGGATGCAGCAGAGAGGCTAGATACGGGACAATCGGACGGGAATCAAGGTTAGTGTCAGATTGCTCTGAGAGATTTTTCCCGTTGAAAATTACGCGCGAATGTGCCTTACCTGGCGGATGTGTAAATAGATGGCTCTATTTACTTTTATTTATTATATACTACATTTTATGCGTTCTTTGCGTTTGGCGAATTCTAGTATATTCTAGCTAAGCTAGACAACACTCAGTTTCCGTTGCATTTTCATTGCCCTGTTGTCTAGCTGGCGTCTCGATGTTGTGGTAAATGCAAATCCGTTAAATCAGCTATTTCGGCATATTATGTTCTGTACATACAAATGTGTAGACACCCATGTAGACGCACAAAGAATACAAAATATGCCGCACGTTTTATTAGTCACATCTTCCTACAGATATATGAAGATGCTTGGCGAAAATCTAATCGAGAATCAACTGTTGCCGTTACATTTCTTACCTTTAACATTGGAAGCTTTGAAAATCCGTGCCCGAGTAGCATTATGCCGAAGTTTCTTGCAAAAATTTTCTCAAAGGGATTTTAACAGATGTCTGTCGAGGGGATCTGTCGAGAGTGTTCGTCAATCTGAAAAGTGAAGCGAAGACGCGCGACTTTAAATGAAGTTCGTCAGAGGACTCACGTGGCAAAAGAGTTGCCGATCTGTATACTAAATTTCGTCGAAGTAACGAGTTTGAATTCAATGCGAAGACCGTATCGCATTTCGCCTCATCTTCGACGTCCGAGAATACAGTTTAGTTATCACTTGATAACCAGCTCTGTTTTCATTACACGTATAAATGCAACACGCAAAACTGTGCACTACACCGACTACTCGCTGCCTCTGCGTGTCCGGTGGTACGTTGCGGTATCAAAGCTTTTTCTTTGGTACCGCAGCTCGCGTAGCTTCTTTCGAATCCTCTGTTCGCTTTCATCGCATATTCTGTTTTGCTCGTTTTGACGTGTTTGACCATGTTTCTTTTATTTGCTGCACCGCCGAGGGTAACCATGAGAAAGGTAGAAAGAAAAGAAGAAAGATTGCGTACGCGAGGTAAAGAGAACTCTCTCTCTCTCTCTCTCTCTCTCTCTCTCTCTCTCTCTCTCTCTCTCTCTCTCTCTCTCTCTCTCTCTCTCTCTCTCTCTCTCTCCCTCTCTCTCTCTCTCTCTCTCTCTCTCTCTCTCTCTCTATCGAGAAGACAATGAGAGCGACATAATTATCGCAAACGGGCAGAACGGTCTCTCTCTCCCTCTCTCTCTCTCTCTCTTTCTCTTTCTTTTTCTCTTTCTATCTCTCTCTCTACGGCTCGCTGAATCACAGCGAAGAGACACTTGACGCTCGTGGAAAAGGAAAAGGAAAAGTAAAAGGAAAAACAAATCCGGTCGTTCTCGCTGTCAATCGCGAAACGATCGTATACGCACACGTACGTGTGACGGCTGTGATTGGCGCGAAAACTACGGCCGGTAACCGTGTCGCGCGATTTCCAATTTACGTAACGTACACGCTGAGCTTCGTGAGAGAGCGTACGTCGACTTGGACGTAAATTCGGGAAGTTGATTCGAGAAACGAAGTCAGCTCTCCGGCCGAGAACGCCGCTCGATCACGCGTCGATCGCCGATGCACAAGCGTATGTGCGCCGCGTGCGTGCATGCGTGAGCGGTGCATACGTGAGACGGAAGATGCGTGATCGGTCCTTCATTATAGCTTTTTATAACGTACACTCGCTCGCTCACATTTTCTCTTTATTGTGCGTGTAATGTCACGTGTGCGAGAAGGCAGCCCGTGTCTCTAAAGCGCGCTGTGCTGATGTGTGTGGCAGGGTCTGGGAACAGCCCTGCTGAAGACATTTCCGGTTTATCGGGCTTGTCCGGGCTAAGTGGATTCTCGGACGTCAAGCCGCTGCTTTACGCGTATCAGCAGCTACCTTACGCCGATCTTCTGCCGAGCCCGGACATAATCTCCACTTGGGCGTCCTCGCGGCCGATGGATCATCTGGCCTGCGATCTCATGAAGATTCTCTTCACGCCGGAGGAGAGGATCCTCTGCAACGTGAACGGCAAGATGGGCAAGCAGCAGTTCGACAGCAACAAAATACACCTGATCCGGGAGGTTCTGTTGCACTTCAGCGGCATTACGCCCAACAGCATTGAGTGGGAGGAGGCGTGGAAGAATTGCGTAACCAAAATCGACACTAGCAATAGGGGCTTGAAAAGGTATCTGTTTCAGAGGCGTTCGGTCTACACTCAATGACTAGGGCATTTCAGGTCAGGGGTCAAACGGAAACGTTTCCACTGGCTGGAATAGGATCGTAAACCCTTGTAAAAACCCCCCCGTCGCCCCTCGGCTCCCTCATCTTCCTCTCTATCCCTTTCGTTTACCCTTTTTTTCTCTCTATCTCTCTCTCTCTCTCCCTCTCTTTCTATCTCTTTGTTGGGTTTGTTGCCGCACGCGGAATCGTCGCGAGACTCGCGTCCCTCGCTCGTTCCTCCTCGGTGTGAGCTTTCGCGCTCTCGCGTTTTAGGATGTTGTAAAAAAGATCGATGTAAGTAGATAGTTAGATTTAACGCGCGCGCGTAGCCGTTAACGGGGGAAAGAAGGGACGGACGATCGGTCGACCGACGTGGATTAGAAAAGAATCGCGCGGATCACTCGGACACGTGCAATAGGCGTCGGAGCGAACATTACGTGCGTGCGTGCGTGCCTGCGTGCGTGCGTGCGTGCCTGCGTGCTTGCGTGCCTGTCTGCTTGCCTGCCTGTCTACCTATCTGCCTGCCTGCGTGCGTGCGTGCGTGCGTGCGTGCGTGCGTGCATGCGTGCATACATGCACGCTCCGATCCGCGACGACGACGACGACGACGAAGAAGACGAGGACGACTTTAGATTATAGATTTCGGGGTGACAGGGTGTGTGATCTTAGAAGGTGCATCGTAGTTCGCGATTGAGAGTTATTTATAAATACGCTTCACGTTCGCCACGTACGGCGGTGGCGGACGTACGAATAATAATAATAACAATATTCTAAGCCTTCCTCTCGATAATTTTCGTTATAATTTCCACCTTGTCGAAGGGGGCAACACCCCGGGGAACTTTATTCGATTTCTCCTCCCGTCTCTTTCTTTCGCGCTCGCACACAGCGTGTGCTTTAAGGTATCTCCCCACCAATACCATCAAGTACTGCTATTCACGACGCGCTCGCGCTCGCGAGGTCAATCGTCCAGCTGTCTGTGTACTTTGTTGTGTTTTTCGTATGGCACTTCGAATAACGTAACATTCCTTCTTAACGTTTATTTGCGGTATATTCATGCGAGAACCCACTTTGGCGATAAAGACGGCATGATATTATTAAGTCGACGGCGTATATCGGGGAGAGACACGCGAGTATCTCTGTCTCTGTCTCTCTTTCTCGCTCCCTCTATCTCCTCTCCTCCTCGCTTTCTCTCTCTCTCTCTCTCTCTCTCTCTCTCTCTCTCTCTCTCTCTCTCTCTCTCTCTCTCTCTCTCTCTCTCTCTCTCTCTCACACACTCATTCTAGCACTCGGATATACACACATCACGTACTCGCTCACGCATTATTAATACACAGATAGAGTGCGCGTGTATATACATATATATATACTATATGCAGCACGCATTCGTTGTGCGTATATGCGTCGTCTACAGGGTGTCTCAACGTTTGAGGATGGTGAGTTTATCGCCAGGAACCGGGTAATGAAAGCGTGCATTTTTATTGTACGTCTTTCAGTGTTAAGACCAAAGGAGAAGATCGCACGTATGTTTACTTTGTCGCCGATCATTCGCCTTATTGCGCAAAGCCGAGTCGCTGAACTTATACTTGAATAGAGAAGCTAAATCGGAATTAGAGAGGGGAAGAAGAGAGAGAGAGAGAGAGAGAGAGAGAGAGAGAGAGAGAGAGAAAGAATCGTACGCACTTTCATCACGCGCGGACACTTCCCTGCGAACGTCACCGCTCCGGCGTTTCCACTCGACTACGAATCTTGAGACATCCTGTATGTGCACGAGCATGCACACGCGTAGGCATACACGTACTCACTTAGAAGTATGTGTATGGTATGTATGTACATATATGTACACATAACACACAAGGATGTGCACGGTTCGGCCGTGTCGGTCACGGTCGTGCTGGTCACGCGCGCGCGCGCGCGTGCGTGAATACACGCTGCTCGACCACGGCAGTTCTTCACATGTACACTTAAAGAAGGCAGATGAAAAGAAAAAAAGTCTATAGCTCTTACGACAGGAATAGTGATTTAAGACATGCTTGTAGATTATTTAAACCGCCGCACAGGGCGCGGAGGGCCGCTCTATGCGCCACGAACTATTAGGATATGTATGTAATGCAATTGTGCGATTCGGACGAGAAGCGCCGGTCGCGGAGTGTCGGAGCGTCGACGTGAGCGCGCGAGGAGATCCGCTGCCGTTGCAAAAATGCCAAACGCGCGGACCATCGCGGACATTCTCCGCAGCATGTATTTCCTCGTCCGTGTCGACTCTTGGCAGAGCCAAGACAAGTTTGGCGCTTGTTGCGACGGTTGTCGGTGCCGAGAGAATCTTCGCCACGCTCACGTCTGTGTCCCGCTCTGGAACCCTATTGGCCCTACTCCTCCGAATTAGGATATATATGTTGCAAATGCGTGCGATTTTTATCATTCTCGCGCGAGAAAGCGTTCGTTGATCTCCGTTTACTTTACTTCACGAGAAGTCGAGTCATTTTTATTCGGTTGCGCGCGACATACGGGCGTTGATCATTCGAGCATACCGACAGCTTCGGATCGACTATTATTATTTAAATCGATACTATTGTAGACAAGACACACACGACTGGTCGCAAATAAACCTATTTTACATTTTTAATTGTCTCCTGATTTCCGGTGTACCTGCCGAGGCACGATCTCCCACGTCTATCGTACTTTGCGATACGTGTTCGTGCGAAGGTACTGCGCTTTGCGCAGTATTCTGTAAGAGCGACGATTTCCCCGGGAGATCTGTCGCGGAGAAACGCCAATATTTCACGTGTACTTTTTACGTCACGATTTACCACCTTAAGCCGACGCAAAAGATTGGAATCCTGTTGCGAAATATTATTATCTTACGCAAATAGAGAGAGAGAGAGAGAGAGAGAGAGAGAGAGAGAGAGAGAGAAGCAAAGTCAAGAGACCACGACTAGTACATTGAGTAAGTTGTATTTATTAGTTATAGTTACCTATAATTACATCACCGATCACGAACACATCGGTCAGTACTTAGTTCATAGTCAACATTGAGTTTCGCTCATGAAGAAAACGATTCAAATGGCCGGCTGAAATTCTTTCTAGGGTCGTCGTCGTCGTCGAAGCCGATCGTGACGGTGATTGCTGAAGCCCGCCACGCTTCTCCGGACCCGCACGAGACGTACGAGCGAAGTGATCCGTTCGCGATCGAGCAAAGTTCCATGTGTGACATCTCGAAGCATGCGAGGGACCCGTCGCCGTCCGACTCGCGGACTCGTTTTCATGGCGAGCAGGCGTTCGATCAAGCGGAGTCCTCGAGTTTCCTCGCAGGACACAGCAGTCCTGGAGCATCACAGCCCGGCTTCCCTGCATTAGCCGAGCCCTACGGTATGGATCTGTCGGAAGAGACGATCAAAGGCGGACCGGCTTACCCACCGTTTCCGTGTCCTTTCTGTGACAGAGCGTATACGAGCTGGGGTTTTCGCAGAAGGCACATAAAAGCCGTTCACACCATCTCGCCGTCTCTCAATTGCAAATGGTGCTTACAAGTGAGTTCGGAGACCTCTCCGTCTCTATCCGTTGCGTAACGAAGCCGCGGTGGATTATATCGCTGACATTTTGCATCCTTTTCGCGGCGGCTGATACTTTATTTTCGTAATCCTCAGGTTCTCCCTACGCACGCGGCCTGGAGACGGCACGTGATATCGGCGCACAATCTATCGGCCAGCGACGCGCACAATGGTCTCTTAATCTTGGAAGAGGCGCGTATGGTTCTGCAAATAGCGCGCCCTACCAGACTGGATACATTGGTCAACATCATGAAGCAGAGTTCCCAGCAGAATAATAGTCACGAGACCGCGCAACCGGACAAAAATTAGACGGTTGTAAATCAAGTGGCGGCTTGTAACATATCTCGTGTTTTACGTAAGGATTCTTCATTATGAGAAGCAAATTGTTGTTATACTCGAAGCTCATGCAAAATTGCCTCTTTACACGCGAGAATTATAAGTGGTTAAAGATATATAAAACGCGTTTTTAATTAATATTTATACGTTGCCCTAGGAGATGTTAACACATCCGCCGCATAGTCATGTGTGTTGTGTGCATGCAAGAATTTAAGACGTACGTTATATTATTATTTATTACTCTCGAGTCAAAATTTCTGTCCTCGACCAATTCTTTGTCAAAAATCGGAGAGCACTGTTACGTCATTGAACATATAAAGATATGACAAAATGTAATATGATTTATGTTTCGTACTATATATGTACTACTGTGATGTGTGTATACACCCGTTGCTGAACTAACTGTTTGAAACATCGCGCCTATTATTTTTCCTTATATTTATATATTTCATATTCTATATATTTCATATAAATATGTGGAATATTTCGTATTCCATATATTTATATTTTGTATGCTTAAGTTGTTAAGCATGGCCAGTATGTACATAATGCACAATGCGATTTCTTTTATCGTCTTAATTTAAATATAATTTTGCCATCATATCACCGATACGAGCCAAGATGATATGAAACATACTCCGGCGTATCGTGAGACGAAAATTTATTGTTTGTTAATTAAAAATTGTATTAATTTAAGAATTTGTACGAAGAGAGAAATATATCTATAATATTTATATTGTCTAAAACGTGTTTGTGAATTTACTCGTATACGTTCTCCGTAATATTGCTTCAACAACATTATTATACTTTTATCTGTTACATTGAATTAAAGTCACGTAACGAACAAGTTAGGCTATTTTTAGGAGATAACTGTCCTCTCTTATATTAACGAGAGGAGAATAACTCGCTCCAAACACTTTATTGCATCGGAATTGTTTTATATCGATACTTCTCTATTTCCTCGCTGGTGCTTCTTCGCGTTTAGAACATTCAACATTCGACTTCAATTTAGAATTCAACATTCGACTCAATAATCGACCGGTAGACGAAACTACAAGTTTCGCCAGGAATCGTTTGCGCTGGGGATTTTCTCTAACTCTGACGAACAATCTTTCTTCTTTCAGATCGTAATCTTAGATATGACAAATACCGAGAAAACTAACGACTAACGAGCATAGTCGGAGTTGACTGATCCTCGCGACACAACGCCGATGTCTCCGCATGGATGCTTTATAATTCAGCCACACGACCTTTGACAACAATGCCCGGTGCAATCTCCGTAGTGACGCTGTCACCGTCGTTGGCGTGTTCCTCGTCCCACGCGTCCTGCTTCGCGTATTTTTCCGACATGAGGATCATCTCATTCGGACTCCACTCCGGTGAGTCCTTGCGATTGGCGCTTCTGTAGACGACATTCGAGCTGTATATGTCATCTTCGCTGCCGCAACGATAAACCAGCACCGGCATCGACGGCACAACGCTTTCATACACGGGATTGCGCTTCATCGAATTGCGCTGATGTGATGTCTTCCGCAACATCGCCTAGAATAAAATAACGATCGGGGTGGGCCAGACAGGTCTATTTTTTAAGCATTGACATAACCGATAAGTCGCATCAATGGTTGTAAAATTAAGCTGTGTGCATGTAGGATGTGATAGCGAGAATAGGAGAGTAAAACGGATTGTGTCTTGCCTGGAAGTTGAATGGAGGCTCGTCGTCGTTCTCGTTGTTGTTATTTCTGCGTCCGATCATCTCCAGTTCCTTAATGGGATTTGCGCTGCAAACGTAAGATAGAAAATCTTGTTGAAGAAAGCGAATTTCCATCGCGTCGACGAGAGTACGCGTCTCTTCCTGAAGTGATCGTACCGAATATTACTACTATTGCGGTTGACTTGATCCTCGAATTCCCAATCCGCCCCGTCGGTATCGTTTCTGTTTCGGTTCGACTCGTAGTCGTTGAAATTGCGCATCACCGACGGCTGCGTTGGATTGAACGGTGGTAGTTTCTTAGAGTACGCAGGTCCAGCGTTGTCGATGTTATTCTGCACGTGAGATGGACATGTTTGACACATTACTTTGAGTCATTGAAAACATAGCGAATCATCATTGATTTGAGCGAAATCTCATTTTGTCGCAAACTTACGCAGTAAGGAATATGCGAATCAAGGGGTTGCGCTAAGCCACGTTTGCTCAGAGGCGCTTGATAACCAGAAGTGTTGCTGTTGCGGCGGGACAGGTTCTCCGGTGGACATTGAATCGGGATATTGGGATCCCTGGTGAACGGAGTGTTGATCAAGCTTTGCTCCCCGCCAATCGACGCGCGATGAAGAGGCATGCGGTGCGGCGAATTGGTCGTTTGTACCTGAACGTCTGAGAGAAAGAGAGAGACTTTTTTGCCGCTTTCATACACGATTTTCTGTGCCAGCTTGTGTGATCTATGGCTATCGTTTTGACTCTATCTAGGTAGAGTTTAATATCGAAAGTTGACGATTTCTCGGGACGTACCTCTCGTAAGAACGTTGTTGTTAGCCCATGGTACAGTTTGCCTGCGCAACGGTGCGTCCCAGGGCTCGTGCTCGTCGTCGCTCATCGTGGACGACACAGATCTGTGAGAACGTCTTTCTCTCAGTCGATCTCATAAATTGCCGAAGGGTCCTTAGACGACTCCTACTTCTTCAACAGAGACGGCACGATACGCACAGAAAGACAGAGCTACCGACGTGTACGGAGGGGAGGGAAATAGCAAGACAGAACGGAGCGGATCTGCGAGGAAAGTTACTATCCACCTGTGTATGCGCGCGCGCGCGTGTGTGTGTGTGTTCGTCGTATGTATGTTCAGTCTTAAGTCGTGGTCGTGTACAATAGAGTCTCCGACATGTGTATTTCCGATTCAGACTGTTGCTACAGACAAAGGCCGAAGGTTGAAGAACACTTGAGGCGTGACTCACCTTGCGCGTTTCATTTTCGCATTTGAAGGGTCGTTCATGTAGCTCGTATCGAAGTACGTCAGCTCTTGCTGCAAGTTGAAGGGTAGTTTGTGAACCTCAGGTGGTCTCACCTCGCTTATGTAAGCATCCACCTTAGCGCCTGGATCGATCTTCTCGAGAGCCACACGTTTATTCACTTTCTCCAAAGCTGCTGCTATCGATTGATTGTACAAGTGAACCTATCGTCGATATTCGAAAATATAATTACCTTTCTGTGAAAGAGTCGCTCTATCAAGGGCTTGAGTATTTTCATAATACCTGCTGCGACAACTGCACGAGGTCTTGATAACGAGCTGCACGATACCACAGAAGAACTTGAAACATGCTCTTCGATCTCCACCTACTGCTGTAAAACTTGATGAAATCTTTCGTCTCTTGGCTCATCTCTCCCTTGATCAGTGGGCCGATTTCTTTCCTCACTATATGTCCTCTGTACGCTGATAAGTACGTTTTCATTCAACATTTCACTTTGATATCTTCTAAATTTTTGTTAATTCTAATGATCGAATGATTCTCCTAATTACTCCTTTTAAAATTAGGAATTCTTAAAAATACGAATTCGAGAAAAAATGCAACTCTCTCGGAGTTGTCTGCGAAATGTCGTGAATCGTTGGAATTTACTTTCTCGTCAACTCGAGAACTTGGTCACCCACCTTTCTGTATCATTAACGCCGCTTCATCTTGCGAAAGTGAACTTTTCACTTTGATCGACGTTTTTCTCGCTGAAACAGTGCAATCGACAATGTTGAGAGCTGAAAAACGCAGGGACATTTAAATCGCAAATATATACTCAATGTTTGAGACACAAAATGATGAGACAATTTGCGAGCCGATCGCACGGTCACACGTTCGCTCACCGATGTCTTTCTTGATGCTGATGATCTTCGAGGCGATGTTCTTGCGCGCCAGGAAAGCGCGCATCATACACTGCACTTTCACGATCTTTCTCACTTGCGTCTCGTATAAGCGCGAGAGATACTCTTCATTGTAATACTTCAAGAAGACCTTGGTCTTGCCAATGATCCAGCCCTCCATCTTCAATCTGATCAGAAGCAGCCGGCAGTTGTCCTTCGTCATCTCGACCGTCTCGTCGAAATCGAAGGCTAGGAATTTGTACCTGTAATTAGAAACGATCGTCTGTTAGGCGTAAGCCTAACGTCGAAGCCAGTAAAATATTCCTACTCCCGCATCAAAGTACCGTCGTAGGAACTCTTGAAAAGGTATCCTATACGGATAACCGCGTTGCCTGGCCTTCGCCGTGTCCAGAACCGCTAGCGCTCTGATCTGCTGTTTGACGACCTCTCGATAGAAGCCACGAGGAGTGTCCTCGAGATCGGAGCGTATGCACCTAACGAAATGCATGCCGCTATTTCCTGTGCCCACCGCGAGATTCTTCAAGATCTCGAGACTCGTAGCTCTGAATGTCGACGAGCACGTTCGCATCTTCCGCGTTTGCGAGTACTGTCCTCTGGACGCGGTGTTGTATCTCTGTTGGATTCGACGGAGAAGCAAGGCGTCATTACACACTGTCATTGCAGCCTGCGGGCTTCGTGAAAAGTTGTCCATCGCGGCGAGGATGCTTCTAACGTTGAAGCTTAGTCGAGGAAACATCGACTCCAAATTGACCAAATAGTTCGTTATTGAAGTTAAAACGAGTTGTTATTGAAAATTTGAACTGGAAGTGCTGTCGCGCGTAATCATAGTAGTCACCTACTCGAAGCCTCGTAGATTCCTGCATGAGAGCGCCCCACTTGCTCTTCGACGTTTTCTCCGTTTCTGCCGCGACGGAATTTCCCTGGATGATCGTCAGGTTGCCTGACTTGGTCAGCTTGTTGGTGAACATCTGCTTGACCGCGTCGTACGACGAGAACCTCATTGTGCCGACCATCTCCGGCGGTAGGAAGTCTCGATTTTTGCCGGCGATCTCATTGGCGTCGTATATCAGTTTCCCGGTGTAATGGGCGACGGTGAACTCGTGCGAGCTCACCGGTTTCACGTAAGTTCCGCGCTTACGCTCTTTGATCCTCTCGAGGATGTACTGAGCGTCCTGCATTTGCCGCGAAGCGTCGTCGATGATGTGAAAGAGGCCGTTCGTCTTGTTCATCAACTGATCGATCGCTTCCTTGTTGTCGTAGAAGCGCAAGCGTTGCACAGGTATCTCTTCCTCTTCCTGCTCTTGCTGAAGCCACGGTAAGCGTTAAGCGCGAACACGACGAATGAAGATATCTTAAATTTCGCGAATTTTACTTAAAGATATTCGCGTTGCGGGGTTTATCATCCATAAGAGGGTATTTACCATTTCCCAGGCGAATACTCTTTGATTGTAATGGTATTGCATTTGCTCGTTCATCGTATTCACCACCAGCTGCTCCACTCGATTTATCGAGAAACACTCGAAGCCGAAGAGATCGAGAACGCTGATGGAATATTTATCGCCACTATAAAAGTATATATAGCTCATTGTCAATTGTGAAAATTAAAAAAAAACATTGTATAACGCTAAACATCTGTCTTGCTCGAGACTCATTTCTTTCCAATACGAGATCTCGTCACCAATTTTCGTGTCACTTACTAAAGACTGCGAGTCATCGTCAGTTTATAGTTGATGTTATTGATTATCCAGTCCACCAAACGCTGGTAAAGAGTATTCGCCAAGACGTCCCGTGCTTCTTTCGCTTCTTCGCAAGTGTGTTTCCTGCGCATCGCCGAACCCTTGACGATCAAGCAATAATTCACGAGAGCCCAGATAAATTTCTTCGAATCCAAGCCAAGAAGTTGCGCAACTGCAACGTAAGAGATAATTCGTTAATTCTCGTACGTTTATCAGATCAGATCAAATAAATCTTGAGAAAGATTGAGAATTTTCAGATTCGACTTTTCACCATTGTTAGCGGCTTCGTTGTTCTCCAATTCAGCTTCCCCGTTGTTGCCCTCGACAAATCGAATCTCTCCGAGAAGCAGGATGGCCGCGAGGGTTCTCCAAATTGTCTCACAATACTCCTCCATATCCATATATTTGAGACCCTCCGTGAGCTTCTCGAATTCGAGCACGTTGTTGTGCGGATCGTGTCGTACTTTGAACGCGCGTTTCCTCTCGGCGCTCTTGTCGGTTATTCGGAGATACCGAAGTCTCCTTCCGCTTGGTAGGTAATATTTTTTTAATCTTCCTGATGCCTCGAGGCCGTCGTAGAGATAGTAAAAGGCGTGGAAATTTGACTGATTCCTGAAAGGAAGGATGATTAATAGTTGTTATGTATGATATAGTAACGCAGTTAAATCATTATTCGAAAAAATCATTGTTTTTTCCTTCTACTATTTTTAATTTCATTCTCCTCAATATCGTTTTTCTATTTCATCTCTCAAATTTATTAATTTTATTAGTTTTAACATTCCCTAATTCCTCGCGTCAGTTCGGGAGAAACCAGTTCGGAAAAAACAGCCAGTCAGTTTGCACGCCTGTGCAGTGATAACCATCTGTACGTTGGAAAGTAAAATACGACGTATCCTTTGGCGCTCCTCGCAGTTTACTCGATGAAATAAAAAATCTCCGACTACAACGATGTGATGGTGAAAAACTAATTGCATCGAGGTATGTACCTGTCGCGGGTGGAGACACGCCACTTTTCCAACTGATACGGCCAGAATATCGCGCCTGACGTTTTGCTAGTCGAGCCGAAAGTCATCTGCACTTGCAAGATGCATCTGGTGGAGTCGGCGTTCAGCAGTGTCGACGCGTTTGTAAACGCGTGAATTATTTTTATAGACCGCATCACTCTCATCCCGACGTTATGCATGCCCTGGAGGGAAAGAAAGATACTCGCGAATAGATCTCGTGATTCTGTCATCGACGTCGTCGAACAAGCCAGTTGAACTCACTTTCCCAAGGAACGCGAGATGCTCCACTAGATGCAGCATATTCGTTGTTTTCCCGGAGTTGCTCTCGCCGGCTAACAAAATGTGCTGCGGTTCCTCGTTATGCATCACATCCTGAAATGCGCTGTCCGCCACGGAATAAATATGCGGAGCATTGTCCGATCGCGATTTGCATTGATACTTGGCGTGATGCTGCAATTAAAGTCATATTTCATTACTCGCTACACTTTACCCTTTACGTAACGACATCAAATCACCGCGATATCGTCACGAAACATGTTGACATGTTCGCGAAATCTCGTTGTCTTCTCTCGCGTTTAGTGGCAATATTTGTTGCGCAGGTACGATTCCAAATAAAAATTATGAGCAAGTCAGAGATAAAGAGGTTGCCGTGATCGTTGGCACTGAAGAGGCGGCGATACCGTTTCTATTGTTTCTGCTAATTTAATCGAATCTTGAATATGTAGTCTCATGAAGCAACGTGAAACTCACATGAACATCATAGATACCATGTTGCTCGTTCGGATTGAGTATCAGTAGAATATCGCCGACGAACGTGTGGTATTCGGCCCGCTGCAGTCTCTCGCGAAGTTCGTCCAGGATGACGTCTTCGGTCAGGACGTCGAGCGCCGCAAGATCTTCCGTGAGCATTTGCTCCGGTGGCTCGTCCTGACGAGTCTGTCGAGCAGAGCAAGTCTTTCGTTCGACAACACATCGTAGGAGTCGATTTATTTCGCGATTCCTCCCTCATTGTTACCTTTAAGAAGCCTTTATGAACTATAGATTCTGTTTTCCTTTCTTCCTTGCCCTTCTCTATGACGTCCATTGCCAGTGTCTTGATTTCTTGCGTCAGCTAGAAATCCATGTGTTTTGTTCTTTTCGCGGTCGTAAGTAAGAATTAATTAAGATACTTGGGACATTGAATATAGAAAATGGCACAACTATTTATCCAAGACATCACTATGAATCTATGATACATAATCTACATAAAGAAATGTTTTACGATTTTTATTATTTTGAGTGAATATTTCTTCTTCGCCAATTATGTCGCGATTTTTATTGTCTTCCATTATCTCCCGCAATTAATGTGGTTTTATGAGGTAGAAAAATTGAATTTGCGTGCTCCTAGAGCCTTGACGACAAGCCACAGGTAATCTTTTCGTATTCCTGCGCAACGATCTATGCGCCATTGATCCGCAACTCGCGTCGTCCTGAAATCACAGATTACCGGGTAATCATTCTCGGGCAGTTCCGACAAGAAGGGATGCTCGATGATCTCCATCATGTACGGTCTGTTGTCGGGATTCTTCTCGAGGCATCTGAAACGGACGTAGCACGGACGCGTGAGCGACATCGTTTTCTCCGCACTGGAGAGAGATTTTCATATCTGACTGGTCGCATACTCCATAATAAAGTCGTTGAGATTCCCCGACCAGTTGGCAGGCCGATAGAGTGTCGGCGGTGGATTCCGGACGATCTGGAAGAGGGCTCGCGTCGGGTGCATGTTCTGGAAGGGTGCCTTGCCGTCGGCCAGTTCTATCGCCGTAATGCCGATCGCCCATACGTCGATCCGGCTGTCGTATCCATCGTCGGTCCGGTTGCCCTTGCTGGCGACGACTTCCGGCGCCATCCACGATGGCGATCCTAAGCACGTGCGTCGCTTCTCCTGCTCGCTCTTCATCAGCTTGGAGAGCCCGAAGTCTATCAACTTCACCTCGCCTTCCTTCGTCAAAATGATGTTGCTGCCGCGGATGTCTCTGTGGACGACGTTGTGCTCGTGCAGGTGGATCAGAGCCTGGACAGAGATAGAAGCATTGAAACAGTGGTTGAATTATGTTCTCATAGGCGATTCTCGTTGTTATCGCGTCAATTCGTTGATTGGAAGGAATTATCTCGATTCGAAGTTGACAAACGAGAAACATTGCAAGAATCACGTCGAGTTCTCGCGGACTCTAGGCGAGTCTTGAGACTCGCGCGAACGAAGCCGAGCTGGAACAGCGCGCAACGGGATATACGTGAGGCACCAATGACGATGCGGAAGAGAAGTTGCTAACTCGGCACCTTCAGCGTCTTGCAAGAATCGTCTTTATAGATTTACTGCAAATTGGACGATCTATAACTTGCGGCTGACCGCGCAACAAGCGGCGTGTAACAAGCGCGGGTCAGTGAGCGGTTCCGTGGTTCATGTGGCATGGGCATGAAATCATTAATACCCGGCTCATCGGAGAGCCGCGTCTCAAAGGGTATTCCGCACTCCGAAGCCGTTCTCTTTTCAGACTACTAATCATGAGCGAAATTTCTCATTGATCTTCAGCAAACTCGTAACCTATACCCGGCGAACTTCTTCCTCCTTCACCTCTAGTGAGTTTTCCAACTTCTATAAACTTCAATTAATCACAAAATCGATGGACCACCACACCACATAATGATTTTTCTTTTTCTTGTTTCGATACAAGTGCAAACCTCTTCATTTTTTATCTTCTCCTTGATTAACGTCCCCTGATTAAGTAGATGGTCTCGTGGCGGTGGCGACAATGACGGACAGGCAGAGTACCTGTATTTTTGCAACAACAACATGATACGACGGACTAATACCTTGCTAGACAACGATTTGATCGACAACGAGTTTCCTCGAAAACAAGACGCGAGAGCAGGGGAATCGCTAACGAATCAACCTCATCGACCGGATGCGCAAGAAACTTGGCAGGCAGGGAAACTTGAGGGACGAGCGAATTGTTAACTGGCGGATAAAGATCCAACGGGACGTAACGATCATACCAACGAAGAAGAAGAAGCGCCCAGCGGTAGCCTCCATTCGTCTCTCGTTCCTTATCCCTTCGCCATGCTCTCTTTGTGTTTCTGTTTCAAGCACTGCGCGCTCGCCGCTCGCTCGCTCGCGCGCACCGCTCTTCGCGGGCATTTATTTCGCGTGTAATTTGCCGGCATTAAACGTCAGCGTGGTCTGATTTACCGCACGAGTGACCGTGGACGAATCGCTACTGGGCTCGTGGAACACGTATCCACCAGGCTGAGGGGCAGAGGGGGTTGCGTGCAGTTTTCAAGGCGGAGACGGGCGCGGCGTGGGCAGCCCTAGGAAGCCGGCGGGGAGCCCTGGGCCCCCCTCCGGTCGGTGGCGAAGGGCGTCGGATTATGCGTGCACGAAGCGTACCCCAATGCTGGACTCACATAATGATTTAGTGACAAACTGCCCGGATCGTAAATATTATTGTCGTGAGCCATGAGCCACTCGCGGCAGAAAGAATGCCGGGCCCATTACACATGTCGTGCCCTTTCGCCGCACTCCCTTGGGAACCTCTACGGCGGAATAAGTGGATTTTGGGGGGGAATATCGAGATCCGAACGGGACGGATGTCTATTAGCACACAGAGTACATAAACTTTAGACTCGACTCGAGAGAAAAGGAATGTGGGAGAGCGAGAAAGAGAGATAGAGGGTAGAGTAAATCTCGCGAGAGCGAATCGGGCCGGTCAGACGATTTTTATGATTTTACGATGTACAAGCGTGAACGCGCGTTCGCGGTAAAACAAGTAACGTTGTCGTTATAGCTCTGCAATTATTTCGATCTACCGTATCGTACAATCGCGGTCGGGGCACCGCGCAGCCCTTATTACAGCTCGGTAGGATTAGTTCCGCTCCGCGTATATAAGTGATAGCAGATAAGGGGACAGACAGGCAAGAAACGCGGCCAGAGAGGAGCGCATTATGAGAGATGAAAATCAGTGACACGCGGAATCGAAGCGGAAACGGTCACTTACAGGTTTTATCCTGTAGCGTCCCTCGGTTATTTGCCTTTTTTTGTTGAAGGTTCTTGCCTTCATTTTTTCCACTTCATGAACGCACACACGAGTACGTGAATGCACATGTGCGGGGCTGCTTCTTGGGGTCTGTTGTGAAATGAGCACGTTATCCTTGCCAATTATCCGACCTCCTAGGAAAGACCGGAATCATGGAAGGTCGTGTCATTGCAAATAAGCGAATCCGTCTGCCGTGACTATTAACCATTAAGCTAAAATCGCGGTGGCTTACGAAACGGAAGGACGTTTAGCTCTCTTTTTCTCTCTTCTTATCGTGTCCCTCGACCTCCTCTTGCTGCCTCTTCGTATTCTTCGCTGCTTTCGTTTTTCTTTCTCGAGCATTTGTCTTATGTTGGTTCACCTCGTTCACGTCGGCCGCTTCCGACTCGTTTCGTGCTTACCGTGCGCGGCAGTTCTTACCTTTTTCCTCGAAACTCGCGGAAAAATTAACGACACAGCTTACGTTTTACGATTCGTCGTAAATAAGGATAATATTCAATTAATGCGGTCGTCGAAATTTATCGCGACGTTTATCGCACTGCTCCGTTAATATTAATAATCGAAGCAAAAAAAGAAACGAATATTTGCGCAGGATATGGACTGTGCTGATTCCTTTGGGTTCGCTTCTCTTATGACGATGAATGATACGGCAATATCATCTTTCGTCGAGTTTATTAATTTATTCGTGCGCGCATGTAACGTTTCGATCAAAGTGTCGACTCGTGATTCTTGCGGCGAAACAAATTGATTCGCCGCAAAACTAATCAGGAATAACGAACGATTGATTCAGAAAAGCTTCTGATTGATGAAAACTGGTCACATGTCGACTTAATCGCGACTTAATGACACAATTTTGCGCGTGCAAATAAACATTGTAGCCGCACGGTAAAATGAGAAAATCGGGAAAAATATAGAAATAAATGAGGCGAGACCGCTCCACCGTATGCGCAAGCCGTATTCAAAACTTCGAGTTATGCGGCGTCAACTTCACGCCGGTCCGGCTCGGAGTCGGAGATTGCACTTCCGTTTAGTTCCGCGTCGCGACGCGTCTGCGGACGGGCGGGCGGACGGGATCGGGATGCGAAGCGACGAGTGATCGTCTTATATCGCCTCGATTAGCACGCAGGATCGCGATCGGTCGCGTTATATCCGATCGCATTGACTGAGTAATAAATGAGTGCCCGGTACGCGAGTAATGAACGAGCAAGTGCAACGATGAGTGCCCGAGGCAACGCAACGGTCGACGAGAAGACACGGCATCGACGGCGCGATTCGAGCGGTGAGTGATTGAATTACTATTCATCTTAGTCTCCAATCTCGTGCCCCTCCTGCCTCCTGTAATTACGCCTTTGAGCTCTAATAACTGTGCTGATATCAAGGTTATAGCGCGGTTATATGAATGTGCATATGTGTGTGCGTGTAGGATTAGGCCGACATATTGTGTGACGTAGGCCGAGCATAAACGAATAATGCGAGTGACGAGCCGACAACTTCGCGTCAGACCGCGGTCGGTAATATCGCTCGCGCAATCAGCTGTTTCGTCCCTAACGAAAATACAGATGTAAGCGAGAAGGGAACGAGGCAGCAAGTACTCGCCGTGCTCTTGATCTTGAGTGGATGCCGAGGTGGTTGTATGAGTGAGAGAGGATCATCAAGGGGCAGCTTCTCATACGCGAGAAGGTTAATTAGCGAGCCGCATCTCACCTGTCTTATTTGTAATTTCTGCGCCGGGGAATGTGCGGCCTATCGGCGTGCATCTTCGTCGGTCCTTGTAATTTACGCGTTCTATTTATAAGCCGAGACCCATTCAGCTTTGTCCGCAAGTTAGATTAGATTGGAAAAGTACAAGATGGAACGCACAAAATATATAAATATCTCCTTTTCAAGGAACATTGACGCTCTTTTTGTCGTGAATCGTGAATAGTGAACCAGATCGCAGCTTCTTCGAGCGAATTAGGCTTCCGAGTTGATATCGCTCGGGATAATTTTTAGCGTAACGTCAAATATTTCATGATTTCACTATTGCGCTTACTCGTCTCGTTTCGTACGTAGATGGAATTCGAGCGTTCCAGCAGATTCGCATATTTTCGGGAGTATCGTTTTTACACGCGATATAATTCCCACGCAACAGCTGTTCCGCAATTGTCCGCGTCGCCACCAAAAGCGAGAGTCCCTTTCGATGTTTCCTTTCGGATGCCAGCCGCTTGACGCGACTATCATAATCACAAGGAAGACGCGTTTTTGCGTGCGCACGGTTTTTCTCTGCCTCTTAATTACACCACGCGGATTCGTTTCGGCGCCGATGTATCTTTTGCAATCAGCGGGATAATCTGCCGCGAGATAAAAGCACATAGCCGGGACCAGCACATACCATCGGGCATAATTATATCGTAATAACGCGACTATTGCCGTTGCTACCTGCTATTATCATTTCTGTCGGTTCACCACCGGTGTGCCACTCCGCACTTCATGCGGCTAATATTTATTACATTCTGAATCAAGAGGGGTGGCGAGAGGTGCGGCGAGAGAGGGTAGATTACGGCACAATTTTGCCGGACATTCCGCGACGGCCATCCTTCTCGGCCGCTGACGTATATATCTTCTCGTGCCGGCGCAAAAACTAATTACCTCGGTCGTGCTCACCTGTTTTCGGGCCGGTCGGGCATTTTCGCGTTATAACGATCGACGATGTATGTAATTGATCGTCTTGCGAGACGCGCCTCTCACCTCGCGTCGCGTGTGTATCGCTGTTAATTAATTTTAATCCCTGCCGTTTCCTCGCGAAAACGTCGCGAACGTTCCGTCGTTTCGCGTGTCTCGCGAGGGCCGTCGAGCCGCCTTAACTTTCACGTCTCGTGAATTCTCATTTCGGCAATATCGTTAAACGAAATGATGATCTCCGCCGCGTCCTCCGCACGACTCGACTTACCTTGATCACTTCCCTCAAGATGAAGGCGATGTGCTCCTCTCGCATTCTTCTGTCACTCGCGATCATCCCGCGCGCCAGATCGATGACCGTTCCACCCTCGCACAACTGCAACATGAAACGACGCGGTCTCAGTTAATTAGAACGGCAATCCAAGTTGTAAAACGTAACGAAACGAGAAGCATCAACAACAGCTTACAGAGCTTACAGACTCAACTTATGGACTCAAGTTGGTTGCAAACGCGACGGACGACACGCGGCGTGTTTCGATGAGTGTATCAATTTTCCATTTTACAACGAGAATTGCTTCAATCGCTGCAGACTGAAGTATCATCCTAATCGCGGAAGTAATCGGGACTTGTCTTCTCTTGATCGGGTTTTCGCTGAGACAGTTGCGAGATAATTCTTCCTCGCAATTTCGGACCTTATCTACATCGTGTCTTTCTCTCGAACGTCTTTTCGGTAAATTTCCGTTATGTGCGTTTCTCCCGCCATTTCTCCCTGCTCATCCGTTAGATCTCGCGAGCAAAAGTTAATTTAGTCAGGGAAAGACCGCTCTCTCGTAGACGGAGAGATACCTCCAGATATTAAGCACCGCCAGCAGAATTTATGCTCAAAGCGTAATAAACTTCGTATGTCTACAATTACACGAAACGTGCCGTAATCTTGAGTAAACGTGATCCAGCGCCTCGTCCACGCATTACCGCGGGATACACAGGCTCGTGACACACAGGCTCTCCAGGATCTTCCGCGTCCTTGATGCAACACGCGCTTTTCCCAATTCCGCGTTTCTTGCGCGCGCGCGCGAGGTTCCTCGATCGGCTCTCGACTGTTTTCCCCCGCTGCGGAATCGCGCTCGCGCTCACATGGAATATCACGTCACCACTACAATCTAAGAACGCTCCTGTTTTATTGGCTCACTCTAAAATACGTCTCGCATCGATCGGGCGCGTCAAGCAGGAAGCACACACTCTTGCATAAAGGCATAATACACAATGCGCGAAGAGAAATCAACTGATTAGAATCTTTATTTCTATTGCCATGCTGGAAATTAAAGACTCTGATTGGTTCATTTTCTTATGTGTTGTGTATTATGCCTTTATGCGGAAATGTGTGCTTCTCGCTTAAGAGTTAATCGCGAATAGCATTCGTGCTCGTATGCGTTTCACGCCGCGGGGTGTGCGCGGAGTTTCTTCTCTAGGACACGATGCGAACGGACTCTCGGTGCACTTGCGGCGCACTATCGTGCGCGTCTGACGCGCAGGAAAGAGAGAGAGAGAGAGAGAGAGAGAGAGAGAGAGAGAGAGAGCCACTCATAGCGGCCCTACACACGTCGCGAGTGGTCCTACCGAGGGCCCTACTACGTGCGCGCCCGTAAAACCCGCTCGATATGAAATATCACCGGCGATAAATCCTTACTACATTGTCGCTGCGCGGTTCTCTTTCTCTCTCTCCCTCTCCCTCCCTCTCTCTCTCTCTCTCTCTCTCTCTCTCTCTCTCTCTTTCTCGCGATTTGCGTTCTTTCCTGCCGGTGCGGGCTTAAAGTCGATTGACTCACAAAACTGCTATTCGGTGGCCGCTGGCTAACTATCGACGAGGATGCGCGCCGCATCTTTTTCCCTCTGCTCTTGCCTCGCACACATCGGCGCACATTCGCGAGCCGTCGTTGCGCCTTTATTGCTTGTAATCTCCGACAACGAGCAATCAACGAACTTAACGTTAGCGAGCAGCGACTCATTACGTTTCTTAGTCGCGAGGTACTTAGGCCTCTCCGCGGGCTCGCACGTGAGTTCGCTCGGCCCAAAGTGGATCGTGAGATTCACAGCGAATCTCGTTGTTTTTTTTTTTTTTTCGACGTGTTCGCGCGTGCTTCGCTTTTGAATTTGCGCGAGCGACGCCGTCGGACAGGCCGATCGAACATGCGGGTGGTCGACGCGTGAAGAATGCACGTGGCTCTCGCGAGCGCCATTAAGGTAGGTGTCGAGAGTACGATGATGATACGCGACAAACGAGATTTGTCAGGGGTATAATTGCGCACACACACGTGCTTCTGCGTGACGTGTGAGGGAAACTCGTGGGTTGAATTGTCGACAATTCGAGAAAAAGGAGGACTAACGACGATTGCTCCTGTTAGATTAAAAATTATGCAGCTTTCTCGACGCGATCGGTTTTCCTCCTCGATTTTTTTTTTTTTAAGTAACCCCGCGTTTTTCTCGTAACGACACGAGTCTTCCGCGATATTGATGTGGGAAAGCGGTATTTCATCGGTGAGGCTGGGTAAATCCCTGTAGAAAGTTGACGTAGCCGAATTCGACACGGTCAGCTTCGTGAAGCGTTCGGTGCAGCGATGCGTTTCGAAAGGCAAAGGCGTGGCCGAGAAGACGCCGATTCCGAAGATAAGTCGGTCGATCCTCGAGAGCGCGCGTATTACGTCAACTATCGTCGCTTTACCCGAGATAAGTAATAATGTTTCAGGCGCGCACCGCGGAGGTCCGTCCGTAAATTAGGGCCGCGACGTGCCGGGCCTCACCTGCGTACACGAACGAGTTTAATGATTGTTTAATGGGGGCGCGCGTGTCGTAAATTATCCGTGTATTCGACGGTCTCAAATGCTTGAAATTGCCTCCGGGTCCTGAGTACGGGTACACACACGGCCAACCCTCGCCTCCTTGGTCTCTCTCTCTCTCTCTCTCTCTCTCTCTCTCTCTCTCTCTCTCTCTCTCTCTCTCTCTCCTCTCTCTCTCTCTCTCTCTCTCTCTCTCTCTCGTTCTGCCTTCGTCTTTCATTCTGCATCTCTGTCTCGTGTCTTTTTTTTCTTTCTCTTTTCTTCTTTCTCGTGGGGAATTACGACGTCAAAAGAAGCGTGTTATACACACACTCTTTTCTCATTACATACATAGCGCGGTTTAGATAGAAACTCGGCTAGGATTTTTCGACCTTCAGTAGAGTAGGTTGCAATCATGGTGATTGCATCAATAATAACATGTCTTTGAATTAATCGAGCCGCAGATCCATAAACGTTTATTCGCGATGTTAACTCGTTCCTTACGCGATCGAGCGCGCGTATCGTGAGTTATATGGGGGGGGGATGCGTGTTGGTACGTTGGTGGTACGATTGGAAGTGCGAATATCAATGTGAAATGTAATGTATTTAGAGTGTTCAATTTTATAAAATTTCGGACACTTATACCGCTTCGGCTCGACCGCGATTCGTAACAGCTGACCGACTTGATCGACTGACTCGCTCGACTCGACTCTCTCGACTGCTTTGTTCACGCTCCTTTTATCTTTTATCTTTTTGGAAGTCGAAGAAAACTGACTGTCGAATACGCGTTAGATTGTCTTACGCCGCTTGCTGCCGTCGCGAATTAAACGCGCGTCGTTGCTATCGCGTTGCGCATCGCCGCTTACAGTTACGTACTAATTAGACAAGTATATTAAAGGAGTGAACTTGCGAAGAAGAGAATAATGTGTGCACATTTATGTTGACTCTTATAAGAAAAAAAGTTGGAAAAAAATGGATGGACTTAGCAAAACCAATTGATTGCGGTGCAAATACGAGATTGTACTTCAACTAATTGTGTAATAAGAACTATATACGAGCTGACATTTTAGTTTTATGGCCCAGTCGTAATCTTGACTGAGACTCACCTCCATGACGAACCATATCTCGTCGTAGTTGGACTTCTTCGGAGACCGTTTGCGATATATCCCATAAAACTCCGGCAGGTTTGGATGGCCAGCGAAATCACGAAGAATACGATATTCCTCCACGATCAAGGCCTGTGTTTCCGGCATGAGTCTTTGGATCTTAATGGCAACCTTCTTATTTCCTGAAATACACACACACATATATATATACATAATCGATGCACGGTTACTCGTAATGCCATGCGTAAATGTCTTCAAATATTTCAAACTAGATTGGTCTACGCGCATCTTCTCGTTACATACCAGCCTGCTGATCGATTCCTTCGTAAACCTCGCCACATACGCCGATACCGATGCGATCCTTCAACGCATATCTCTTCCCTGGATCCTGAATGCTATCCATCCGTTTAAAAGTCGCAGACTTCCCGTCTTGGTTTCTGCTTCGATTCTCCATCTCGTCCTGTTCATCTCGTGCGTTACCGCGCCGGTCGTTGTTCACTCTCCGTTTTCCGTAACCGAAATCGTTCATTTTGCAGATCTACGACCTGAAATATATGAGAATTGTCCAAGTTACGATTACAAAGATCATTTTACAACGTATGATAATAATTACCAATGAGAAAAATGTTTAGTATGGGATGAATGTAATGTTTAAAAACAGTATCTGACATATTAATTATCGTAATTCAAGAAGATGGCTGAAAATATATATCAATTCTTTTTTAATTTGATAGTAACAACGTCCATGGACTGTATCTTAAACAAAGTACGTTGCATCAAATTTTCTCTGTGATTCTTCGATGAATCAATTTATGCTTTTCTTCTTTCAGCCAATGATCGTTAGTGGATGTGACGATGAAGAAGTATCACTTCGCATTCTCGAAAAATCACGATCGACGTCTCTCCCCTCGTGATCAAGTCGCACAAGATCGAGGATGACTCTCCGAACGCTCTTGGAATATTTTAAGAGACGTCAGGATCGGCCGATCGAGTGTTTTAGCAGCGCCCCGGCTCACAAAGGTGAGTGCTAATTATATTCCCTCTCGAGTTCCCCGTGAACGAGTGGTAATCGTTAATTAGTAGCTTGCTTCCTGAAAGCTTCGGCGGGCGTTGCCGGAGAAGGATGGGGCGAAGAAAGGATCGGAGGGGCGTCCTCCGCCGCGAACCTGACTCGCATCCCTGCCTATTTATCGGCTGTACGTTTTAATCGAATTACACTAAACCCGTGCGCCGAGATTTAATCGCATTCCTTCTGCTCAAAGAGCTAAGACGAATCCGCCGATTTTTATATACGTTGCATTCTTTTTTAACTTGTCATATGATAGCCAATATTGCCAGCAGGTATGATGAACCCATTACTTTTGTGTGAAATGAATATTTGCTATACCTTGGGATATTATTATTGTAACGAGTCAGCCAAACGTTCGGTTCGTAATTTTCAAGTCAAATTTCGCGTTATTGCATACAGTGGAAACAAATTGTTCAACAATCAAGTAATCGTTATCATTTATCACGATCCTTCGTTCTGACAACATCCTAATTTTTTAATTCAAGTTTTTTAACTTTAACTTTTTTAACATTCTGACTTTAACACTCTAACTTTTTTAACGCTCAGTGCTATGCACCTGTCAGTTATCTGACGTGTCGCGGATCAAGATAAATCTTAGTTTACGTATGCAGTCTGTCAAACAAACATGTCAATGTTTTCTTCAAGACGCGACTGACTAATTTAGTTTGCTATTTACTCGCCGGTCACGGTTACGGTCACGTGAACACCAAAACTTGTAGGGTTGCGAAAATGTTGTAAGTGGATATCTGCTCATTCGTCGCATCTCATGAATTACGTAAAACTATTTCAAACACGTGCACGACGACGTAGAATCGAGCGGTGAATATTTTTCACTCGCTCTCGTTAGGGCGGTAAACATTCTCGGAAAATGAAAAACCGCCGGCAAGTTTTTCTCTCCCGATGAATTTTTCCCTTTTTAGATGCTCTCATTTTGAAATGCTCTCCTCATCGCGCGCACGCTTTGTCGTAATCCATTTACGAGTTATTCCGATCGCTTCCGTTCTTCCCTCGGTTCGTAAGGACGCAGTTGATAAGCTTCGAGAAAGTGTGCCGTTTCTAACAGGATTATTGTTCGGTCTTAAATGTAATCGGCGTAATTAGGGTTTCGCAGACAACGAAACTTTTCTTTTTTCTCCGAAATTCGCAGGATGTACCGGTATAATTTTCGTTTTACCACGGCTGCACATTCTACACTCATCATCGTTTATAACATATATCAAGTAGCTTTTATTGCGTTTTTATTGCGATTTTCCTCCACCGTTCCGACAGCCGAACGTCGCGCTCTTGCTCCTCCTGCGAAGAGTCATTTTGCGAACTCGTGCTCGCCCCGTCACGGCGCGCCCTTGAATTTCCGCGAGTCTGCTTAGAATCCTGTTTCCGCGGCACGTCGGTAGGGAAACGCGAGGACATACGCGGGGCGAGAAAAGAGAGGAGTCACGTCGTTAGCCAATTCATTTATTCCCGGTAGGTCGGCGCCCGTCCGGCATAATCCATCGATTTGTCGGCGCGGCGTGTCCCGTGTAATGTCGTTTCTTGCCGCTTGTAATCGAGTCGGCGAGAAGGAGAGCGACTCGAGCGAGAGGACGGCGCGTCACTGACTATATGTGAACGGCCGTAAGAAAAGCCACTCGAACCGGAGTTCGCGTTCGCGGTTCCGTCCTTCATCCCCCTCTTTCTCCCCCTTCGGTTCCTCTGCCGGCGCTCTCCAGGATCTTCCTGCCTCTGTCTCTCCGTTTGCACCTTCGCTCTTCGTCCTGGCCTCGTCCTTCCTCGCCTTTCTCTTCGCTTTGCGCCGGTGTCGGTGCAAGTTTATTGATACGACGGGGCGCTAAATTATTGATGCCCGACTGCACGCCGCGAGACAACGAAGAAGGAGAGGTGAAAGAGGAGGAAGAGGAGGAGCTGGAGGACGAGGACGAGTCCTGTGATTTCAGAAAAAAGCTTTCCGCGTCACTCGCCGCGTCCGTCGCCGGTCTTTCCGTCTCTCCTTCTCACCCTGCTCTTCGCTCCTTCTCCTCTGCGTATTAAGCGACCGAGGTGGACTCGACCCCGCGATCTTTAAAAGGAAGGAAGATCCGCGGGCCGACGAAACGCACGTTGTGAGAAAGTTCCGCGCGATATGTACGAGGAACCACTGCAAGTGTGGCAGTGATGAATTCGCAATCACCGATCTTCTCAAGCTCGAGTCTTCTCCTTCCAAGAAACGGGCGACACCCGTTTATCTCCTGTCAATTCTCCATGATATTTATCGTAGTAGACTTTTCGGCTCTACTCTCGATTAATTGTATATTTTAGTCATACTCTCCGACTGTATTTCTCATTCTAAATTCAAGTTGTTAGTAAAATTGATCGACGGTATATTCTAGAAATTAAATCATCGCGTAACAAAATTGAACAACTCCCCGAGGTTGATCAATGTACCATCCGATCGGGCCGAATCGAGAAACAATCGCTAGTTTGTTACGTCTGCCGAATTTCCCACATGACTACTGTCGTACTTGACGTGTAGGAATCAATGGGTCTTCCGGCATCCGTGCGTTTCTGCGAAATCGCCGAGGAGAGGAAGGACAGAGGCCACGTTCCGCGCATTCGCTTCTCGAAAAAGCAGCTGTGGGAAAGTTGATATCTGTTTGGCCTGCGATGCGGTGGACGATCGCCTGCCACGGCGGAATGTTAGCACCGCGAGTCCCTGGGAAGAAACGGCAACGGTAGTAATGGTCGAGGGAAAAAGAGAAGAAAGGAGAAGAGAAAAAGGGAGAGAGAGAGAGAGAGAGAGAGAGAGAGAGAGAAAGGGCAGGAGAGACCGAAAACGTTGTCGGACCCAACCGGACCAGTTGAAAAGGGTTCGACACTCCTCCCGCCGGAAAGTGCCGCGGTGAACCAGTGACAAGTGGCTCGCTCGTTCGCTCGCGTCTCTCCGTGTCCGTGCAAGAAACGTGCGTCTTCGGCACATTGCGTAGCGTCGTTTATATGTTTATATCGCGCTCTCTCTCTCTCTCTTCGATCGTCACCGAGAGTGCGATGGGAATATTCCGGGAGAAATCTGGCTCTCCGAATGTTTGTCCAAAAAGAACATTTGAGCAGCTTATCGTTACACCTTTATCGGCCGAATAATTTCTTCCCACTTTGTATTCTACGGAAAGGTAGTGTCGCTTAAAATTTTGTTTGCGTCGTTTAAGTTCGTCTCATTCACAATGCAGGTTGTGCAATGCGTTTGCGGGAGAATGAAGCACGGCTCGGGCTCTTTTCGCGTTCCTGCCGCGAACTACTCGAGACGTAAAAGCGGGCGCCCGTCTCGAAGACGGAGGACACCTTACGCGGTGCTTTCTTGCTGCTCGCCCTGTCCCTTTTACAGACGTCCATCGGTCGATGCTTTCGGCAGATAAAGCGTCAACCTGCTCGTCGACTCCGTGCCCGAGGTGTCGCGGTTCTCGCGCGTTCTCGGCTCGCGAAAAATCGCCGCGAGCGTGTACGCTCGTTATTTCCGTCAGCGGGCTAATCGATACCGGGAATCTCGTCGTTTCCCTCGTCGGTGTTCTCTTCGTCGAAGCTCATGCAACATTTAACTTCCCGCTATGCTTTTCTGGACTCGCATAAGTTGACGCGGGCTCCGCGGGGACGCGGCTTTCCTCGGCTTTCTGCCGCTTGCGTTATCGTTCATCGACGTCGTTGTCAGAAGGATCGATGCAACAGATCGACCACTTGCGGTTTTCGTTTTTACAATGCGTGATTTTGTTGATTTGAACAGGGGTAACGCCTGTTTCGATGCATCTATAGGCGAGAGACATTAGTCTCTGGTCTTGGTACCGTCGAATGCACCGCTCTCTTCTTTCAAGATTCTCTCCTCTTTCTGCTCTTTCCATAATAAAAAAAAAAATGCATGCTGCGAAATATGGCGAAATCCTCGTTTTCCTCGCTGTTTATTCCACGCTCGTGTTCGGCGTTTTTTGCATCTTTCAAAAATAAAAGAAACGACAAATATCGCGGTAACGTGCGGTAAATTCACGATACTTGATTAAAAATTAAATTCTCATTCCGCGGCAAGTTCTCAAAGCCACCGCAACTCATTAAACCAATCATCCCTGACTCTCTCCCCTTTTCCTCCACGAAATGAAGAGAACGAGATTACCCGCAAACACAAGCCCGCCTAGCTCGATCTCGACATACTTTGTTCCGTTTGTCCGAGAACCGATTGCACAGGCCGCGTATTACTCTTCGTCCTGTCGCACTTGTCACTCCTCAACTTCGTTATTTCTCGCGTATGCGCGACCTTTCCCGTCCTCGATCCGTTCGCGGCACGGTAGGCGTGGTAGCGCGATGAAAGCGGCGGCGGCGGCGGCGGCGGCTGCTTCCCGTTACGCGGAGGGTGCACGAAAATACTTTACTTACGTAAAGGGACGCGACTCTCTCTCCTTCTCGAGCCGTCCCGCGCGACTCAGAACTCACCTCTAATTAAAACACGTCTGACAGGTCGTGCAGGCCCCGCGGCGTCCACCCTCGCAGTGCTAGCGCGGCCTGACTAAGTGCACTACGACGCATTCTCGTGTGGGGTGGTTGCCGCGATCTACGTGGCCGAGGGACGCGCGCGCGCCGCCCCGCGATGCTTGGCTTCCGTGATCCAATAACGCCGACTTAATTAGCTGACTGCTAACTCGCAAGCCTGTTAGCCTCATTGATTTCGCTCGCCAGACCGTCGTCCACTCGTTTCTGCCACTCTTCCCCCTTTCCACCCTCGTCGGAGATCCATTTCCTCTTTTATCCGTCGTTACAAAGCTCATTCTAAGCCCTTTCGGCAATCGCTCCCGATGCACGGATGGTCGTCTTCGGCTCTCCCCTCGCTCGTCCTCCCCCATTCAGATTGCTTATTCGGATCGGAATCCACTTAATAAGTTCGCGCTTCTCGGCGCGCTCGCTTATCGACAGACGTCTTGATATCTCTGTTCATAAGGCGCTCCAGAGAAATTGGCGAAGCTATATATATATATATATATATATATATATATATACTGTGATACGATCGTCACCTTTTGCCTCGGTAACAATCCCGCCCGCCGCTCTTTATCCCGTCGCATTGTCGCAGACTATACGCAGAGCTAATGCTACTTTAATGCGAAGTTTATCTTATCTCGTGAGCAGCGAGGCTTTTATTGAACAGCATTCTTCGCCGGTATATATATTTCAATTAGAATGCTTAGCGCGGAGTGAAATTGCCGTTCTTACAATTCTCTTAGTCGGGAACTTCTATCGTGTGCTCAAAACTTCGTGTCTTACGTAATGAAAGTTTCTCTCTCACATTATGAAAGTTACGAGATTCGAGTGTTCACACCGCCGCTGTTGCATACCCGCGTAATGTCGGTTGCGTGTGTGCGTGCGCCCTCTCGACACTCAACGATAAATAAATAAAAGAAGAAAAAGGAAAGAGAAGAAAGGAGAACGAGAGAGAAGAAATCGCGCCGTGCGCGTTCGCTCGCTTCTAATCTCGTTCTTTGGATCAATGCACCTCGGAGCAAGATCTCCTCCGAGGGGGGAGGGCGCGCGATAAATTAATGCGCTTTATCGCGGCTTCTTCAGGGTCGTCGTGGCCTCTGTCGCCGTCAAAGGGAGCCGCTCGCCGTTCGCGGGGCCGTGCAGTTAATGCGGATGCGCGCCTTACCGCGCCTTCTTGCCGCGCGCGCGACCGCTTCCCCGGATTTCGTCCTTTTACCGGCGGCGGGCGCGCATCCTGCCCACTTTGTTGTGCATTTCTCCGCGTCGTCAACCTGGTAGTTTGTTACGCGCCGATATCCCCGGGAGCCCATAAAAAAGTAATTAGCCCTCTTTCGCCCGTGAGGTTAAAAATAACTCGGTAATCACCCGCGGTTTATGACGAGCGATCGGCACTCGAACGTTGCCACCGGTCGCACCGAAGAACAAAGAACGAAATCGCGATTTCGCGTCGATCTTACCAATCTTTGCCTCGCCCTCGAAGAGCGCTTAGAAGCTGCTTTTGCAAGATAATGCGACGGGATAATGCGACAAACAGATGAATATTAAATTCGTTAATTTAATATGTTACCGCAGCGCGAGGTGACAAAAGGAAAGGGGAAATTTTGCCGTCGGGAATATGTCGCGGATGTCGTGGGAGGTTGATGGCGCGATGGCGGATTCTCGACCGCGACCGTCGTCGTCCGGTGGCCCGACGCTTATGAGGGCCATCCCCGTGCCGATCACGTACGAGTCGCGCGAATCGCGGAACTTATCTCTGGCCATCTCGCTCGCGCCGTTCATCGTCTCATACAAAATCAATAAGCTCTTTCTCTCTCCGCTTCATCTTCGGCGCGTACCTACCTACCTACCTACCTACCTACCTACCTACTGTCCGTCCGTCCGTCCATCTGTCCTCCCTTCCTTCATTCCGGACCCTTTGCGGCGACCCGCCACCCCTCTCGCGCTTTTTCCGCCCGGCCCTGTCGATCGTCCGAGCAAAAGACGAATCGCCGATCGCACGATAAAGCTTGTACCGGTCACACTTCGGGATTATTGGCGGCTCGAATCAAAGGACGACACCCGTACGGTATCGACTTATCCGTGTTGCGGTCTGAATTATAGTCACGAGAATCGAGAGTGAACCCGATCGCGAGGTCTGTTGGAAATACGAGAAAAACGAACAGATAACATATCGAAGACGTTTTTAACGCGATATCGAGCGATTTTTTAAATTTCAAGAGCGAACTTTTTTTTTTTTAACTCCGGAGCGACTCGCAATGAACATTGCGCGAAAACACTGTCGAAACCGAGGAATTCACCGGATGATGTCGTCCGGTGATATCATCGATAGTGATAGTCGCCAGTACGTTGCTAGACAGGAATATAATTAGGAACGACGCGGTAAGACAATTAGCTTTCATTGTTGGAAATTCCGTGGCTTAGCTGAAATGCGTATTTTTTTCTCGGTAAAGATGGGATTGGCACAGATTTTCCCGAGGTTTTAAAGCGCCGTCATTTAAGACGGTGATCGATAAGGAAGGAGGTCGTGCGCGCAATTCGGTGGGCAAGGCAAAAAAGTCGGAAAGAGACTCTGAAAACACGCAAAGTATCGCTCTCATTGTCTTCACTTCTGCTCGCGAGACAATCGCACGCACTTGAGAGATAAATCGCTCGTGCCGACCAGACATTGGTACAGTAACTCGAAAAGGACATCCGGAGACAAACGTGCGATGTGCGTCGTTTAAAGGAACTCTCTTTATTGTACGCGCATTGTTAAATTGTATACAACCGTGCCCGCGTCGAACGAGGCACGAGTCTTGTCTAATAATACTGTGATGGAGGTGTTACAGTTCACGTAGAAGTTAAAATTAAATATCAATTAAATAGGGCGCCATTATAAATAAATTATAGGGTTCGCTTAGTCTATGTATAAATCGTTCTTCTTTATTACTCGCGTTATTGCGGAGCGTTGCGGAGCGAAATGTAAATTCCTTTCTAGTGCGATCTCGTTGAACATCTGCATTGATTCAAGTATCCTTGCCGCTCCTGATCAGATTGTCTCGCAGATACAACTGTCAAGTATCGATGGTACGAAATATAATATCCGCGCAAGGGGCTTTGAGTAAATAGAATACGATCTGCGTCAGTCGCGACGGATTCACTGCAACAACGGTCGTTTACGCAGAAATTGGATTTGGACGTTTCAATGATGGACAAGCCTCTCTTGCCGTTTTACTGTCGTGTCGCAAACATTAATACGGACTCTCGAATAGCGCAATTAACGTGCTGACCCGTGACAGAGACGACACGCCGCCGAGAAAACAAAGCATTGCATTACGATCGAATTCACAGGGGTTTCACTTCTCGTAGAAATCGGATTTAATCTCGCTAACGAGGAGTATTACGTTTCTAATACGTTCGCAGAGCTCTGCGAAGCCAGTAGAGAGAAAAGAGAGGGCAAGACAGAGAGAGAGAGAGAGAGAGAGAGAGAGAGAGATTCGCTCTCCGATCTCGATCGCCCAGGAGAAATTCGTGTGGCTGGTGTATAACTTCTCGACTTCAATAAGAACCGTATCTTTAATCCTATCGTCTTACATCCTACAATCGAACGAGCGAACGAGCACAGTCTCGCGCGTCCACTAGAGATAACTAATTGCTTCTCTTATCATCTCGAGAGACCGCGCGAACCCGTCAACGTCCGCTCTCCTTCGACCTCCGCCGATCCGCTTCGAGCCGCTCGCGGAACGAACGGCGTTCACCGGCTCGACATTTCGTCAGTCTTAAACCTTCGTCCTTTTCGACCTCTTCCTCCGAGAGCTGCCTTACTTGCAGACCGTGATCCACTCGTCCACCGTGCAGTTTTGGCAATGCACGAAGCAGCACCAGCGAAACTGGCAGTTGCACCGCTCGGTCCGCCGATGTCGCACCACGTTGTAACCCCTGCCGCAGCACAAGCTGCCGCAGCCGTCGCCGCCGGTGCTGGTCTTGTTGCACCTGCGGCCGACGGTGCCGGCTATGTCGGCCGCGGGGTCCCGTTCGCAGAAATTCGGCGACTTCTGGTAATAAAAGAGCTGCTTCGCGAGGCTCCGCTGTTTCTTCTTGCGGCCTCCCGCGGGCTCATCGACGCGACTCTTCCGTCGCCTTTGGCGCTCGAGCCTCCGCCGACGGGAGCTGCGATTCTTCATGGTCGGCGTCACGCTGCCCAGGTTGCTCTGCGTCACCAGAACGGCGTTCCTGAAGCGGTCCTTCAGGACCTTGCCGACTAGCCGGAAATCGGGCACGACTTTCCAACAGGTCTTCAGCTCGCACGAGCCGGACATGCCGTGGCACTTGCAGCGCACCTGCATGTTCTTCGCCACCGCCTGCAATCGTGTGTAAACATTCATATGTTGTGTTGTTGTCGTCGTAAGCTTCGCGTGTGAATGCGCGACACGACGCGTCTTGATGACTCTTCCTGCAAATGACTCTCTCGCTAAGAACTGTTCTTTTGTCGAAAGTTTATTACACGAGGCCCGAGCTGATGCCGGAATTTACGCGAGGTTCATCCGCGGAGAGTAATTTTCACAGTTATGCATTATTTTGAACTTCAGATCGCTTTACCCCGTACTTTCACACAACATATTTCATAGCGAAGAATAAAGAGATGAAAGATTTTTTTGATAACATTTTCCTCTTTGATGTTACTGTCCATTACTGTACATTACACTCTGCGGATGAGCCTCGTAGAGTAAAAGGAAGAAGAGCCGAGGTGTCGCCGAGGTACCGCGTATCAACAATTCCGAGCGACAAAATTACGCCGAGAAGTCGCCACCGCGTCGGTTGATTTTATACGAAACGGTCGATCGACTTTTTCATTTATGTCTGCCACGCTCGAGCGCAGCCTTTCCGTCGCCGTTCGAGCCTTCGGCCCGGCGGACGAGGCGGGCCGAATCGAATCTTTCCCTCAGATTGCGATATCCGCGATACCGCCGTTGCGACGTCTCGGCTGAAAAACGCCGGTTCTAACACGCTGTACAAACAGGTACGAGTCGCTCGGATGCGCAGGGTGCACAGGGTGGTCAACGGCGAGGGCGAGAGACGAGAGGAAAAAGAGAGAGAGAGAGAGAGACAGAGAGAGATTAAGATAGAGAGATTGAAAGAAACAGAGAGAGAGAGAGAGAGAGAGAGAGAGAGAGGAGGGTTGGAGGCAGGGGGAGGGAGAGAGAAAGGAGAAAGGGGAGGGTCTAGTTTCTTTTAAACAAAGAGGTGTCGCGTACAAAACAGTTAATGAGTCTACGGCTGGGTGGTCCAGCCTGGGGCTTCGTCTTAATAACGTCGAGGCGAGAGAGCGAGCATGGAGAGGTCCGCGGAGGAAAGGAGGAGAGGGTTTCTCTCTCTCTCTCTCTCTCTCTCTCTCTCTCTCTCTCTCTCTTCCTCCTGCCCTTTTCTGCTCTCTCTTTCTCCCTCCTTGTCTCCTTCCTTCCTTGTTTCTCCTTCCTTTTATTTTTTGCATCCTCTTTTTCTCCCTTTCTCGCGACGCCGGGAGGGAGGGAAGAAGAGCACGCACCGCTAAAAAGTAAAAGCCGGCGGAAAGGTAGAACGGAGAAGGAAGGACGAAGAAAGGAGAACCGCGCGCGCAGGATAACTCGAAGCCGCACTCTCACGCGGCAGGACTCGCGGCAGGACGCGGCGGCGTGGCGTGCGCGCTACGTTATTCGCGGGCGGACGCGGCACGCGATTGCGAATTCGCTTCCTCGGGATTCCCCGCCGACCGTTTAACGGTACATTTCTTGCGCGCGTCTGCTTCAGGATGGTGCATCATTTACCGTGGGATAGTCTGTGTATATGTATGTACACGGAGGTCGTTACGATATTTCTCGAGTTGCTCAAGATGCTTAAGATGCGTCTCGAATTCTTTCACGTCGGAGGAAGGAGAGAACAGAATCGAGCGTGACATATAGCTGGAAAAAATTTTAAGCAGGAAATGAGAGACTTTCAATCGAATGGAAAACTTTGTTGCTACGGTAATAATGAAAAAGTCCCCGTCAATTTGATGTTTCGAGGAACTTTATCCAAGATTCCGCGATCGCGTATCTTCGTTAGCCTAAAGGCCTCTTAAAGAAGAGCTGACGCGGTTGTACAGACAGCTACGCGGTGAAAATAAGAATAATACGGGACGTCTAATATTTGTTTCCCATCTTGTTTTATCTTCTCAGGGGAAGAGGTATACGCTCAAATATCCGCTGTTTAACGGATGTCACGCTCACATCCGGAGTTTAACCACGACGACGGAGTTGCGAAAGTAGCGCTTACCAGACGACCGGCTTGATTGTTGTGTAGATTCACTGTAGACTGTATGTCGCCGGCTTTCTCCCGCGTGTCTAGGAACTGTCTCGAGAATTCTATGCCGTAGTCGAGATTGTGAGAGCAACCGCCCCACTTCCACTGGACGCCTCTGGCCTTCGCCGGCGTTTTACCCCTGTAGTTTGAAGGATCGCAGCCGCAGGAGAGCAAGCGGCCCATGCTGCAGGCACGAGCCACGTTGTAAGCCACGCCAGCTGCCGAAATCGCGTAGGCGAAGGCCGTCTCTCTGTAGCCTGCGAAGCAGAACAATTCCCGATGGGTAGTCGCGATAAAATCCCGCCATCGATGTTTATTCACGTCGATATTACATTGTTATTCCGCGATTTGTGATTTACGAGATTCGCGACACCTAGCTTTCGAATTAACATATACAGTCTGCCACGAATCTCCCACGAATTTTTCCCGTCATTTTGAAGTAAAAATGTCGGGACGTAGGACATTTCGCAATTTTAAGACCGCCCCGAGCAGCCGCGAATAGACGATGCTATTTGCTTCTCCATTTAATTTACCGCACGTTTTGCACCGTTCGATCGAACGTCCAGTCCTCCGATCGCGACGGAGCAGGGGCGCGTCGAGGTAATACAACTCCGATTCAGAATCCTCAAGTACCGGCGGCCAATTGTTTGAGAGACGCATCGAGGCATCGGGAAAGACACTCTCGTCCGTCCGTTCTGCGATCGTCTCTGTCGAGAGTCAGCAAATTGCCGCTCGTCGTCGGCGACGCTGGCGAGAGGCACGACGGCGGCATTGGCGGATAATATACGCAAGGCTGCGATATCGCATTCGCTTCTCTCCTCTCGCGAGCAAAGGAATGAGCATGAAACAGCGGGACACCGGTGAAGCCGAGCTTCCTTAGAAGGAACTTCGGTAGCGAGCTCGGGCCGACAGATGGGACGGACAGCCATCAGACGCAGTTCAGAGGTAGATTATTCAGCCGTCCGTCAAAACAAAGCGCGGCCATCAGCAACGGCGGCCGGCGGGCATCCACTGTCCGCATGTATAAACGATCTCGCGACGGGGTGCCTGAAGACGCGACGCCGAACTCTGTCTCCGCGAGTCACCCGCGGACAAATCGGCCGATTTCTCGCCCGATTCTCCCGCGGAAATCGCGCGGAAATCGTCGCGTCACTCGGCCTCCGGGCCTCCCGGGCAAACTTCGACAATCTTCATTCTTCCGCGTCCCATCCGCAGTTTTCATCGAACTTCACACGAGCGCTTGACAGATAAGATAAGATTAGTTACAATATTGCAACGCAAATCGCTTCTCGAACTAACCGAATCCTCTCAGCCGACTCCTTCACACTTGCGAGCGTGATGAACACTCGAACGAAATTGTAACGTACGAGTTCGTAACGTATGTTCCCGCGATATTCGATATCGAAGGGAGAGAAAGTACGACGAAATACGTAGGTAGACATTGCACGGCAGAGCTTGTTGCACAAAGTTAGGCCGTGGCCCACCGCGGATAAGTAATGCGACGTCAAATGCAGTTTTTCTCTGGGTCCTTCAAGGTCTCCCAAGATCTCTGGGACGTCGTCCAGACGCGATTGACGGACGGCTGCTTTCGAAGCGGCGGTGGTGGCTGTCAACTTACAAACGATACCACGTAGAAGCGCACCGACTCTTTGAGTTTCGAAACTGAGACGGTTGTCCTCTCTCTTTCTCTCTCTCTCTCTCTCTCCCCTTGAAGTTGAAAATCGTAAGAGCGTAGCTCGATCGTGCTCATTCGATACGAGTGTTCTCAACAACGTGGTCGCGACACACAACTATAATCGAAATAAAATATGCGACTTCTCCCGTCGCCGCGTCTTACAACCGCGCGCGCACCAGGACGTCAGGCACCCGACGACAACGAGAGAGATCTTTTCGGCCGCTGTCGATCCCGTTTACTAGATCGCCCGACAGAATGGATCCGTTTGACCGTCCCTCAGCGCGGGAGGCAGTCGGACAGCTGGCAGCTGATTACGTCGCTCTTCGTCGGCCGTCGCTGCGCGACGTTAAAGAGCCTCCTCCGCTGAGGATCGTCCCGGAGGTCGATCTTCGGACATGGACGACCGGGAGGAGACATTTCTTGAGGAGATTCAGCGGGCCGATAGGAATGAGAGCCATGGAGAATGAGAACCTAGGGTGGATCGTCGGGGTTCCCGACGAGCACCGCGAGTCCAAAGCCGCGTATCACGCGCCGCGTCGCCGAGGATGCTAACCCTCTCGACGGCGAAGAGGAGCGCGCGCGCGCGCGTCGCGGTCAGGCTGGAGAAGGAGTCGCGGCACGAGGGGGTGAGAAGGAGGGTCCCTTTATATGGTCCCACGGTGGTGGGAGGAATCGTTGGGAGCTTTCGCTATATACGGCTATTGGCAGCAACTGTTTTATAATGCAGATAGCTACCGTGCCGCGAGATCGCCGCTGTTTCTCGACAGCGAGAGAAGCGGAGGGGACGCGTAATAAATCCTCCGCGGGGAGTTGTACGTCTCTTCTGTCTCTTTCTCTCTTCCTCGCTCCCAGGGACAGCCACGGAGAGAGCCCGCCGAGAGGCGGAGGGCAGGGAAGAATCTCCAGGAACGCGCGGTAGTAGTCTCCGCGCTCCTTCGCCTCCTCGCCTCGCCGCGGCTCGACGTAGTGACGGATGGTGCGCGGGTCCTGCGCTACTCTCTCGCGTGTCAGGCCCGGATCAGTATTTAGATAACTCAATAGATAGCACTCGGGAGGTCTTCGCGAGGACACGCGTGTCCTCCAGGAACGCGGCGGCGTATTCCGGAGATGCGGAATCGAACGATGCGGGTGAACGAACGAGTTCAATCCTGCCAGCGTCGTCGAGTCGTCATCTTACCATATGAGTGCACCATATGAGAGATACGCAGGATATCCGCAGAATTCTTTACAGGACTGACGCGGTCAATATCGAAGAATTAATTCGGTTCGTCCGATCGCTCGATTGTTTCCTCGCGCGACTCGTCGCGCTTTGATTGGGTATTTTAATCTGCGATATACGCGGTGTCGAGGCATTTTTATCGTAGATAGAGCTGGTCGAACCCGCGAATCGGGGACTCGGATGACTCAATAGATAGCGTACGCGCGAACGCAGGCAACTCGCGCAAGAACGTCGGCAGTGTCGTCCTGCTTCGTGCTGCTGCGGACTACAGGCGTATTAATGAAACCGGTACAACGAGTTCGGTCAATTAATGGCGTCTTTGTCCGATTCGGACGAAAAGTAACTTATTACTCTTGCACACGGATGCGCACGATGTCGTTCCCTTAATTAATACGGAGGGTGATCGACGCGCGATTGGCTTACGGGCCAGGTCTCGGCCAGCTTGACCTTCGTTTTCGCTTTTTACGTGAAAGACCCTTAACGAGCTCCATCATGTCCGTTAATCGAGCGCATCTTCGTGGATAGACCCCACGACGTCCCGGAATCCTAACCTGGGCGAGAGGTCAAAAAACCGACTCTGAGTGACTGGCTCCTGAGAAAATGGGAGAAGAAGGAACCGCCACGCACACTCGGACGTTAGAGGCATTTCCATATTTACGATTGAAAATCCTGTCGGCGGTGATGCGCCGTCAACAAGTCGGTAACGCGAATGAGCGTTGGGTCTACTCGTCTCCTTGTGTGGGCCGTGCGACCCCGTCGCAGCGGTCAAATGTCGGTTTCGTGTATTTTTCACAATACATTAAGTCGTTTTGCCGAAAGCCCAGCGAAGTCGTGACGAGAGGTGGAAAGAAAGAGACGTCCGAGAAGAGAGCGGCAGAGGAAAGCAGGGTCGTGCTGAGAGCAATGAGAGGGCGAGAGGACCGTGTCCGAGTGACTTAGCTCGGTGAACGGGCTCTCCACGAGATGCCGAGGCCCGAATTTGACACGGTGGATTTGTCGAATGGTCGCGCGGACACCGTCCTCTCACCTGGCCACCGAAGTCTCTACCTCGAAAAGCAAGGAAGCCGGGATTGGGCGAGCGATACTTGAACAGCGCGAGGTCCTGCGCTTCTCGGAAGCTGCTGCCCTCTGACTCGACGACGAGCAAAATCTAATAATGACCCGCCAGTTGTTGTCGATGTTACGGATAATCGGTGAATCGAACCTTCTTCGTACACTCGGTCTCCCACGCACACAATTTCCGTCGCACGCAAACATTCTCGCAAAAATTCAAGCGGCCGTTAAATGCATCACGTCTGTCGCACACGACGAAAGGGACTCCAAGCGGAAAGCGAGTCTTTCCAAGACGCATTGTGCTGAGATAGAGTGGCGGATTATCACTGGTAGAACCGGACAACAACCGCAATTGCTCTCCGGATTGTTGCACCGGTCGCTGTCAATCGTTGTGACCGCTGTCGTTGTGGCGGTCCCGCGAGATTACAAACATTGAATCATTTCTCGAGCGGCATCCGGCGGCGGCGTTTCTGCTCGGAAGGGCGGCAAATGAATGTCGGTGGGAACGGAGCTGCGAGTCGCGAAACGTGAAAAAGGACGTTACGTGCGTCCCGAAGGTCTCGTTAGAATTCCACGATCGGCCGGGCGGGCGGGCGGGTCGCTTTACATAACTCTCGAAAAAGTCGTGGAATCGACACCTCCTTCTGTCTCGCGGGCAAGAAAAGGCGTAGCACCGATCCACGGAGGCAGATAACGAGGGGTCGGACGGACGGGCCCGCGAAGCGGGCTTAAGCTTTCAGGTCAGGTGCGCCCGATGTCGCGTTCTCGCGCATTCGTCCGACACGATATATGTTTCCTCTTTCGGCGCACGTACGCGCCACGACGAATTTATATGTCACACCGGAATAGGCCGGCCATAGGGGCAGGCTCTTCTTATGGAACTGGGACAGGTTTTCGGGGCCTGCCGCGCGCGGGTAGGTAGGTTACACCGTGCGCTTTGATTTAAGGAAACGCGTCGTCTCGCCTCGCCTCGCCTCGCCTCACCTACGCCGCCGTCTCGTCAACGACGTCGTAAAAGATTCCACTTTGTGCTCTCCGTGGAAGCCGTTGCCGTATCCAGCGATTGCACCATGAAGAATCATCCAGGACTTTCGCTCGTGCATGGATGCGAAACGTCACCGAGTGGAAGTTTCCAGTCCTACCCGACTTTTTTAACATATCCCGCGCGTTTTTTGCGCGGTCGAACGCAACGTGTACAAAGGGAGATGCTATTTTTGGAAGTTGGAGATTCAGCCGACAGTCGCGGCTCTAACTCTCTAATACTTACTGGCGCAAAAATGAGTCAGACTTTTAGCGGTAGTAAATGATTTTGTTATTGTCCGGTGAGCTTCCGTGGTGCCGATCGAGCGAGCAGGTAGACGAGCCAATGGTATTTTTGTCCGCAAAAATGATGTATTATACCGGATGATTTATGATAATGTTTCGCTTAGGCAGAAAAATCGCTCGAAAAGAAAAAAAGTGTCTGCCCGAGAATGCATTGTTCCAAGGCGTTCATGACGAAAGAAAAAGAAAATGAAGAAAAAGAAGAAAAGGATTCTCGTTTTTCGCGCGGTTTTGCCGGTCGCGTTTCAGACTCCCTTAATGGAGTCTTACGTGTTTCGCTCATTTGTATTTATGGCGCGAACCGCGACGAATTTAATGATCCAGGAAACATTAATTCGCCATTAGCGGACCGGCGGATTATTAATCACGGGTCGTCGGATCTGATCAGATAATCTCGCTCGTTAAGTGTTACGTATTCTCGCGGTGTTCCCGCGGTACATACCTCGTTGAAGGAGAACACTGCTCTGCTGGGTCCTGCTGCTGGGCGTGAGGGACGAGCAGTTCCACCTGTGCCACATGAACTGATACTGGCACTCGGACACGGCCATTTGCAGCCCTTTGAGCGCCGCGACGGTCACATCGGGATTCACGTGGCAGAGCTCGCGCTGCTCCTTCGTCAGCCCCGGGATGCCGTTGCAGACGACCGCGTCGCCGCTCACCCAGTCATCCACGGAATTACTCATTAGGCAGGTCGCGCTGGAAAAGGCAGCGGAATTATACACGATCGACGCGGCTCGCCAATTTCTCTGCGATCGCCATAAGCGGTTATCATTAGGGCGTCGGGTCGTGTAACGACTAAATGTGTCAAGTGAGACGGATTTCTTTTCGTCGGCCGGTCAGCGAATTAGAAAGTTTATGCGGTGAAACGGCCTTCTCAGGACGTGCAATAAGGGGGGATATCGCGTGTCTCGCAGCGAATTTTGTCCGCGTGTTCGAAGAGGAAGAATTGAATATCGGATGCTTTTCTAGTCGTCGATCTAGTAATGTTACTTGTAGGCCGTAAACGGGTCTGTTATGTATCGAATAAGATCGGAGGATCATAAGGATCATGCGCTCGATCGGCGAACGGGATCTCGCCAGTTCGCTGGAAATCGCAAAGTCCACAAATAGCGAGGCAAATGATTTTCCCACGGGAGCGGCTGCGTTCGATCGGTTTGAGTGATTTTGGCTCCGGGGAATCCAGCTGGAGGCATTCCTCGTGCTCACGGTATGTCGTGATCTCCTTCCAGCCCTCGCTCCCCCGATCCTCTCTCGTCCCGCTTGTCTCTGCCCCCTCTGTCTCCCCCCCCCCTCCCCGGTTATCGAATTCCCGATCGTGAACGTGGACCGCTCGTGGATCAGACGCCGATTAAAGGTACGTCACCTTTTTCCTCTTTGCGTCGTGCGCGACTTCGACAGGTCCCGGGACGATTTCACGGACGATTATCAGCAGGTACAGGACGCGCGAATATGCAGCGCGTGGAAACGCGTTTAATCCCCTCGACATTCCCCCTCCCCGAGTTTCCCCGAGTTTTTCATCGAGGAGAGATTGCGGAAGCGTAATTTTATCGAGAAATTCGATTTTTCCCACGTACCGTTGTTAATTACAATACATATCCTTATGTACGTGTCTCCGTATCGCGAAATCCCCGAGAGATAGCGCGACGCGCAAGCGGATATATTAACGAGAAAGAGGAGACGCGTCAGCGTTTATCGCGAGGCGAGAACTCGCATCACCGTCATTCTCATCGCTTATTTCTCTTCCCGGTTGCCGCGAGCGTACATATTAGTTTAACACGTGTCGAGTGTAATTAGTGACGAAGTGTGGAAGGGCGGAAGTGGACGGTGCGCCAGCTGGTCAAACTCGCGAAAGTGATTATCGTCGGGTTCTTCGCGGGTAACGGCGCGCAGGCAATTATATACACCATGGACGACTACCGACAGGGACGATTCTGACGGAAGTACAGCTCGTAGATAAATAGTAAACTCTGTTTGTTTGTTTCTTCGACACAAGCTCGAAAGACAATCTCGAGTACAACGAACATAATTGCGAAAAGGTTCGCGCAATCTCCCGCGCTGTTATCTCCACTCGATACCACTTAATCATTCGCTTCTGATTGCGATGATTGCGACTCTAAACGACATTACTCGATTCTGATGGTCGTCTCGGTGGAGTTGTAGCAGTGTACGTTCCTGAAACTTGAAGCTCGCAAAACGCTCGCGAACTAATGGAGAAGCTGATGAACCGGAGGCATATCGGGAGTCGGGCGGACCGGCCAGGGGCCGGCTGCATCTCCGAATCGGTGCGATGCAGCACTAATCGCGGCGGTCTGGAGCAGCGATTTTACGGCCGCGTGCGGCTGCACGGCGCGCACTTTCACGCACGCGTGCACCGCGTGAGCGGGCGTACGCTTTTCTTCGTGGAGACGGTTTTACGAGGCCGAGGTCAAGAGGTGCGAACGCTCTCAAAGAGCCGATAAAGCCGTACCATCTCGCCGTCTGTTTCTGCCATCGCGCGCCCCGCGATGGGACACGCACGAGGAGGAAGGTCCGCGCCTTGGGCCCTCGTTTCACCCTCCGCCACCGTCTGTCCCTGCCCGCTCCCCCGCCCCCGCCCCGTGGCCCGCTCGGTCGCGATAACGGCATCCGTCTCTCGGAAGAAGAGCTCTTAAAGCGCTATCTTAAGCGACGGCTGCTGCCTAATGGCCGCGTATTACGGCGTACCGGGTGTTAATTAATTTCGAGGTGGAAAAAAGAAACGACGGGAGCGTGCGTGCGTGCGTGCGTGAGTCGAGTGCGTGTCCGTGCACGCGGATCGTCGTGTGTTCGAAAACGAGAAAGAAGGGCTGTTCGCTCGCTCCGTTCATACGTCGCTGTCGGAGGAACGTAGCCGTCATTTCCTGTTACCGCGCGCGCTTCACCGAAACGTCGGACCTAACGTCGTACCGTTAGGTTGCCTGTTATTTTACCCTTCTTTTTTCTTTTTTTTTTACGACAGCTTTATTGCCCGTCGTATTTATTTGTTTACTCTTAGTAAATAGTAAGCCGTAAAACTGGCTCCTCATCGAATTCCATTGAGTTGACCTTCTACATGCCCGGACGCGCGCCTGCCTCCTTATGCGGCTCGTCCTGAGCCCTTCGAGATGCAGGTTCAAACGGTTACGGCCGCGGAACCGGGACGACGTGTATCTCGGAATCTTTGTTACGAGAACATACCTTCGGTCTGCGCCGAGTCAAAACAAATCGCCCGCGATCGCGCGAATGCGCGTATCAATACGATCTCCGGTGAGAAGTATTCCCTTCATTTCTCCACACGACTGTATCCGTCGGTTATTAAGCCCGACGGAAGTCACACGCGGAGCGCGCGCGATGTGTTGGTGCGAGGTAATCTCGCGAGAATTAACACGATGCGATTCGTTAACACGCGAACATATGCCGGCTGCGCCGGCGGATCGATGGGGGAAGTCGAAACATCCTATCGGCGATCACGAGACTCGCGAGGCTAGATTGGCGCGGGGGACCGTCCCTCAGGATCATTAATCTGCCCGCGGCACCTCGGGGCGGTTTATTTTTTTCCTGCGAGCCGATCTCTCGGCGGAGCCGCGCAGGGTCCTGCAGGATGTCACGGACGGGTGCAAGGCTCTCTCCGTGGGTCGCTCGGTTATCTGCGGGTACAAATTAGCGGACGAGCTTCTTCTAAAGTAAAAGCTGTGTATAGCACCCGCGTGAACGAAGAGAGGCAGGGACGAAGGGGGGAGGAAGGAGAATGTGGAGGAGGAGGAGGAGGAGGAAATTGGCGACAACGAACGAGAGGAGGGTAGCGAAGGTGAGGGAAGGTAAAGGTGGGGTGGTATAATAAGAAGAAAAGGGAAAAAGGCCCCGGCGAGAGAGTCTCCCTGTGCGCGGTGTGGGAAAGGACGGTAGGGTGGAGGGGGTGGGTGGCGACTCGGGGGGAGGGGGAGGGGGTTAGGGTCGCGGAGGTTATTGAGAGCTCCCATTACCGGTACAACGTTGCAACGCTGCTATCTTTCGCGCTATTGATGATCTACCGAAAGCAGATTAATGATCTTAACTCCCCCAACAAATTACGGAAGACACCGCGTACCTGCGGAGGAAGTCGGATTGTATCAAGAGATTCCTTTCGCTACCTCCTCCGGTCCCGGCCCCGCCGCTCGTGCATGCGTCTCACTTCGCGAATAACGAACGAGCCGTGCACCCGCGGCAATTATTCCACCGCGAACTGCTCGTATAGCGATCGTTTCGTCGGGAACGAGCAAATTTCTTTCCGCCGGTCCGCGCGATTCGCGCCCGTCTCTGCTTCTCGATGAAGCGTTATCTGCTTCGATTGGACCCGTCGATTCGGTCATTCCCTTGCTTCGTTAATACCGGCATCGGCACCGACAAACAGGGTGCGAGGTTGATTTCGTCGGACCACGGAGCAGAGTGAATGGAAAGTTCGTTTCGGAGATGTATTCCGATTAAGAGAGATATCCGCATTCAATACTGCACGCGAGGACGAAGGACGCGAGGAAAGGTACAAGGGCATATCGCAAGAGCGATTTACTGCAGCGAGCATCGACTTGCGCCGCGCGCATTTTGCCGGCGGCAGTTATAGTTTCGTTTCGCTTCGGGTGCTCGATCTCATGGGAACCCGTTGGGCAAATCGGAGACGAGATACGCGAGCGCGTGTCCCGCATTTTTGCAGTAATCCAAGGGGTCGCAGAAGAATCCATGATGGCGACGATGCGGGGATGCACGTGTTTTATTTAATCCGCATCCCGTTCCCGCGCGTCCCGTCACCGCGCGAGCTTGCGAACTTGAGAGGAAGAGAGAGAGAGAGAGAGAGAGAGAGAGGGAGAGAGAGAGAGAGAGAGAGAGAGAGAGAGAGAGAGAGAGAGAGAGAGAGAGAAAGAGAAGGAGAGGGAAATACGGCACGGAATTTCGCGTCTAATGGGATATACCCAGTGGAAAGAGAGAACTCGTCCTTTTTTTTCACGGATCCCCCGACTCGCGAGAATACCTGGCGGCAGATATCGAGGTGCCTCCCTTCCTTCTTCCCCCGATCTTACGAGAGTAAATCGATTTCGCGGCGAAGCACATTGTAAAGGAATGCGATAGACCGCGAATTACGTTCCGCAGATGGTATCTAGCGCGTAAGTTATGGCGACCTGTAACTCGGTGATAAAACAGGACTCTCTCTTCGTCTTGTTCGTCAATTTGCAGCGAGCTCCACGGAGTGCTCGCATCAGGCGAAGAGAGAGAGAGAGAGAGAGAGAGAGAGAGAGAGAGGGAGAGAGAGAGAGAGAGAGAGAGAGGGAGAGAGAGAGAGGGAGAGAGAGAGAGAGAGAGAGAAGGGGGAGAGACAGGGGCACTTTTTGTTAATAAACCTTCGCGGTTCCGTTATCTTCCGCGATAATGTAAATTCCACGGAAATGATGTCACACCCCGGAGACCGCAAGTGGCATAGTCGCCAATCACGTTACACCCAGTCGTTAAACTATCGTTCGGCCCATCGCTCGCGGAATAGTTTCTCCAGCTTTCGATCGTGCATCTCACGTTAATTGGGAACGATATCTGTTATTACCGGACACTACCCCACACCGATCGCATCTAATCTATCGCTTAAACTGACTTGCGAGACAGCAGGTTTTCCAGTCTCGAAAACTTCTCTTATATATCGCTCTATACCGATCGCCCGAGATCGCCTATGCTAATGGTAGCAAGTAAATCAGTAGCTAACAGCTCACATCAGAGTCCACGCGATCCAAGTTCGCCAGGTTGAAAAGCCTGATACGCGATACAGATCGACATGCCCGGCGACACTCATTCCGTCGACGAGGCTGGAAGCTATCTCGACGCGGCTCCGAGCGTTTTATTAGCTCGCAAAATTTCGAACGCGCTTGCATGAGCGCGCCGGAGCTCATTCGCTACGATTGTTTACGTTGCGCGTTTAATCCACGTCGAATTCGAGCGAGCGCGGCAAGAGAAATAAAATAAGAGAAATAAAAGTGCACGTAGCACAGCGTACTATATACGTATCAGAGAAAGCCACGCACGCGTGTCACGACGCGACGTGAAGAACGCGCGTCGCCACGAACCAGTTTATTGACTATTATATCATCAGACCTGTAATTCAATGCCGTCCTGCAAGTCCGACCTGCGCAAGTGCGCGTTTATGTGTGAAGGAACGCGCGTGCACTCACTCGCACAACAGGCTCGCCATCGAGTCCTGTTCCCGGATGCTAGGCGTAATTATTTACAAGAAGCCGCGTGGGTCTCTTTCTCTCTCTCTCTCTCTCTCTTTCTCCCCATCTCACGCGTGGTGAGAGCCTATCGAGTGGTTATCGCCATTGACGAAGAATCGCTCGTGTGTATATATTTCGAGAACGGTCGCGCGGTCGCCGATGATCGGGCCACGATATCCGCGCGCCGGGCGACGACAAACGAGAGGGAAGCGCATTATCACGGGACACGCGGCCGCGATTGCAAAATTTATCTCCCGACACTTTTACGCGCCGCGTCGGATTTTACGACTGCGACGTAACTGATTGAGGAGCCCGCGAGTTTCGCAAACGCAACACCGATCTTTATTTATCGACGTGCCGTGTGTCGATCGCGCGTCGGAGATCGCTGCGCGGCGCGCAGCCGACGCAGCGACGGTCCGTCGTTTCAATATCGCTTGATAAAGTGGCCGAGCGGCAAAACATCTTGATCAATCGAGGAGCGCTTCGAAGGCAGCTCGACAGTCTCGTCAGCCCGCCATTGGCCGATGCGCTACGTTCCCGCGGTAATTAAGGAATCGCTTTGATTCGGCCAATCGCATTGTGCACGATGTTCGAAGTGATACACCGAGTCGGGTCTACAATCCCCGCGATTCTCAACGCGCCTGTCCGAGCGTGGATCGAGGCGATGCTCTCTTTCAATTTGGGGGGGAAAGCGCGCATTGTCCGAGAAGCGTCGCTTCAGCGGCGTGGCGCGGCGCGGCGCGCTCGCAAGAAGGAAGTTCGTTTAGAACGCGGTTCCGCGGTGCACGGGGCGTGCGATTAACAACACGATGAGAGAGGTCCATAATGAAGATCGCACAGCGGGATTCGTTCGTCGCGCGCGCGGTGCGGTTCGATGGGCCTATTTACACTTCGTCATTGTGCAGCTCTCGGCGAGAGAGCGGACGACGCGACCACCAGGTCGGGGAAGAAACCAGCGTCCTATTGACGAATTCTCTCCGCAGCCGGGGCTATGAGCGCGCGGGCACGTCGGGCACGTCGACACAGTGGATGCAAAGAGGGAACGAGGCGGCGGAAAAAGTCGGCCACGCTACCGAGGCTCGCAGGTTCTTCCCGGCGGGATTAGACACGGCGAGCTCTCCTTGCGAGCTTCTTGCTCCCGCTCGTTCTACGACGATGACGGTCCTCCTGGCTCCAGCGCGCGCTGCCGTCCGTCGCCGTCTCCTGGCGAGCCGAGAGAGCCGGATGACGTGCACTCCGTGCGCGACTTTGCGATTTGAAGCGCTCCGTCGCAGTGGACGGACAAAGCGCGCGAGAGTGACATTTTGACGTCTGCATTATGCGCTGCATCGCGGCGCATCGGGATATCGTGGGGACCGGAGCGCGCGAACACTTCCCCGAGGAGTGCCCACGGCGACGGCGGAGTGCCGTGGAGTACGGGGTGAAGGAGCTGGACAAGAGGAGAGGTACGAGAGAGAGAGAGAGAGAGAGAGAGAGAGAGGGAGAGAGAGAGAGAGAGAGAGAGGGAGAGAGAGAGAGAGAGAGGACCGGAGGGACGCGCGGCGCGTATCGCCGGTCAATCGTGAGGAGAGCGGATGGGACGTTCGTGAGCGAAAACAAGTCGACGACGATAGCCGCAACGATCCGCGTGCAAATTAAAAGAGGGACGCGACGCTACACATTTTGTCTTTCGCAAACTTTTTTGCGTCTTATCGCACAAGCGATATCGCGAGATATCGAGCGACTTTTTTCCACGATCGCGATGGCTTTGCGCAAATTCGTGCGATTTCTTCTAGGAAATCGAGAACGCTTCGCGAATACATGGCAAGCCCGATCGCGACCTCAACGTTGCCACAAATTGCTTGCGAAGCTGTCTAAAGACACGCTGGGAACATGCTGGGAAGATGAAAGTTGAAGAAATCGCCAGATCTGGCACTCACCGACGATGCTCCAGGAGGATCAGCAGCAAGGCGACCGCGGGGCCGATCCTGGTGGCGATCCTGGACGGCGGTCCCTCGTATGCACGTCCTGTACGAGACGGAGGCATCCTGTCATTGCCCCGAGGACGTCTCCTTTTCCTTGCACGGTTTGCCCACTTTAAAAGAGTCGAGTGCGACCCCTCGTCCGGGGCTGCACACCCCTAGCACCCGAACGGAAGGACCCCTCGTTCGAGACGATGCTGGAAGCTGCTCCCGTTCTTTATCTACCTCTTTCTCTCCTTCTCCCTCGCGCGCGCGCGCGCGCGCCTTCTCCTCCGCTCTCCGTCACTCTTCTCGCGCGTTCGCCCCGTGTTCTACGGTCCCTCTCCTACTCTTCTCGCCGCGGTGCCTGTGATCAGCAGCCTGGCACGCGTCGAGGACTCCACCTCGCCCCGGGCACCGGCGCTTCTCCTTTGACGTTCCGTACGATTCGAGAGCTCGCAGTTTCGCCGCTTCGAGGGGTCGTACCGAAAACTACCCCGGGACAATAATATTCCACGGCGATCGGCCGATTCATCGGACGAAAGAGAGAGAGAGAGAGAGAGAGAGAGAGAGAGAACGTTTGTACATGCACGCGTCTCGATCCTGGCTCTCGTGGCACGATGGGACAGCTTATTGCGTTGGCTCGCTCGCTCGCTCAATGACGAGGAGCTTCGTTCTCGACGTGTAATCACCTACCTTCTCTCGTGACTCGTTTGTCGAGTAATGACGCTTCGCTATCCTTTGACGAACCACTTACGCGTATGTTCCCATTAGAGAGATCTTCGTTGCGTTTATCGGGAGGAACTGTCGACGAAAGAGAGAAAAAAGAGAAAGAGAACGAGACGAGTGTCCCGGGCGACCTCGCTGAATCTTCTTAGATACACTTATCTTTGGAGCAAAAATACTGTCGTCGATGCTTGCGTGCACGACAAAGACGAAAGACGATCTGGAGGGTTCTCTAGAGTCCCCCAAGTGTTTTCGTCGAGGTATACAGTGTGGTCACTATCACTACATTCTTCGTCGCACCGGCTCGGTCTTCTTTGGTATTCTCTTCGGCGAAGTACTTCAGCATAGTCCGGACTTCCGGACGATCTCGCGACGTCGTTTCCCTTTATCTGATTTGCACCGTGAACTTGTCGACCGCGACGCCCTTCTCCGTGAAGTCTATTCGAAGATCCGGTGACATCCTATCCTCGTCTTCTAGCACTTCGAGGTCGTCCACCTTCTTCTTTTACTTCTTCTTCTTCTTCTTCTTCCTCTTCTTCTTCCTCTTCTTCTTCTTCCTCTTCTTCTTCTTCCTCTTCTTCTCCCTCTTCTTCTCCCTCCTCTTCTTCTTCCTCTTCTTCTTCTCCTTCTCCTTCTTCTTCTTCTTCTTCTTCTTCTTCTTCTTCTTCTTCTTCTTCTTCTTCTTCTTCTTCTTCTTCTTCTTCTTCTTCTCGCGCCTTCTTCGCTCGGTAGCGGTGGATACGGCTGGACGAGCCGATCTTTCGACGCGCGTTAGTCGGAAGAAGAGAAGAGAGCGCGATGTCTCACTCGACACTTCCGGTGTGTGTGCGCTCGCGGCGAAGTGTCAAGCTCAAATAAAAGAAAAGTCGCCCTCGGGGATCCTCCTACTCCTCCCACACGCGGACCATCACCACCTTCCCCCCTTCCCCGCGTCCTCGGTTGCAAGTCCTCTTCGTCTTTCTCCTCAACCACCGCCTCCTCTTCCTCTTCCACCGGCGGCTTCCTCGGCCTCTCTCTCCCTCGTAACCGCGCCTATCTTTCGCTCCGCTCGTGCAAACAGTCGAATAGCAAACTTCCCGCGATCGTCACGCACGGTGCGACGATGACGACATAGCCAGGCGAGGCTTTGTGGATCGCGGAAGAGGAAGACGTGAAGGATCTGCCGGAGGAAGGGGGAAAAAGGTGGAGGAGAGTCTGATCCGCTTGGAGGGACTCCAGGAGTGGAGGTGCCGACGCGTTTGATCGGATCGCAACAGGGGTGGAAAAGATTCCCGCGCGCTGTCGGATCAGGTCGCGGGGCGGAGGGAGAGGGGGAGGCAAAAGGTACGATCAAAGGTGAACTGTTTCGGTGTACGAGACGTTAAGAACCGTTTCGCGAACCGTCGACCAGCACGGTGGAACGGGACGAATGTGTGGCGATCGCGGGAGCGGAGATCCCAATGGAGGAACGCGAGAAGAAGGTCACGCACTTTCGTTATCCCCGTGTCCCCCTGCTTCTCTCCCTCCCTCTCCACCTATCGATCTATCTATCTCTTTCCTCGGCTCGCCGAGACACCGACACCACGTTGCCGGACAGATGGACAGAACCTGACCGATCTTCCGCCTTCGTTCAAGACCGACGAGAAGCTGTCAGGAAGATCGCTCTGTCTATGATGAACTCGGTGCGCAGTGCGCGGCTACGGGGCCCTCCTCGCCCTCCCATAGGGAGAGAAAGGAGAGATAGGGAACGGTATAGGCACGAAGGAACCAACTACCCCCCACCATAGCCACCACCATCCGGACGCGACCACCACCACCATCGGCCACCACCCCGAGATTCGGTGTGAGAGACGAAGAGGGACGTACAGAAACGGAACCGCCTGGACGAGGACGACGAGATGTCGACGGACCGGGATGGAAAGGGAGAAATAGCGGAGGTAGAGAACGCGCGCGCGGGAGAGAGAGAGAGAGAGAGAGAGAGAGAGAGAGAGAGAGAGAGAGAGAGACGGAAAAAATGCGTGGCGGCCGTAGGCCGTAGCCGCTTCTGCATCTCTCTTTTCCTTCCCTTTTCCTCCCACCTCGGGGATCCGTCGTCCCTTTCCTGCCATCGGCGGTGACTCCGTCTCGTTCTCGAAAGAAAACACCTGAAACGCCTCCCCGTGAACCAACAGGTACGCCGTGGCACACCGGCTGTCTGAACTTTTGCATCTCGGGGTGCATGCTCGTGGCGCTGCAGCGAAAAATATTTATTCTCCCTGAATGGGCGAGAGAGATAGGCGCTCCGCGCAGCGGAGAAGAGCCTCTTTGTCGATCGATCGTAGCAATGTCCAAATGTTGAAATTCCAATCGGCTCGTTCGATTTCACCCGATCTCGGGGATAACGCGATTCATTCACTCGCAAGTCGCAGAAACATTGAGAATCATCGAGGCGCGGACACCTCGCGCGCAGCGCCTGGTCGCGCCGCTCCGAGCGCCCCGGCGCTTTTGCGAGCCTTTCCGAGATTCCTCGACACATTTCCCGGTTCCCGAAGGATCACACCCTCCGTCGGAAGACAGAAGAAGGAAGGTTGCCTGGGATCACGTGACGGGACAAGTAGGAGGAGCAAAATTCCCCTACCTAGCATCACTCGGAGGAGTCAATCGGCATAATTGAGGCTTATCTGCCTCCCTTACGCAAACCTGCCGCGTCCGCCTACTCTCCATCCCCTCTCTTCTCGCCGGATCTTTCCTCGCAGGTTACGAAGGGTGCCAAATCCAAGTCGCTTCGACAACACACAGTAACCTTCCGTCGGGATAGCCGCGCATTTGCGCGTATTCGTTGTCCGTTATTTGAAACACCTCAACCTCAGGAGAAAGGTTGTCCACGCGGCGATGTGACGGTCTCGTTGAATTCGTCGGAATTTTACCCTCTCGTTCCTGTTATGTCGCGATCAGGCGATTTGCGATTGTACGGTGAGAACACCTGTAAATGCAAAGAGAGAGAGAGAGAGAGAGAGAGAGAGAGAGACACGCAACTTGCGCGTCTGCATTCACGCGGTTGTTCGTCATCGTCCGATCGAGCGCGGGAGCACGAGCTCGGGAGAAACCCGGGAGAAACGAGACACAGGCACGAGATACCTAAATCGAAACACCCATGACGTTTGAATCGAAATAGCCGCGCGCCGCTAACTATCTGACGCGCATCTCCTCGCATCGTCGGCTCGTTCCTCTCTGTAGCCAATTAGCGGCGCGTCCAATATAATATCCGTCGCACGATGATCGCAGGTCAGTGCAGGCTGCGATTGCGAGATCCGCAAAGCGAGGGAGCGAAGCTTCCTTCCCGTTTCCTCTCACCCTAGCTGCCGCCGCCGCCGCCGCCGCCGCCGCCGACGCCTTCGATCGACGCAACGTGGAAGTGCAGATTTCATTGACGTGGTCGCTGAGCTGGCAATTAGCCGCAGCAGCGACCCCGGCTCGCTCGTACGCCGCGCGCGTAGCTACCCCACCGCGCCACGTGGTCGAAGATCAAACGGTATCCGGGCACAAAGCACGACCGGCTGGGGTCTCTCCCGATAATCGGTGGCGACCGGCCGGGTCGTCTCGTGGTCGTCGAATTCACGGCGACGAACTCCCCTCCCTCCCGCTCGCGACCTTTGGCCCATGCCTAATTAAAACTCACGTGCTGCTGGAAAGAACGAACAGGTGTGCGCAGCCGCCGGTAATCGAGCGACCGTTGATCTAATTAGCGGAATTGATTTCCGCCGGCGGGCGGCGGAAAGAATAAATCGTCGGTCTTAGAGGTGTGTACATGCCGAGTGTTCCTTAACATTGCCATTGAACAATGGTCGTCGTGCGGAAGATACGGTAGCCGAATCGCACACGCAAGAGGGACTCCTTTTCGGGCGTAATTTCACGGACCAGTCTCGACCACTTGCCCTCGACACTTCGCGTCGCGAGAATCGAAACGGTAGTCAGTCTTCATTAGCGCAACCGGAAGCACAAGTCCGGGCAGTTTGAGCAATAATTCTGAATATTATCGCGATACGTCAGCGCGTCTGTGCAGGTGGCTCGAGTCGCGGTTCAGCGCGACCTTTTGCTATCGCACGTATCCCAAACGGCTAACGAGCCGTTATCTCGTGTACGCCACGGAATTACAGGCGAAATTATAGCACCGCGGCGATTTATCGCACTGGATCATTTACCGCGCGAGCGCGCGCACTGTTCGCGACATGTGTTTCCTTTTGCCTCGCGCACGCACGCACGCACGCACGCACGCACGCACGCACTTATATACATACGTACATGCGTACATACGCGGTCCAGCCACGTTCCATTCGTTTCGTAGAGGGACACTCATTGCCGTTCTCGATACCTCGTACCGATAACATCGTTCGTACTTCCAGAAGGATCCCTGGAAGCGCGCTTCTCGCCGCCGCGATCTCCTCGCTCCTCTCCCTCTCGCCCGCGCCATCGTGCTGTCTCGGTCTATCTTATGGCCCGTGTATCCTCCGTCATCCTATCAGGGTGCATTACTTATCGGGCTATCGAGTGTCCTGACCGTGATCCTGGCACGCGAGCGCCGATACGATCGGGTCGCTCGATCATCCTATCGCCGCGCAATGCGCCGCCGCTCGGCAACCTAATTGGCCGGCTCGGGAAAAGGGCACGAAATCCTGCCATGAAGGGCGAAGAGGAAACGAAGAGAGGAGAAGAAAAAAGACGAGAGCAGGGAAGGAGAGGGCAGAGAGAGAGAGAGAGAGAGAGAGAGAGAGAAAGGTGTCGTGCGCGCTACCGATTTCTGCGGTACAATCCGCGTAAGATCCTTTCGCGATCCGACGGCGTCTCGAGACGAGAGCGAGCGAGAGGGAAGATGTCGGTTAATTAAATGTTCTCGTAAATATTCGCATACCCGCATCCGTGCGTTATTGCGACGCCGCATTAGCGAGAGGGTGATTTATGCCACTGTGACGGGGGAGGGGGAGGGAGAGAGGAAGATTACTTTGGGGCTCGCGATTGCCGCATCATGGCCGTAATTTATTGCACGATTCAATGCTAATGGTCGTTTTCTCTCTCGGACGGTGCGCAATGAGAGAGGTATCTCGCGTATATACGCTCTCCTATTTCAAACCGATACGCGCGCGAGCGCACGCTTTTCAGCACGAGTTCTATCTTGGGAAAGAGCAAATGTCCCCTGAATGCGATCTGAAATTGTTGCCTTAAACAGCGGCATATAGTTTCTAGCAAATGTACGATTTATCCGTCACGTCGCGATGAACGTCTGTCTGCGGCGCCGTATATCGTACGACGACGTAAAATCACGACATAACGCGCAACTTTTTACTCCGATCCGAGTACCTCGCGGGAGATTATCGTTTCACCTCTTCTGGGATTCTGGATGGTAGTTCTCTTTGATTCAAACAGAGAGATAACGAATATTATTGCGAGTGAATATTCATTTCACTCACGTCGCACAATCGAAAGATATTATATTTGTGTATTTATGTCACTTAAAAATTACTACATTTTCCTGCGCGACTTTGATCAATTTGTCCCTGAAGAAGTGTTAAGCACGTGTTTACAGTATTTGTGTTCGACGCTAAATTCTCTCAACTGTTATCGATTAATCGCATGAATACTGTGCGGCACACACGGATCGTTCCATATAACAATTTACAGTTTTTGCGACAAAGTAAACAGAGGCAAATGAAAAAAGTGGTCCGAGTCATTTATTCGCGCGACGTGACGCGACGGGAATGCATGTACGCAGCCTCTGTTGCATGAGGCTGCGTAGCTCGCAGCGCAATAATTGATTGATGCGCGTGCAAAGCGTAGTTTTGTTTTCGCGAGGTAGTCATTATTGTGTCTTCAAAGGGAAGAGGAAGCGAAGGCTCGCAAGAAAGGGAGACGCAATAGAATGGCGGTGTGAAAATCGTCGGTAATTGCAGTCGATCGCCTTCGATCTTAACTGAGACATCCGCCCGTTAGCAAGAAGCTAACTACAGGAAGGCAACGAAGAAACGATAATAGACGCGCTATCGTTTCTTCGGATAATATCCTGCAACAAAAGTCAGCTGCAAGAAACGGCTTATTTTATCCTTCTCTTTTTTTCCGATACGTTCTGCTTATCCTGTTCTACAAAAGACGAAGATCTCGTAGCAAATGATCCGCTTGTGAGAGGCGATTTCTTTTGTATTCAACGCGGAAGGGAAGTCTGATATGCTGAAAAAAAAAAAGGCAAATGTCGAAAAGAGAAGCGGCTTCTTCCCCGATTCTTACCCGAGACGCGTATATCATCTTACATACTTTTACACCGAGATCATTTACACCGAGGAATCTCCAAACACAAAATCAACAATCATCGTGCGTTTCAGCGGTGTGACCAGGTGAATTCGTCGAGGAGCTTTGCGCGTAAGAGATGCATCCCCCCTAAAAGTTTATAGAAAAAATTGTTCAGCTCCCCCGCTTGAACAGCTCGAGAGGGGGCGAGCGGTATGCGTATTATCCGCAAGAACAGGTCCGGAATGCGTGAAACGCGTGAAGCTTGAACAAAAGAGAAAGGAGAGAAAACCGTGAAAAGTGGCCCTCCCACGAACGTGCATCGGACGGTATAAGGCGAAGCGAGGCTGCCGCAACGGCGGTGGCCAACAATTCGAGAGATTCGCTCGCCATGGAAACGCCGCAAGTTATGAGCCCACCGGCGACCCTGCCGGGCGCGCCGAGGTCGATGGGGTGCTCTCTGGAATGTTTTAATAATATGCATTCCGCTAGACGAACTTTTGAAGTTCCGGGCGGTGAAGCGGCCGGCGGGGATGAACCAAGCCGGATCGCGCGATACACTTTATATATAATAACGATAATGGAGGCTCTCCGCGCCGGGAGAGCAGCGCGCCGAAGGGATGAAGCTCGGTTTTTCGCGAACAACGATATTAAAACTCGTTTACTCGCTTGGAGTGAGTAGTCGTCTATAATTATAGACTTTCACCTACTGCGTGCGGCCTGTGACAGGAACGACGACGTGTTTGAGATAAGTGAGATAGATAAGATAATTTACTGTAATCTACGCGAGCGCGAGCGCGAGCGCGCGGCAGGCCAGGATATACGCCTCGGACTCGCGACGTAATAAATTTCTCGGTCGTTACTATGTGTACGCGTTCTCGGGGATACTCGTGTCACGTCGACGGGAGGAGAGACAGTATGCAGATAGCCGCGCACACGTTTTCCCCCGACGAGCAACGCTCGACACGATTTCGTCGTTAGCGAGCTAAGAGAGTTCAACATAATCAACATCGATCAGCTGATTACCGGCGATGTCGAGTATTTGTTTAATGACCGGAAAATATACATAAATTCCGCTTTTCCTTCTCTGACGTGTTTTCTCAGAGGGTCTGTCAGCCGCATAACACACACACACACACGTAGTTATCTCGCCCCACTACACATGGTTACGTGATTTTATTCTATCTCATTCTATCAAGCCTCTCTCGAACATTATTTTCCAATCAACTTCTCAGCAGTTCCCCGTTAATCGCCATATTCGTACGAAGCGCTCGTTTTCCCCGGGACTTTTATCCCCCGCACGGCGTACATCGCTTTGATGTATAAACGCGAGGTATAATTACTCCTCTCGCGCGGTCTCGCTGCGTGCGCATGCGACTCGCGCGTTTCGCGTGCGACGACGTGCTGGGACGTGCGTTTCGATGGGAAAACCAAGGCAATAGATTAACGATGCGTGAAAGGCACCGATTGGTCAAGCCTTCGAGCACGGTCGACGTCGAATTTGCATACACGGGGGCGTTGGGAGGAGCGCCGGTTTATTGCACAGCGCTTCGTGACTCGCTCACGGCCAATAATTCCGTTCCTTCGATCAGTGGGATACTTGCGCGTGTCCGAGATACTTCAACACGTCGCGTTTCTTTCATTTTCGGTGGAAGGGAAGCGACATTCAGCAGAGCGCCTGAGAGCAAAATTTGCGTTCGCAACGCGCCATACGCGCGTTTCGTAGGCAGAGGGCTTTTTCCCACGTGATGTAGAGTTTCCGGAACGGGGATAGTTTCTCGAGCTGGTCCGGCCTTCGATTCATACCGAGAAAGAGAGAGAGAGAGAGAGAGAGAGAGAGAGAGAGAGAGAGAGAGAGAGAGAGAGAGAGAGAGAGAGAGAGAGAGAGAGAGAGAGAGAGAGAGAGAGAGAGACGTTGCCTAGAGACGCGTTCTTTGACGACGGGACCCGGCGAAATCGTGTAATCGCGTAACCCCGTTATTAACTATTATTCCGACTAACAGGCGGCCCACATAAGCGCAATATCTACCCCGGAAGAGAGGACGCAGGAAGAAAGCTGCGCGCATATGCGGCCGTCACGCCCCTCGTCCTTTCAGCACCCCGATTAACCCCGTTCGCGGAGCTCATAACCGAAAACGAACCGCTGAAAGGATCGCCCGCACATTATAAGCGTCCCGAGGAAGGAACAAAAGTGCAGATCCGGTGCGCACACGCGAGAGCCTCGTTGCACGACGTCACACCGCGGTAATGGCGACCTACTTTCCGGGACGAGTTTGGGATGCTCGGGATCACTGGGATGGAAAAAAGTCTCTCTCTCTCTCTCTCTCTCTCTCTCTCTCTCTCTCTCTCTCTCTCACGAGAAGGGCGAGCTAAGACGTGGCACTTTACGTGTAATCTCCAGCCGCTCGTAGCAGCTATTTTCGTTCGTCTCGGTAGAATTAAAGTGTCAAAGCCATAAAACGTTTCGTGCGAGATCTGCGTCGCGACTTTTCCAATCACGGCATGGCTGACGAGGTTTCATTGAGGGGATATCGATTCTGAGATCTGATTCAAAGAGACGACTGCCTTCGTCAGCCAAAAGGAAGCGCGGTGGCTGCAGCTCAGGTATAGACGTTGCATACGGCGGGATCCTCGGCGCGCATACCGCGGTATGAACAGCAGCGGCGGTGGCGGCGACGGCGGCGGCGGTTGAGGAGAGATATCCGTTGCAAATTGTAACGCTCGATCGCACGATCGACAGGCCGGATACGCCGAACGTATCATCGCCGTCGTTTTCTCCGTTAAAAGGCACTTGTTGGAGTGCGTCCGAGCATGATCGATCTGCTCGTTAAAGTAGTCCCCCTCCCGAGTAATCTGCTTTCGAGGATCATAGAGGTTCCGCCCGTTCGTTTCACCGTTCGCGTTCCGCGCTCGCAAGGACGACTCACCCTCCCGCCGCCAGGCGGAAGGACCCCGGCGTTCGTGCTCAAGGCACACCCCTCGCGCACGCAGTCACGCGTGTGCACGCGCGCCCATCGGTGGATCAGGGAAAAATCGCAGTCGAGGAAACACAATGCTCTCGAGACGGAGGAGACAAGAACAAAGTCCTTCGTAAGGATCTCGCGACGATCATCCTGCCGATGTCTCTCTTTCCTCTTGCTTGTCCTCTACTTCTGCTTCTTCATCTTATTCTTCTGCTTCCTCCTCTTTTTCTTCTTTCTCCTCCTCTCTCTCTCTCTTTCTCTGTCTCTCTGCTCTTCCCGCTTCTCCTCTTTTTCTTCTTCTTCATCATCTTCTTCTTCTTCTTCTTCTTCTTCTTCCTCCAGCACGGAACGCAACACGCACAATGGACACTTCGATACGCGGGAAATCCTTTCTGCCGATCTTCGCTGTAACGACTTAAGCGGCTGAAAGGATCTTCTTCGAGGATGATTCTTCGCTCCGAGTTTCTCTTTGTACGTCGCGCTGCATTGTGCCGTGTGCGTACACGCGTGCGCAACCATGTTACTTTTTCTTTCTTTTCCTCTCTTCTTACTGGAAAGCGAGAGAAAGAAGGCGGAGAGAACGAGTGTCCGTGGTCTTTTCTTTTCGCATCGATTATCGGATGATCGGCTTACAATTCGTACAGTTCACGTAAATCATCGTACGAATTAGGGTCGTATCATACGTGCTGATCCGACAACGAGCCGTGAAAAATAGCAAAAAAGCTCGTGAGAAGGGAAGCATCTCCATCTTTCTTTTCTCGAGCATGAACGTTTATAAAAGCGCATCAACTCGGATCTTCGTCTCTCTTGCTGAGCAAGAAAGGAAATGAATACTGTTGTGTGTGGTAAAAGAAAGTATTGTGAGATTTTTGTCCCGATGGTTTATCTAACAAACTTGAATAATCGATTTTTCTATTTCTTTTTTTATATAGAAAATCTGGACCAGTCAGCCTCGGCCCAATTTAAAAATGCGGAGATCTCTTCTCAGGTCCCGGTGTTTCACACGAGTGGTAAGTCCACGGTGAAATAATTTTTGTGCGTATTTTCTTAAATTTTCCCACCGAGAAAAATCGGAACAACGAGCGAAAGCTCTCGAAGGTTTTCGTTCCGATGCCTCGTTATTTACTTCATTGATACATCGAGACAATTTTGCAACTCGCAATCTCGCGGCAAGCTCTCATCGGCTTTCCTCGTTTTCCATCGACCATGCGAGGATCATGCAAACACTTCTCTGTACATTTGCAAATTGATACACAAAATCCCGAGAATCTGGCCGCGAAGCTCACTTGAAAAATCAGCGCCGCTCACGGCGTGCTCGTCCTCGTCCCCGCGATTAAAGAGTTAATCGACGAAAAGCCGCGCGTTTTCAAGTGGATACGGCTGTCAAACGAACATCGTTGCACCTCTGACAGACATCTGCGGCGATGGCGTGAGCGAGCGTGCAGCGCACACCGAGCCGAGACGGACGCGCGTCCGTCGTCCGGTGCAGGTGAAGAATGGTAGCCCGCGAGCGAGAAGGAAGGCCGGCGGCGGCGGGCCACCATGCTCGCCTATTATGGCAACCGAGCCATGGGGATTCGAAGAGTGGCCCCTCGACCAACGGCAATCCGAATAAATAAAAAGGGAAAATAAGATATATACGCGTGTGGGTGTGGCGGCAGGCGGGACCCGGGCTCATTGCCACCTCCGAAGCTGTCGGATCTCGCACTCGCCGATAGCTACGCTGGTATGCGTGTCGGGGGATTCGTGCTTGACCGTTTATACACCGCCGTATCCCCCGAGAGAGAGAGAGAGAGAGAGAGAGAGAGAGACCCTGGCACCTTCCTGCCACCTCGGCGACCTCGGCCACGATTCCCTGCCCGCCGCGCGACCACCGCGCCGAGAAGCGTTTTTCGCATCATCGTCCGGACGTTTGAAACATCGCAATCTCGCGTCTCGGTGCGTACACCGTCGGGATCGTTTTGCCACTCGACTTCCGAGAGACTTCTCGCCCTTGCCGGCCGGTGTTTCCTATTCTTCTTGCGCGAGGTACTCGCAAACTCGGCGATAAACGGTACGACCATTTTCTTCGACAGAAATGTCATCTCAGTTGTTGCATTGATAAACGTCAGTTTCGAAGAACAGAATTTCGAATTATGCTATAAGAGACGTGGAGGCGCAAACCCGAAGAATCTAGGAAAATGTTCCAGCTGTCAGCGAGCTGGGAAGCGCCAGTCCGACGACGAGAAGCGGGCGAGGCGCTCACGACGGAAACATCGAATTTTAAGGGTGTATGTCGCGCTGTACCTTTGTATCAAGACGATTCGCGATTCGCGTCGCCAATCTCTCGTCACCCGCGCTCGGCTGCTCGTTCATGGTAGCAACGTCAAGTACATTTTTCTCTCCTGTAACGCGCGTCCGGCACGGCGAGCACGCGGACTCCAGCCGTGGAATCTAGATCGTGTAAAAGGTTGAAGTTGATAAAGTGTCCCTTGCCGAGCGACTCTTGTGGCCTCTTGCGACTCATCGCGAGTGGCGATGGCTATCTGGCGGAGCCACCTACGAGAGCGGAGATTAGAGCCGGTCGAGTAAGTGCGACCCGGAGAAGCCTAATCGCCGTTGTTCTACTTGCGCCGCTGGTCCCGATTACAATCTCAACGGAGGATGCCCGTGCGGAGGAGGAGTCCTCCTCCGTCGTTGTGTCGCTTCGCCCTTCGGATTCCGTTCGGAACTGCGCGACGCGCGACCGCCGCGCCGCCGGGAAAGAGAAAGAGACGTTATATCGCGCGGACGTTGCGCGTGCTTCGCCGGAACCGCGAGAACTCTTCTTCGGCTAAGAGCCGGCAAAGAATAAGAGCACACGGTACTTAAACTTACCTGCCCTCCTTCGGAAGTTTCGCGTGCCGCGAGGATAATCCGCCAGAGATGTATGTTGAATGTCGTCGCAAGTATAGCGGGCCGTCGCGTCGGCAGCCGGCGCGGCGCGTCTTCCCTGCCCCGTCGCGTATCTGAAATCGCTCCTCGCTCCGTACTTTTTTCTGGAATTTTAAGTGCACGACGAAGAAACATGCATAGCGATGCGCGCGCGGTTTCGAGGCGCGTTCTCGCGCGCAGCCTCAGCGCAGCGGCCGGGGGCGCTCGGTGAAGCGGTTTTATTGGCTCGTTTGTTCTCGGAGGTGGCGGTTTCTTTGTCGCGACTAGTAACGATCGTTTTACTACCGGTTTCAGCGATTAGGGCTATCATGACGTTTCGCGAATAAAGAGAAAAAAGGTAGGGGGGGGGGGAGAGAGAGAGAGAGAGAGAGAGAGAGAGAGAAGGAGAGACGTCGGGTGATTTAGCGGTCGTAAACGATCGTAATCAACCCGTGGCCGAGCTTCGTCGGTGTATCAGGCACTTTAGGGTGTTCAGGAATTACGGAGAGAAATATATTAGCTAATATAATATAGGTACTTTATGTTCCACCTGACAGGAGACACTCCGTCCGACAGGATTTGCGGCCGTTCGCGGCCCGATAAGCCTGCGATACGAGCGCGTTTATCGGCCTGGGCTCTTTTTATCGGCGTGTTTCGCCGTAATTTTTTCGCGACGACAATATTTTGAACACGCCTTCGTACAATGCTTATCGAGAACTTAGTACGTTTGTCGGTAAGCGCCTTGGTAATCGCCGCCGTCGCTTTCTCTCCTCCTCTCCTCGTCCTCCTCCCCCCCCTCCTCCCTGCGGCAGCGATCTTTCTCGGGGCAACATTACGAGGCAGCGACAGTCTTCGTTTCGGCCTCGAAAGTCGCCGAGCGGGACCGCGACTTTCCGGCAGTTTTACCGTCTCGCACGTCGTAGAACAGCGGACTCAGCTTTTCCAGCGACCTTTTGGAAGGCACTCAATCCCCGGGGAGTCTCGGGGGTGCTCGACGAGCGAACGAAAAAGGAGGAAACATCCGGCGAGATTACGCCGCTCCGTAATGTTCCCAAGGCCGCTGCACACGCAGCCGTTTCTCCCCCGTGCATTTCTCCGTCGCCGTGATTCGCGACGCGATTCACCGAGGCCGAGTGGGACGAAAATTGATCGAACAAAGAAGTGTTAATTGCGTTATTATGAGCGGCCGGCTTATCGAGCTTTCGTCCGTCCACCGAAACGATCGCGATCTTATCGCTTCACGTCCTCCATTGTACGATTATTAAATACGATGATGCGGCTCTATTATTCAGGCATCTCTCGATGGCAACGATCGGTGAGAGAGCCGATCTCCGATCTCTTCTCTCCCCGTCCTCTCCCCCCTCCTTCGCCGCTCTCCTCCTTCTCCGTTGCCGCCGCCGCGCGATCGAGTGCCACGAAAAGATCGACGAGACTTCCTGCGCGGTCGCGCGGTGGGTCTCCCGACGTGATCCACGATGATCTCTGTTTCGACAACACTATAAATAACGACTTACACGATAATTGCCTATTTTCTTTCTTCATTTGGGACATGCGGGTGTGTCCGCTGGTCGAATCTCCGCCGTTCGAAGTCGAAGCGAGGAGCAACGTTCTTCCGGAGCACTCTCAACAATTTCTGCGTACTTGTTTTGCATTGGCGATTGTTATCGTAAATAGCGTACAACGATCTACGACGATAACAATATAATTGTCACAAGAATGTTGCTAGTTTACAGAATAATAAGCTTATCGCGTCAAACGATAAGCTCTTACCGCTCTTTGTCGCGAAAACTTTGGCGGGTCTAAAGATAGACGAGAAGGCACACTGAGTTTCTCACTGAAATCGCGTCCTCGCGGGAATCCCCACGTGCACGACGACGTCGAGAACGCCGATCGATCTCCGTCTCGCGACGGCGTTTACAAGTTAATCGGATGTCTGTCATAACGTTACGTGGCGTCGTACTGACGGCGAGCGATACGCGAAAGCGGCGGCAAGAAAGCTCATTACAAAGTCAAAACGCGGCGCAGGTTGTACGTCGCGGGCATTTCGCGACGATTTCAAGCGGAGACGAGAGGAGATCTCGATCGTCCCGATCGCGCGCTGAGACGGACCACCCGTGCAATCACGTGCGCGCTCTCGTAGTAAACGCGTTTCTTCGTGAATCCCGCCGGAGGTCGATCGCGATCTACGATTCTCCGATCGACGCGCGGGCCCTCGGGCGCGCCTCGAGGGAATCGTGGGATTCGTCCTGATGCGTCGATCTCTCTCGGCGGATCGATCGCCGTGAGATTCGCGGCTGAGGTTTTGCTTACGGGGCGATCGCATCTCCCCGCGTGGATCCCGCGTAAAATCGTGTCTGTCACTTTTCCTCCACGCTTGCCGCGGAAATTGCGACGAAATACGCGAGTGTGCGGCAAGGACGATCGAAAGGAAGAACGTATCGAGGAATTTTCAAAGATATTATTTCTATATTTCCGGTGCCTGCTCCTCAATCGTATATGTGCTTTCAGTAAAGATGATTTTAGTATTGGTGAAAAGTTTATGGATACTGATCTACTAGTATCGATAAAAATAAAAATTTTAATATGGAATTTTTAGGAAACAGACTGGTTCTTTTATTGAAAATAAAAGAAATAATTTATTAATAATTTTCAATATTAATATTGCGCGCTTATCGTGTATCCTTTCACATCCTGCATACCGCCATAATTTTCATTTCCAGACAAGAATCATTTTAGTTACAAATCCGCTCCTATGACATCACGCCACGTGGCGCCTTCGCGAAAAGTAAACGATGAGCACTCGCTGTCGCGTGGTTTATTCGTCGCGCGTCTCTCGATTATTTATCCGACAGGCCGTGAGTCGCAACCAGATAATCGATAGCTCAATGTAAGCGTCTGATAGCGTGACTCAATCCGCGAGGCTGTAGATAGTCGCGCGATGATCTGTCTCCTCGGGTTTCTTCCGGGCCAGTCTGTCTTCACGTCCGACTTAAATTACGCCACTGGGGCTTCTTGGCTCGCGAGATCACGAAATGTAAATCAATTTTCTCAACAGAGAGAACAGTCGTTTATATCTCCTACGCCTATGCGCGACGCTATTGTCGTTCTTACGCTCGCGTATTCTTTCCCGTGAGCGCGATGAGAAAGCAGCTCTTGTGACATTCCTCGCGCAGAGATCTCTCTTCGTTCACTTCTGTAGCCGTTGAAGGATTCTCGACGCACCTGTGTGACAAGAGCGTTCATGAAATACCGACGGCGATCGATCAATGCTCGCCCGGAGATTCAGCCGTGAATTCGCGTTGAACACGTCCGCGCAGCACGTGCGGGAGGAACACGTGTCGCGCGGCCACCGCGGCTGCACGTAGGCACGTGTGCGTACGTGCACGTGGAAACATCGTGTATACGATCCTCACTCACCCTCCTCCTTCCCGTCGCTCACCCTCCTCGCTTCCCCGCTCGTCGCGAGGAGAGGGTCCGCGAAGGATCGGGACCGGCGTTTATTAACGTTTTGTTTATACGTCCCGATTAGAGCTAATCGATCCTCCGGCGAAATGAGGCATAATATAGAGCCGCGACGGGCTCATAAATACTCATTTGTGCGGGGCGACTTTGCTCCCCGGGTTTCCTCTCCGTCGCCGCCGCCGCCGCCGCCGCCGCCGCCGCCGCCGCCCAAGTCGCCTTCGTTACGCTTATGCGGATGGCGCGGATCGAATACGCGAATTTGTGTACATAATTAACCGGCGGTTATTAGCTGCCGGCTATATTTATTACATCGTGGAGGCGTCCATCCGCCCTCCTCCACCCAGCCCGGCCGCCCCTGCGACTTCGCCGACGTCGCGAGATCATCGTAAAGCCGGCAGGCGATGATAGCGGAGTATCAGCGATAAATTAATAATTGCGACTCTCAAGGGTATCAGGTGGTCGCCGTGCGCGACCACCTGATTATACTATGTAATATTTCATACGGCGCAAAATCAGGCCGATGCTTTAATCGCCGTAGCGGAGCAACAAGTGGAAACGGCTGCGGGCGGCGGACGATACTGACCGCTGATGGACTCTCGGCGTCCATAATTGCGCGATAATTGCCGCCTCGCTCTTATAAGCGTGTCTCACGCTGAGTGCTATCAATCGCGATCGCGATATCGCTCTCGCTCTCTCGGAAGGATCGACGCGAGACTCGTCCTTGTTTGTACAAAGTTGACTTTATCTTTTTTCTTATTCCCTACCATAACCATAAGCATAACCGAGCATTGTCCGCTCGTTGCTGAGATATTTCTCCTTCTCTTTTCTTTCGGAGATAGAAAGAAATTGGCAGGCACGTAATTTTTACAATGAGAAGCTACGTGCTTTTGTCAGCAGTTGAGTCGGCGATCGTGATGAAGACGTAACGCTCGACGCGTAGCGATACGTGATTCGTGCATGCCGAGCGTTATGTTGAAATGATAGGCAGATATGCGCGAAGGACGATTAGAAATTCACAGAATCGCGCGTACGACCTAACATTTCGAGGTGATTCCACGGTGTGTAAGTAAGTTGGAATATATCGGAGGACGTAAAAACGCGCGTCCGGGCCGGCGCGTTGATCCGCGAATTGATTAAGGATGATTAAGTACACCTCGGATTGCGCGGCTCGTGAATACACGGATACGGTGGCAGATTATACGTAGAGCAGGCCAATCTGCGATTCGTTTCAGGCACCATGCTTGACCTATTCTCACGCTACCGCGTCTTCGCCGAGCCAGGAAGCGATTTTCAGGACGCGTCTGGCTCGCAACTCCTGATCCTCCGATTTTCCGCGCTGTGGATTTGTCGGGTCATCCCCGTAACGAAAACCGAGAATAGACGCTTTGGCTTCGTGTTCAATCTACAAATTCCATCTCACCGGAAGATCGAAATCTCACCGGAGAATCTCGAGATAAAGAGTAACACTCGTTAACGGAAAAGTACACGTCGCGCGACAGTATTGAGACAACAGGAACACTGAAAGCTACGTCATTGTCGCGTCAATTGCTTATGTCGCCACTCCACAATCGGAGCGATGATAACAATCTGTGCTATCAAAATTATTCCGGATCTTCGAGGCGGTCGGACGTAACCATCGTGAGTCATGGGCTTTTCCGAGGTACTTTGTCATTACATTCCGAGTCCGCAAAGTATACTCTAGGAGCGTGTGTGTCATCATTGCCCTTGAGTGATTAAAATATTTCGTCGGCTTTGGAGGAACTTGATTACACTGTTGTCGGCATTTAACACGTGTATCTTTAATCGTATTCACACGAGTGTCAGTGTCAGTGCCAATGCAAATGCTGTGACACGGAGCAGTCAGGATGTTGGATCGAAAAGTCAGGATGGAGGACGCGGAACACCGAGAGCGATACATTATATATTTCACAGTATGTCAAGTCGTCTATTTTGCAGCAAGTTTCCGTTTTCAGTCGAGTTGAAATTCAGGTCGGCACTTATAGTCTGTCATCATTTGATAAGTAATTATAGCTTCATGAGCGTCTTTATAATTATTCACATCAACACAACAGCCTGTAACCGTACTTGTTATATTATTTCATGTAAAAAACATTGACCCGAATAGCCTAGCAACATCCATGAATACGAGTTTGTAATTAATTATCTTCTCAATCAGAGATCCTAATAATTTACAGCTACGACTACCGGTCTTAGAATCTAATATAAATCTTGCAAGTGTTGATTTTTATGTCTAATAATGCCCTTTAGGCCGCGAATGCATTTTTCTTACACATGCTAACGTCTTTTTTACTTTCCCGTTTAGACTTATTATCGCATGAAACCCAAGTTTAATTACCAAGTTAAATCTCTTGGTAAACACAGAATTATTGTAAACGCACAAATAATGTCTTTGGTCTTACAGCTCCTTCCTTATCAGCTCTTTTGAGGGTTTCAGATCCCGTTCGACGGAGCTTGCAGGATTAATGTAGAACGAAAATTTCGACTCGGAAATACACGATCATTATTTTCATTCACGACAAGATCTACGTCATCGTAAATGTCACCGGCAATGCGGTCACGGAAAATCTTCAGAGTTGGTTGCTGCTACCACCCTGTAGTAACCGATCTCCGTAAAACTTGATAGGGATGAAGAATTTCACGTGTATAAAAGTGTGCCCCTGTTTCTTCGCCTACAGTCGGTCGTCCATTTTTCTCACTTCCTCTCTTCAACTTTCGGGCTTCTCCTCGCGTGTTGTGTCTGTCCCCCCTCCCCTTCACACGTTCTTACAGCTCTCTTTCAATATATCTGGCGATCATCCCGATAGGTGGAGACGCCGTTACTTATTTTCCTCCTTTTGCCCCCTCCGTTGCTCTCCCCTTCTCGATCTTTCTCTCTCCACCCCCTCTTGCGTCTTCTACTTCGCCTCGCTTACTTCGTCTCACTCTCATTCTCTCTCTCTCTCTTTCTCTCTCTCTCTCTCTCTCTCTCTCTCTCTCTCTCTCTCTCTCTCACTCTCATTCTCTCTCTCTCTCTCTCTCTCTCTCTCTCTCTCTCTCTGTTTTCCATTCTTTATTTTTCGGAGCAGCATTATCTCATAATCGACCGGATGATTCTGCCGTCCACCAGAATGGCATGGCCTGCTGAGCACACGTTTGAGTTCGTTAATGTTCGCCCGTGAGAGTGGATCTAATGAATTTGATGACTCCTTTCTCCGCCGATCTTGCCTCCCCCCGACTGGGCATTCCTCTCGCCCGCCCTTCTCCCTTCCCTCGCCCGGAGCGTGTTCCTTCGATATCGGCATAACGCACGGTATCTTTATGATCCCGGTAATAAATCGAATTGCTTGGGTCGAATGCTTTTTTTACAGGTCTAATAGGTACGGGGGATCGCATTTCCGGCGGTGATTTTGATACTTGAATGAATATTGACTTCGACAGATGTCGACTTGTTTCCTTGATCGAATTAGCGGGCCGTCGCGGATCTCAACGCGAAATCGAAACTAGCGAGACTCGCTCTTCTTTGCGAGACTTGGATAAACAGTATTATATACACATACACGGTCGTTAAAACAAACGCTTAAAGTTCGATGGCGACTCCGCCAATAACGGACCTCTCGCCGCTGCCTCGCAATTATTTATTCGTCTAGATTACCGCGTCGATAGACGTCCGCGCGTCTCTCAATGTCGGCGCACCGACGCGACGTCTCGTGGGCCTTCCTTCTCTCGTAGGCGAGATAGATATTCCGTCTAAGGCTCATAGAGACTCGCAAAACAGGCCGTGGTAAGTGACGGCCACTGTGGCGACCGGAGAGCGACGGGTGAGGGGAGACTCCGTAATTAACAATCCATTTTGTATTCGGCTCACCTGATCGCGTCGTGTGCGGTCCGTGACGTCATAATTCGGGGCCCCTTCGAGGCGTACCGCCCCCTTAATGCGGGCCCCGACACCTCTCGGCTCCGCGATCCAGCACGCACTTCCCTCTCTCCTCTGTCTTATTCTCCCTTGCCTCCACGAGCAGGTACAAGAGTAAGAGGAGGAGGGCGTGAAGATGTAGATGGCCAAGAGAGAGAGAGAGAGAGAGAGAAGAGGAGAACGAGGGAGAAAGAGAAAGAGAAATAGGGAACAAGAGAGATCGCAAGAAAGAAGAGAGAGAGAGAGAGAGAGAGAGAGAGAGAGAGAGAGAGAGAGAGAGAGAGAGAGAGAGAGAGAGAGAGAGAGAGAGAGGAGAGAGAGAGGAGAGAGAGGAGAGAGAGAGAGAGGAGAGAGAGAGAGAGAGAGAGAGAGAGAGAGAGAGAGAGAGAGAGAGAGAGAGAGAGACCTCGTCGCACCCCTCGCCCTCTTCGTCCTCGCGATGTCTGAAGATGCCTGGATAGTATATACACCTCGAAGGCGGTCGAAGGGGGATATAATGGTTCGGTCGGACTTCACACGATGCCGACTGGTACACCGGAGCCTGGAGGATGATACAGAGCTCGGCGAGGCAGTAAGAGAGAGAGAGAGAGAGAGAGAGAGAGAGAGAGAGAGAGAGAGAGAGAGAGAGAGAGAGAGAGAGAGAGAGGGAGGGAGGGAGAGGGAGAGGGAGAGAGAGAGAGAGAGAGGGAGAGAGAGAGAGAGAGAGAGAGAGAGAGAGAGACGCGAGTAGCGCGGACCTCCGAGCGAGAGGTTCCAGAGTCGCGGAAGGAGCTACCACGGCATCTCCCAGCCGTCTCGATCCTCGCGGATCGTCCTACTCGTTCGATCTTCCGGGAGATGTCGGTTGTGTCCTGATTTCTCACTTGCGGCCGATTTCGCCGACGAGTAGCGTCCCCCTGGTCGTTGCGTAGCGCCCGCGCGTGTCGTGGATTACCGATCGCGGAGGATAATAGCGATTATCGCGCAGGCTGGTACGGAGGATACTATTAAAAAGGAGAGTCCGCTTAATTGAACGCGAGACGACGGGTCGAGGGAGAGAACGGGAGAGAACGAAAGAAAAAGAGGGGAGATAATTACAATAATTTTTCGACCATCGACTCGTCCCACTTCTAACGTCGCTGTCGGGAACATCGCGGTCGCGTCGCGCGGATCGAAACAAGAGGAAGGAAATGGGGGAGGGGGGCAGAGAGAGAGAGAGAGAGAGAGAGAGAGAAGAGAGAAAGAGATAGAGAAGCTCGACAGGGAGATTAGGCCGCTCGGAGGCGTCAGAGAGAAGGAAGAGGGAGCGGCAGCGAGGAACTCCTCGCGCAGAAGAGTCGAAGGGTGGGCCCCGTTACCCGGCTTTGTACGAGGGGCCGCTTGCCGCTGTCAGCCCGCGGGGGCCTTATTTCAAGACCGTACCGAATCAGGCACGACAATCGCCCTAATATCCACACGAATGCCGTGCCGGAGGCCCCCACGGTGCAACGGGCCCCCTCCCCTTCCGACCGTCGATGAGGGAGGCGGAGGAGACCTCGCGATGAGTAAGAGATCTTTCCTCTCCCGTTCTTCTTCCCACACCCCTCGGTCTCGCGCCTGCTATCCTCTTCGTCGTTTTCTATCTTTAACCTCGCGTCGCGTCTCGACGCGTTTTCACCGCCTTTCTCGCCGCTGAAACTTCCCTCCGCCTACCCGCCCGCGCGCGATTAACGCGCTCTCGTCCCCAAACAAATCGTGAATGTTTACGAGGAAATGTTTCCAGCTATGAGGGGGAATTTGAGCCCCCTTCGCGGCTTCTCTCTCGATCCTTCGCGTCGAGCTCGTGCGCGTTTTCAACCTCTCACCCTCCTCTCATCCGCGTCTCCTTCGATTAGTTGGCGTGTCTTATTGTTGCGCACGTCGCGTTTGCGTTTGCTTCTCAATCACGATGGCGAGAGATGATGTCGATGCGCGAACACGTTCGTGCACTGCTTGAGCTTTGTCCTTCTGTTCTTACATCGAGCGACGAATCGCGCTGACTGAAATTCGCAGCGGGAGGGGGGAGGGGGGAAGAGGGGAACGCGTACGCGCTTGAAACGGGCGAGGCTTCGATGCTTATATCGCGCTCGCGATTAATATCTATCGTTACCGATCATTAATAATCCTGTATTATGGAAGACGTGAGCTTGCGTGCTTCCACATGGTGAAAAGGGGAGAGGAGAGAGGGAGAAGGGACCTGCGTCGGGCCCGTGGAGTAAAAACACGTTGTTGCTGACGCAACTACGCCCGCATTGTCCGGGGATGCGGCGCGTCATTAGTGGAAGCTTCAACGCTACCATCGCGCGCTTCACCGTCGGCATTCAGCGATTCGCCTCGTGGATTCGTTCGTGACGAGCTCCGTGCGAGTAGGTGGCTAGCTAGCTCGGGCCGGCTCGGGGAAGAGAAAAAGGGATCGTTTAGAAGGGTAATGGGGCCCATAGGCCCAGCGCGTTTCGGTTTACCGAATGCGCCCGCCACAAAGCCCCCAGCGAGGGAATAAACGCAGTCGTTACGGTGTTTGCGCCGGCATTTAATTGTTTGCCCTTCTCTTTCAGACGTGGCAGCGTCTTTTTGTTTCTGTTTGCCCTCCGTCTGCCCCGCGAGGGTCTTTCTCTCTCCTTCCCTCTTTCTTATCATGCGCGGTGTAACCCTTGGATCGGTTCGTGAAGCGCTCTCCTTGTAGTCGATCGAACTCACCGAATAGATTACGCGAATAACAATGTGATCGCTTGCATCGTCAGAAAATTATTTACCGGCGGTTCCTCAACGGAGATACTCGAAGAAACGCACTGGAGGAAGGTAGAATTGCCCGAACCGGGTATCGATCGATCTAATCCGGTAAATAAGCCGGTAGATGATTCATACCCACGAGAACCCACGAACAAAGGAAGCAAATTTCGCGAATTTGCAGTTTCGCTGCTCGAGGCGAAGCGAAGAACAGAAATTCGAGCGGAATTTCGAAAAGCCACGCGCGCGCGCGCGCGCGCGCGCGGGACGAAGATCAACGCACCGGCATAATCGAGGCGGCGCACGTGGGAGTTTATTTTCATCGGTGACGTCGGTGTGCAGTCCGCTGCGCGCAATCGTGTTCCACCTTCTCTCGCCGCCGAGACTCCAGAACCCCTTTTATCCGTCCCGATGGAAGCGGATCGTGCATCATGGCGCGGCTGATAAACGGATTAAGAACTTTGGATCTAATTGGCCCCCGGTCCCCGATTGTAAAAGAAACCCTCGTCCGCCTTACTGCCTGCCGTGAGATTAGGATTCGTATAGTATATGTGTGTACCACCCTGGACGACTTATCTCCCTCCCCGTCGTTGGCTTCCCAACCTGTCCGCCGGGGAACCTGTGTGCCTGTGTGTTTACCCACATTTCCCTCGGCTTTCCAATCACTTTACGGTCCTAATAATCGCCGCTTCCGCATACCTCGTCCGCTATTGGCTCGCCGTGCCGTGTCGTTATCGGCGCTGTTATCGAGACTAATACCGTGACTATTGCCGGTGGGATTTTTAATAACGAACTACCTGTCGTATCGCGTCCCTCTTTGCTCTCCCTCTTGTCCCTCTCCTCGCTCACTCCGTCGTTCCCTCGAGCCCTCTCTCGCTTGTGGTGCGATAGAACAGTTTGCTGTTAGCTCAGTCGAATATATCGACGTGGGTTATCGCTGCAGCCGCGATCCTGCGGAGATAGCGAGGTCTCCCGCTCTGTGAGAAGAATCGTTTCTAGCTCGCCTAGGATCGTCGTCGTTACTCGCGCCTTCTCTCGTGCATTGTTAGCGCAGGCACGCAGCGCGGCTTGTACTTGCTTTCCCTGTGCCGTAATTGGTTGAATCGAGGATAATGATAATAATATTCGAGATATCCCTCTTCCACGAAAGCACGACGCCACTTGGGAACGCTCGGAGCGTCAAGCGCAGGACACTGTTTGCTTTGCCGTCGTCGTCGCGCTGTTGCGAGAAATCGCGCGGAGAAAGCGCACGATCCAGGAATACGAGAGAGAGGCGTTTACACCGTAAACGCGGGCGGCTCGCTCGCGATTTCGCGCGCGTATTGTTCTAGTTTAGTATAATTTACGATCTATAAATGTCTCGCGCCGGCGTTATTTCCAGCGAACGTCCGCGGCCGCGTAATTGATCGCAACCGACGTAACCTCCTGTATGATTTTTGGCCCGACTTTTGTAACCCGAAGATTGAAAACGGCGTCCGCGCAAGCGCGCGCGCGGGCGAAATCCATGAACGTGTGGATATTCGGTGGGATCGACGAGGCCGCGCGCGTTGCGAGAAGAGAAGGAGGGAGCGAGAGCGTGGTGCCGCGGTACCGCGACATAATAACAGAGCGCGCATACACACACGCGCACGTACGCGCGCGCGCGCACACGCATACACGCAGCCGAGCTAGCTGATGACTTCATTGAACTGGACCCGCTCGAGCCTCGGGCCCAGGACCTCCCTGAAACCGCCTCAAATTATAACGCCGGCTCGGGCCCAGGCCCGCTTTTGATGGGCTCGAGACACATCTTGAGCTCGTAGCGGAGCACAAACGGAATCGCCGCGCGAATCGCCTCGATTTCGCATCGGCCGCGCGCGGACCACGCGGCTATCGCCGCGTTCCGCTTTAATCACTCGCTAATATTTATCGAGCCGAGGGGCCGATCTTTTATTTCGTGCAAACACGCGCGTCTTAGAGTCGTTAGAGTAAAAGGACCCATCGGGGCGGGCAGCGCGGTACGTTTTACGACATTAGATTAGATTAGAAGTGTGCTCTTTTTTTCAATGATTAATCGCACGCACGCCGTATCTTATTCGATCTGGCTAAATATCCGAACAAATGATCTCGGTTGCGCGCTAAAATTGCTATTTGCAGCCTGAGAGGTTTTCTTTTTTGTCGAAATAGCACTCGCTCTCTCTCTCTCTCTCTCTTTCTCTCTCTGTTTTTGCAATGTCCTTTTCGCGTTTCGTCGTGGTACACGCTCTCACCTTTCGCCATATACCGTCGCAAACGGCCGATACGCCGATCGGCGATCCGTCGAGCTCTTGTGAGAACGATCAGTCCGCACGAGCCGCGTGTTGCGAGCGCGGATACACGCCGCGATCGCGATCGGGATCGTGTAGATCTCCATTCGCGGAGGAAACGGTACGACGGCACGCTCTAAAAATCACATACGAGGAGGCGGATCGCGTGGGATTTATTGCGCTCGCGAAATCGTGACGTGTACGAAATAGTCGCGCGGTGATGTAGATGCGACGTTTAGATACTCGGCGTAAGCAGAGCATTAGTATGCGCCGTATTCACCGCGGATAGACCGCACAAACGGGATACTGGATCGGCGGCTCAAAGTGTTCTCACGCTTCCGTCGACATGGCACTTCGCTTACACTTGTTGTCGCAAAAGCAATTGATTCGATGGAAAGAAGCCAGATCCAAAATTAACCGCAGGACAATTCCTTTTATTCACGCAGTGGCAGGTTTTTCCAAACAGATTAGTTCATCCGAATTCTTCGAACGTTCAACTTTTCCCGACTGGTGAAAACATTATCTTGCCGATGGTAGTAGTTGGTTCAATTTTCTGCAAACAGATAAGAAGCATATCGCACGTATCTCTCTTCTCGTCCGCTGTGTGCAGTGAAAAAGAGAGAGAGAGAGAGAGAGAGAGAGAGAGAGAGAGAGAATAGAGAGAGAGAAGGCGAGAGAGAAAGAGACAAACGTTGAATGAATCGTCTCCACCCGACAGGGAATACCAAAATTCCATGGCCGCGAGCTGGCGAATTATTTACGACATACCGGCCGGAGTATACACGAGAATCGAGTGCTCGATCGCGGCAATAATACTGCGTAGTAGAAAAGGGAGGGAAGACAGAGGTAGAAACGGCGACATCGGCCGCAGGACAAGTGGAGAACACGCGACGCACACGGAGTCACCTAACCCGGTCGGGTCAGCCGGAATATCCTCCACCTCTTCCCGGTTCTTTCTTCCTCTCCCTCCCCCTCCCCCTCCCTCTCTCTCTCTCTCTCTCTCTCCCTTTTTTTCTCCGAACCTTCACCGCGCAACATATCGGTGCCCGCTCGAACACCAAGCCGGAGATCCTATGGGAAATAGAAAGTGGGCACGCGGCGTTCGCGGTTGCCCCGTGCGTCTAGCCTATGTGAAATTTACGAGCGGGTTGCCTCGTAATTACCATTGTAGAAACTCGCGCCGCTGAGAGAAAGAGAGACGGAGAGAGAGAGAGAGAGAGAGAGAGAAAGAGAGAGGGGGGGCGGGAGGAAGAGACGGCGGTGGACGAACGAAGGTGGATGAGGTGGAAGGAGAGGAGACGAGACAGAGAGAGAGAGAGAGAGAGAGAGAGGAAGAGAGCGAGAGAATAAGAGGAGTTACTTCGTAGCGTATCTCGAGACCGGGCTCGAGAGAGAGAAAGAAAGACACAGGGAGAGAGAGAGAGAGAGAGAGAGAGGGAGGGGTAGCGAGACGTGGGGCCCCGTAAGTGCCGTGTAATTGCCACCGCGCGTTTACTCGGGCATCTGTTTACCCACTTCGATCGCAAAACGCGCCGAGCTGTAAACGCCGGTTCCCGGGATCGCGCGGGGATCGGTTTCCATCTCGGTAAAGAGCGTGCTTATTACCCGCAGAAACGGCCTGCCGATTGGTATCTGCCGAGTATTAACGACGCTGCGGCGAACGTCGCCTCGCGAGCCGCTTCGGGTACCGCGATGTGGCGTGGCCTTCGGTAATTAGGGAAAAATTCCCCGGCACCGCTGCACGAGATAGATAGCGGGGCCGCGGCGTCGCGCGCAAGAAAAGCGTGTCGGTTCTGCGTTAGTATCTCGCGGACTCTCCCGCTGATACCCCGAGGCTTCGTGAGCCCTTAATGTCCGGTCGCGGCGATAATACGAGTTAATTAACTCGAAGTTAATTATTCGGCTCGACGATTATTCCCGGCCGCGATTCTATCTGTATTTATACGCACGAGAGAGAGGGAGAGAGGGAGAGAGAGAGAGAGAGAGAGAGAGAGAGAGAGAGAGAGAGAGAGAGAGAGAGGGTGAAACTTAAAGACGTAAAAACGACGTCGGTATGGATTGAGAAGGGTAACTTAACGTGGACGCGCGACCATGTCCTGCGGCAGGATCTCAACGCGAACGGGCGGATGCAAAGATCCGAGAGGAGGATATCGGAATGTAGATGATAGAACGGGGCGCAATAAATCGGCGAGACGTCACGACGCAGAAAAACGGCCGGATCCACTTCGTCCCGCTCTTTCTTTGTCGTGGGACCGATGACACGCCATCGGTCCCAACCGCAGCTCCCGGGGCCACCACTCGGTCACGAGGCCCAGTTCGACCGACCGTCTGCGACGCGACGCGCGGCCTTGCGAAATTCATGGCAAAAAATGTCTGCGAGTCTCCCTTCGCTACCCCTTCCTCCTTATCCTCCCTCTTGTCCACCTTGCTCGCTCATAAATTCGTATATACGCGGTTAGGACCAAGGTAGCAGCCTTCGGGGCTCCTCCGCGGGCTGATCCTGTGACCGCTCGAGGCGATGATATGCGAAGTTGACACGAGGAATGCTATGCTCGTCGAAGGATGCGCATTTCGGAGATTCCTAGCGACAAGTGTAGACTGATCGAATTAGATCATCCTCGATTACCTCGGTCCTCGGTCCTCGGTGTGTCCTCGATTTTTCGCGAGGAGATAACTCGCGGATGACTGCGCTTTATCTTCTCCCGCGATTGGTTTCTACTCCCGTTTTTCTACAAGATGTATACTCAACAATCTACCGGCAAATTATTCTCACGTTCGCCTCGAGGTTCGCTCTGAGGTGCTCGAAGGACTCCAATTTTCGCTCGTCTCCCGGCCGCAAAAGGATCGATGATTATTCCAGAAAGAACGCTCGGCCGGACACCACGGTGAAATCCACGGTGTAAGTTTACATTGTTAATAACGCGTCGTCGATATGTAAAAATGCGAGGGGCGACTCTTCTCCTCCGGGGCCCGAGAGCTTCGAGAGAGAGGTCGCGTCGTCGCGAGGTCCATTCCGCAAGGCCTGGCTCATTAGTAGCGGAGCTAGGCGAAAACTCTTGCCATTCTCGCGCAGTCAATTAGCCGAATTGATCACCAGACACCCGTGACTTCGGTCGTTATAACGATCCGTTCCTATTACTTGCCGCGAATGCCTGGCGTGCCATCGGCCGACGTGGCATGCAGAACAGCGAGGATATCGAGAGCCGGGACTGAAAAAAATCATGCCGCGGAACATTCTGCAGCTTTGTCGAGGCGCGCTCATCGCGCGTGTACATTAGTGTGTCTCGTCCCTTTTTTCCATGTCCCTCCCGCTCCCTCCCACCCCTCCCCCTCCCTCTCTCTCTCTCTCTCTCTCTCTCTCTCTCTCTCTTCCTTCCTCTATACTCTCGTCATAATAAAAGAATCTGTCCCTCCCTCTATATAACGCCGGTCCGCCTCTACCGTTTCGACAAGCAGCGGCAGCGTGTTCGAGCAGGTTCTCAGGAATTCACGACTCATGCGGCGACCGGGTGTCCAGGTGAAACGGATAATGGCATTTAACGAGGAGGAATCGTTGCACCGGGTGCACCGAGCGCGCTCCAAATTACCGGGTCGGGCTAATGCACAAATGACGCCCGATGACGATCGTGGCTATTGTTCTAACACCTTTCCCCTCACGCGTTTCGCTCCGTGAGAAACGTGTCAGCGTCTTTATCTCTCTGTATATATTTCTCTCTCTCTCTCTCTCTCCCTCTCTCTCTCTCTCTCTCTCTCTCTCTCTCTCTCTCTCTCTCTCTCTCTCTCTCTCTCTCTCTCTCTCTATTACCCTAATTAGATATCGAGCCTTAACGTCGCCTCTATTTCCAGTCTCAGCTCCATTCTAATTACTTAATTAACATAACGTGTCATTGCCATCGGCTTATCACTCGACAAATCAGACAGTCGCGCTCGTCGATGATTTCAAGCGTTCAACTCAGACCGCAGGTGCCACTTTACGGGAAGAACACCGTGGAGAATAATCTCTTCTTCTTCAACAGATAATAATTTTATATTAATCATTATCCCCCAGAAACTGTCGCGCGCGCGGTGAGGTCGATTCGTCGAGTCACCGGACGCGATCGCGAATTGTCGTCCTCGTTTGCGAAAACGCACAACATACTTTTTATACACGCATTGTATACGCTCTCTCATCGCACGAAAATGTGGAAACAGATCGCGCTTCGTAGGATCGACGGGTTGTAATTGGTACGCGCGGGCCAATCAGCCGTGGCGGAATAATAATATGCGAGTTGGGAAATTCAAGTCCGCATAAACGTCCGCGCAGCATGGCAGAGCGGCGGAAGGAAGGAGAGCGAGAGAGAGAGGAGGGGGAGGGGAAGAGGGGAAAGGGAGAAGAGGATCGAATCGGGATGACAGAGAAAGAGAGCGAGAAAGTCAGGAAGGGCGACGGTGGCGGTATATACGAGAGGCGGCGCGGCGGCTCTCCTCGTCTCTGAAAACTGGTCTGGTGCAGTTGCGGTCTTAGGAACAGAGGAGAGTCGAAGGAGCTGCATTCCCCGGTAATTAGTCTCACCCATAAATTACTGGCTATTTCGCGTCTGTGTTGGTCACGAGTCGATAACACCGTTCTTCCCTCCCTGCCCCGGCTTCCCTTTCTGCTCTACCTACCGGCTTCTCCGTTCTGCTCGGTCACTCAAAATATCGTTCCCGCTTCGAATGACAAACGAGAGAAGGAGGTGGAGAGTCTCGGTGCCGCGATGTCGCGAGTCCCTCAGAAGCCGCGAGAGAGCTTGGTGATCTCGCGGCATGAGATCTCGAGACCGCGGCTGTAAAATTTTCTCCTTCTCCTTCCCCTCGCCCCGCGCATCGCGCGGCTCTCCCCCGGCTCGTGAGCTACGGCCGAGCACGCGTCTATCTTTTCAATTCGCGAAGATTCGCGTAATTTGTGCGGGTCGTCTCGCTGTAGAGAATCTGTAGCGCATCTTGCGTGTTACGCGTACGAACGGAGCCTCCGCACAGGTACGAGGAGGTACAGGTCCCGGGAGGGGCTATTTAACGGGCGGAGGGGATTCTAGGTGCCAGGAGGTCCGACTCTATGGGAACGAAACGGGCTCATCTTTGCCGTAGGTCCGCGGACCTGTTCTGGACCGAGCGGATCTCTCGGGGCGCCGAAGAAAGGGGCGCAGGACCCCGCTGCTAAATGAGCTGTAATACGGACCCCCGCTGAACCTCCTCTCTCCGCGCGCCAGCCCTCCTTGAGCCGTGTACTCCGAGGCGCATTCCCCTCTCCCCTCCTGCCGCCTCCCTTTCATCGCCGCTTAAAACCACTCACGCTGCTTGGCCCGCCGGTTATGATATGACCACACGAGACGACTTCTTCTGCTGTCGACTCTTCCTGCAATATTTTTACTTCTCGGCTCACCTTTATTTTTTCCCCGCTCTCGCTCTCTTTCATCGCCGCTATTATCGCCCTCGTCTCTATCACCGGGATCCCATCAATGACCGCGTCATTCCCGGGGATCGCCGCGCTCCGAGGGGAAAAAGAAAAAAGAGACGACGCGCGTGAAAGTAGCGCGAGTGGTGAGGAGCGAAGCTGAGACCGGCGCGGGGAGAGACTGTTACGCAACCATCGTCGCATTTAATTGCGCGTTTTCGCGCCACACTTTTCCTGAAGTCTATTCACTCATCTCTGTCTGCCGTGTCGCGAATGAAATCCTTGTCACCCCGCGGCTGACTCCTCCGTCTCGGAACCTGAATCCGCATCGTTGACAACGCGTTGCTTCCGCGAAAACCACCGTTTCCGTCATTGAGCGAACTAGTTCACCAGTCCCACCTCTCGACTACTATTCCGGGAAGTAACGGAGAACGGTCGTGACACACCGAGATAGATAGATAGATAGATAGATAGATAGATAGATAGATAGATAGAGAGAGAGAGAGAGAAAAGGAGAGGGAGAGTCATTGGTCGGCAAGACTGTTCGGTCAACGAAGCAGTTGACCCGCGAGCACGACGGCCGATTCAGCAATTGGGTCAATCGTTGCGACCGACGCTACGACCCCCGCGATCGACGGCGCGGAGATAAAGCGTCGGGGGCAATTCATTGGCACTGTATAATCCCGTTGATTTTATTAGGCACCGTCAAGTTGTCCAAGGCCGAGTCGGCCGGCTCGTTTCTCAGCGCGGATCGAAGCGCACGCTTCGATTATGAATGACGATTATAGCAGACTCTCGCTGGTAGCTCGTAACGACTCGACTTATTAGCTGGATGTGACTATTGCAGCTTGTGTGCGCCAACTAGACGGACAGATTGTAAAATGTAACGCGGCAGTAAACATACTCCCGAACGCTATAATTACCGTGCTATCCCGGAGGTAATGACGGCCGTTAAAAGGCTCTGTACGCTGTCGCCGCCGAAATAGAACGCACTTGAAGCAGAAGCTGCATCTATTACTAGGCCGCCCGGTCGCTCTCCTCGCGTGTAATACAATTCGGAGCACCGATACTCTTCACTCTGAAACGGCTCCGAGTGCTGAGGAACCGGTAAAGGCTGCTGTTGCTGCTGCTGCTGCTGCTGCAGCCGCGAGCTCCGCTCGCGGCTTTGTCGTGGCGGCGGAGATGAAAAGGATGTAGCGAGCCACACGCCGACAGCTTAAGCCCTCAATAGCCCTCTACGATGGTGCCTGCAGCGTGTACCAAAGCCATGATATGGTGGGAGGAGAGGCGAGGTGGAAGGAGCAGGTCGCGCCGGTCGAAAGAAGGAAGAGAAAGAAGCGAGGGACTAGTCGGGGCGAGAGGTGGCGGGTCGAAGGGAGACGAAGCATGAGACGGCTACCGAGCGGAGCTCGCCTTCACAAAGCATCAGAATGGGACTTATTGGGACCCCGT